>NW_026136722.1:2420000-3002500 GCF_905237075.1 Dicentrarchus labrax | reverse complement strand
ATTTAAATGACAGTAGCAGTTACTAGCTATTTTACAGATTGAGATTTTCCATATAAAACAGTTGATTGGTTTGTAAAATATGATGTATTGTAGGGACACTTCGCCCAAAATCAAAAAAGATTTTCTTTCCCTGTTCCTTTTAGTGCTATTTATCCATCTAGATTGTTTTGGTGTGAGTTGACAAGTTTTGGAGATATTGGCCGTAGAGATATCTACATTCTCTCCAATACAATGGAACCAGATGGCACTCAGCTTGTGGTGCTCAAAGTGCCAAAAAATACATTTCAAAAACTCGACAGCAATGTGTCTCTTTCCAGCAATCATGACCCGGTTACAGCAGTTTCATGTTGGAACTATATTTTCTTTCTTCCTACGTATCACCGTGCAGAAGGAAGTGTGCATCTATACTCATGGACAAGAGGCTCATGCTCGTGACGGCGCAGGATCCAAACATTAATGGCGTCCTCCCTGGCTGAGCTGTAACATTAGATTGGTCCCCACAAGCTAACGTAGGTCTAGTTCAGCAGAAAGTAAAATAGTTCCTACATGAAACTTCTCGCAACAAGGTCTGTGGATTATCTTGATCTTAATTTCTGGAAAGAAACATTGCTGTTGAGTTTGTTATGTTCTTTTTTTGTGTCATCACACCAAAACAATCTGGATAAATAGCACTAAGAAAAAAAAGTGTATTTTTTATTTTGGGGTGAACTGTCCCTTTAAAGTTAGCTCCACTTCCACCAACTGTAACTGTAAAATGCTACCTACACATTAATGCATCGGCAATACTAATACAATAATATAATATAGTGTAACACTCACAGAGGGCATTTTACTGAATTATGAGGACTTTTACTTGTAATAGAGTAATCTTATATTGCAGTATTAGTACTTTTACTTAAGTGAAGGATTAAAACCACCGGCCTAATCAAAAGACCACAGTAATGTTTTTGCATGTTCATGCCCATTGACTACAGTTTGAATGTACATTACAGTGATAAAACATACAATATGTTTTTATACCAATTTTGTTGCTGGTTTGCATTGATCTCACTTAGCATTTATTTGACATCATATTATTTGATATTGCACTTAAGAGCATGGGCTGTTATCATGATTCTTCTTTCTGGTTCACTTAAAGACGCTGCAACATCCAAGCTGCTGAAAACTGCACTAATGAACTATATAACAAAATTAAATCAAGCAGGAAAACAAACAGCAATAAGCATTATAATGTGAATTGGGCTGCAGTGACCTTGAATGCACCAACATGGATTACATACTGTATAAAGTATTTATTTAACCCTAACCCTGCTTTCCCTTTCGCCGGTTGCACACTGCATGTTTTTCTTGTTTTTGGAGCTTAATGTTTGCTACACTTGTTATTTTCTCATACAAACAGCACTTTGACCGTACTTTTTTTTGCACAACATCAAATTATAAAGTAAGACTTAGTTATCTCAAAGAACAGACTGGCACTGGGTCCTTTTCTCAATCACCACATGGATGTAATACCACAAACAAGTGTTTGCAGCTGCTGCCGGCCCCAAACAAGCCAATCTGCATACACCAACACACACACACACACAAACAAGAGAACGCACAGCTTAGTCTTCATCAGGCAGCCTTGGCACAGCGCCCTGAGACATCGGCACACATCACGGGCACAAAGGAGAGAAGGAAACCCAGACAAAAAAAAAAAAAAAAGACAAAACAAAAAAAGAGGCTAAAATAAGAACAGAGGAAGAAACAAAGCGCAGCGGACTGCGGGACGACAGAGAAATAAAGAAGGCTGAAAGATAAATCTGACAAAGCGTACCTCGTTTCTGATCCTCACCACACAGGGAGAGCAGGAGGGATGTTGCTCTTGATTGCTACAGGGTCCACCTGTCTGTCTGTCTGTCTGTCCTTCTGCCTTCCTGGATCTTTGTCTGTGTGTCTGTGCATCTGTCTGCCATCTGTATCTGTCTGTCTGATGTCTCATATTCTCTAATGTGCCTTTGTGTTAGGCAGGGTCAGTGTCCTGGTGTTTTTTTCACATCTTAATCTGCAGTTTACTTCTATCTATCTGTGTGACTACCTGTCTGTCTGTCTGTCTGTCTGGATCTGTCTGGACCTGTCTGTCTGGATGTGCCTCTGTTTGTTTGTCTGTCTGTGCCACATCTCTGTTTTATCTCACTTTTTCTGCATCTTTTCTCATCCTTCAGCCAGTCTGCTATAAACAGATAATATGCTACTGTCTGTCTGTCTGTCTGTCTACAGCATTCCCCCTCTACTAACACACACACACACACACACACACACACACATATACTGAAGCACAGATGGACAGACAACCATGTTTGACTCAACAGCAAAAAAGCATCTTCAAAGCAAAAAAAAAAAATGCAGTTGAAACACAGACGCCGCAGGAAGCAGGGGCGAGGTGGGATGCTGGGAGCCCGTGAAGTTTAAGCGTCCATTTTGGAGGACACGCAGCAGTGCACAAGCCAATGGAGAGAGCATGAGACCGTCCGGGTACCCCTCCGTCCAAGGTTTGGACACAAGCCAAGCCGGGCATCCCGCATACCTACCAGATTTCCTCTGTTCAATCCCAGCATGCCTTGGCACGACGACGAGTGATTGCAGTCACAATGGCAAAACAGGGTAGAGACAGAGAGAGACAGTGAGGCTGGATCTCTGCCATGTCTTCCTTGTAGTTAGTTAATGAAGCAAGAAAAGCTTGGATATACTTCAAGCATCAACTTTCACACACACACACACACACACACACACACACACACACACACACACACAGCACACAATAACCCCAGCCAGCACAGACAGCAGGCATATTGAATACGTCTTTCAGATTTATTTTAACATCCTTCCACCTCCCACACAAACAAAAACCCTAACAAAGCAAACAGCCATCGCCCTGTCGGAAAACTGGACGTCTTTGTTCGTGGTTTGTTTGATGTCTTGATTCAAGTTTTAGGGCTTTTTAAGGTAGAGGAAATAAAGAAATGTCCCAAAAAATATATTTGTTGCATTCAGCATGGACATCGGTACCTGTCCATGCACGAAGGCAAGCAGACTAGGAGAGTGGATGAGAGGTGCTGTTCAGTCTCTGGATGGGAAGCTACTATAAGAGCCGGATAGGCAAAGAGGAGAAAGAGGAAGTGGAGAGATGACAACAAGCAGAGGAAGTCGAAGAAGGGCACAGAGATGGAGGTAAAGAGCGTGTTACTTCAGGGATCATTCATTCTACAGATTTCTTTCCATACTGTTGTGGCCAAAATGATCCCTGAACCATCACAATATTTATTGAATGTACTTAAGGTCCCAAAGAAACCTTCTCACTCACTTGACACAACCAAGAGGCCTCTGTGAACCTTCTTCCCTTTGGTCGGAAACTCTAAATCATAGCTTTTATTTTTCTGAAAGAGTCGCCCCATTCGGTTAAGCTTTGTCTACGGCCTATGTAACATGTTTTCTCAAAGTGGTTTTACTGAAAGACTCACAGGTTAAGCAGTTCTCTCAGCTCACAGAGAAACACACATCCCTGGCATTTATGAAGACATTGCAACCGGTGCGTTTCATGCTTTAACTTCAGCTGAAAGATTCAATTATCTTTGATAGCTACTTTAAAAAAAATAACAAGATCAAGAGTCTACAGTCATGCTAATAGAGAAATAGTCCAGCACATAACCCTTCATAAAACCGCAACTTGTAGTTGCCCTGCTTCCTGTTTTTGTGCTAAGCTGTCTCCTTATCTTTCACTTCATATCTAGCTAACACATATGAGTGGTAGACATAGTGAAGTGTCTGTTCAGGCAGAATCACTACACGTCAGATCTTTCAGCAGGTTAGAGGAAGACCAAAGTGCAAGAATAACATGACTTCTTGAAAGAATCCATCAGCCAAGACGAGAGAGCCAGGAAGCTGAGTGACTGTGAGATAGAGAACGAGGCTCTAAATACTCAGGCAGAGGTGGTGATAGCTCAGCTCTAAAGTTCAGAGCCGCACGTTGCCTGTCAAGAGGAAAAGGTTAAGGAGCTCTCCAGCAGAGACAGAGACGAATGAGAACAGGATTGTATTTAACAAACGAGCTCCAGAAAGAGAGAAACTGAAGCTCAGTGATCAGCTGCAGGAAGAGAAGAGCCACCCATCAGCAACAACTCGAGACGGAGATGAAATCTGGCGCTGAAAGGGGAGTGAGGACCAGGAGTGGATCAGCACGCTGAGGGCTGAGCAGGAGACTCCTCCAGCAGACGATGGAGCAGCAGATGGAGGACCTGAAGGTAACACTGGGGGAACAACAGACCTCAACCAACCTTGAGTTTGCCTTCAAGCTCCAGGCTGAGAAAGACGTAAGTCAGGACTGCCATGGAGAAGAATCTGCTACTTCCTCGGTTTGAGGAAGAAAAGGAAACATTTAAAAGTAAATGTTTTGTCTAGTTGTGTTTTGTGGTAAGGTTGTTACTTCAGCTGTATGCTCACTGTTCAAGGACGGTTGATCCAAACTGTGCTTGAAATGTCCTTAAAAGACCAGATCTTTAAAGTGGAGGACAGGTGAGCAAGAGAGACAGTGAGAGACTTTAGACAAAGATTAGCAATGATCAAGTAACTAAAAGTAATACATATTTTCTTTAAGAGCAAAATAAAATCTAAATGTTTAAGTTATTGTTTTATGGGAGGGGAGGGGAGGGGGTGAGGACCCGTGAGGTGCTCACCAAATGAACACTTAAAAAAAAGACTTTCTCGCATCATATTGAATATTTTGGCAAGGCTGTCCACAAATTGTTCTGTAGGCTGTGAATGTATTTTTAATGAGGTTATGTAATAGCCCCGACTGACCCACATTTAAACAGGACAAACTGTGAATGGTGACAGTGGACTGTTTCCTGCAAATAGTTTAATACTTCAACAATCCTAACAGGTCCAGTGCCTTCATGTATTCACAGCCTTGTTTCACTCATCAGGAGGATGATGATGATGATGATGATGATGATGATGATGATGATGATGATGATGTGAAACTTGAGTACTGGGAGGAAGTGGAGGGTTTAGTTTGTAGGGATACCTACTGATGAAGGAATGTTTGAATTATGCACATTTAAAAGACAGCACTTCTGAGGTACTTGTACTTCACTTGAGTATCTCCATTTTAGCTACTTTATACTTTTAGTTCACTACGTTTGATCTGACGTCTTTGGTTTCTACTGCGTTGGAGATTATAATCTCTATACAATCATATTATAAAATATAATGGAAATAAGTTTGGATGGACCACATGTTTCTGCATACTAAATGTCTAGCTAGGAAATCTGAACCATCTTACCAGTTAAAAAGAAGAAAAGGTAAATTACCATTACATCCTTTATGACGAGTTCATTCTAGACCTGTTCTATTTGAAAAGTGTTCTGAGATCACCTCTGTTATGAATAGGACCTTTTGGAAAGCTTTTCAGTATTGGATAACTTAATATTATCAAAATATTCCAATTCTAACCTATGAAAACATGAAGTTTGGTGAATAATTATTATTTTGGCAAAATATTTCATACACAAATATTGTTAAAACAAAAAATATATATTTGCATATGTTAGGCTACAACAATAGAACTATGTAAAATTAAAAAAGCCCTATATCTTTATCAATATCTATATACCTTGACTCCTGATTGACAACTTGTATTTTTTATTTCAGTATTTATTAACTAATTATTTAGTCACTCGCTCTGTTGTCCTGTTGTTGTGAACTATATTTTCTTGAATATGACACATGCCTTTTTTATGCAATAAAGAAAATAAACAATAATAATAATTAAGAGTTAGGGGTGCTAACATTTGCTAAATAAAGCTAAACCACTAGCATGACTTAAGATACTGTCAGGTTCCTACTCGGTTGAACGTGCACTTTTCTTGCCCAATTAAATTACAATCTCAAGAAATTGTTACTCAGATTTTCATTACATGAGTCACTCAAACATACTACTGTTACTTGCTGTAAAAGCAGCAGAAAAACACACAACATTTTAAGGATGTTTCTTTTTATTTCCTTCAAAACAGGAAAAACTAAACTTTCTTCTGGTACATTTCTTTATCCATCCAGGAGTTTTAAATCAAACATTTACAAAATTAAAAAGAAAAAAAAAATACGAGTTTCAAATCATAAATATTCACAGTATATGCTTTAAATTAATCACAAACTCTTTTCAATAATATGCACTCCTGTGCTCCTGAGTGAGGCAAATCAAATTACTGAATGACCTGTTGTCAAAATATAAGATTTCCTTCATGCAAGCTGCAGGTTCAGTACATAAATCATAGTTGGTGGCAGTCCTGAGCAAGTTCCTTGACCTTTAAGTAATTCAAGAGGTCAAATGTTTCACATTTGCTTCCATTCACATTCATTTTTCTTACATGTCGTATAAAGTGCTTTTCCTTCACAATTTGTTCACTTTCATTTTGGATGATGCATATTTCATATAAGGTGATACAAAAAGTATCCTGGGAAAAGAAAAAATAAAGTCAAAAAATAAATCCAGGCACTTTTTGGACAGAGAAAGGAAAAACATCATCAGTAAAGTTAACTTTTCCCCCCCTGTGACAGTCAAAAGAACAAAAGAGAGCATAGCTTTGCTTGCTCTTCCTCCTCTTTCCACCTGTTGTCCACCTCTCCACTTCTCTCCTCTCCCCCCCCATCTCTGCTTTTCTTTGACTTCTTCTTGTGTTTGTGTTTCTTCAGCTCCCCTTCCTCCAGCAGCTCCGGGGCCGGTTGTCTTCTTTCCTTGTTGTGCTTCTTTTGTTTCTTCTTCCACTCTTTTTTCCCATCGTCGCTGCTGCTCTCCTGGCTCGCTGATGAACTGACGCCATTGCTGCTGCTGGGCCTCTCCCCTTCCTCCAGTTCTCTCCCGCCCTCCCACTTGGTCTGTCCGTCCAGTTTATCAGCCTCGTCCTCCCATTGATTACCTCCTTCTCTCTCAGCCACCATCTCTGGATTTTCTCTCTCCCCTTTGCCTTCCTTTATCACCCTGTTTTGCTCCCACACCCCCTTTTCAACCGTGCTCTTATTTTTTCTGTTCTGCCCAGGGCTGCTCGTTCTGGGCTTACTGTGCTCTGACCCTCCAGAGGATTTAGAGGGGTGCGGCTTTCTCTCCTTACTCCGGCTGTGGGAGTGGGAAGGTGGGGAGTGGTGGCTCCCTGCAGGTCTGTCTTGGTGTCTGTAGTTCCCTGGTGGATCTTGGTGATTATAGTAGGAGTGGGAATGGTCTTGGTCTTTAAATTTTGGGTCGAGTAATGTGTCTTTATAGATTTTATATGCATGTTGATCAGGCAGATCGGCAGCTCCGCTTATGGCACTGCTTTCCCAGCTTCTGCCACTGAAGGATTTCCCGCCAAGACAGGAGGAGGAGGTCTTGTTGCTGCTCTGGTCATTCCCTCGCTGCCTGTCTCTCCTCTCTGTGTCATGTGCCGTTGAATAAGAGTAGGAGTGAGAGGAGGAAGGGGGGTTCCTCTTTTGGACCGAGGCATTGCTGCCGTGCCCCCTCTCTCTCTCCATGTCTCTCCCTTTCTCTTCTTCCCTTGTTCTCTCTTTTGATCTTTTGCTCTCTTTCTGCCTATCTCTCTGTCTCTCACTCTCCCTCCCTCTCTCTCTGTCCCTGGGTCTCTCCATCTCCATCCCTCTCTCCCTGTCTCTCTCTGCAGACATGGTGCTGTCAGGTCTGTCTTTGCCACTAGAGGGAGCCACACTTCTATGTGAGCTGGAGTTTTTCTCTCTCTCCAATGATCTGGCCCCGTCTCTCTCCGTTTCCACTGACCTCTGTCTCTTCTGTTCATGCTCTCCCTCTGTTTCCCTGTCAGCTGGTGTCTCTGCTGTCACAGACATGGATGGTTGGGGCAGAAACATTGCAAAAGCATCCATTTCAACTTTGACCTTTTCTTCATCCTGCTTGCCTTCCTCAGACTCTTCCTTCTCCCATTTGGAGCGAGGGACCTGAGACAGGGAGTGAGGACGTGACTGAGATAAACATATTTTGTCTGTGCATGCCTGTATGAGTGCTGTAGTTAATATTTTGAAACAAAGCAACGCAGTTCAACCAAAGAATAATTATACAAGACAAAAATCATACAAAACACAAATTATTATTAATTTACGTTATACAAATTTCCACACCTGTATGAGTACGAGCTCTTCCTCTCTGTCTGTGGCTCTGTTCTGAGTGTATTCCTTCACACTTGTTACCACTCTCTTCCTCTCCTGATCCTCGTAGCTGCTGCATTTAACATACACACACAAACTTTACATCAGTACACAACTCTACTATAGAAAATGCTTTCTAGAGAATCTAGAATCTGATTTATGTCTGGATCCTGTCTTGAAAGAACTTAACACTTTCTGTGTTTGACAGAAAAAACTTCTTAACTGTTGGCTAGACCCAACTAATTATATGTTGACATAATGACACTTGATTAACATTCTAATCATAGTATCTATTCTTGTTATTGGTTGCACATGTGGGCCAATAGAAACAGAATAAAAGAAACAGAATGTACAGTGTAAGTTGTTACTGTTAGAGGCGGAGTCCGCCATTCAGTGCTGGCATTCAGTGCTGGCTAACAATCATCAGTCATCAAAAATATATCTAAATAAATAAAACATTTTTGACAGCATATCAGTTTGAAATATTGCAGGGATAACTCTAAAGAACAAATAAGTAACATTCTGACCTGCCATCGTCCACCGTGGTGTTTGGTTCTTCATGGTGGTCCTTGTTTCCGCGCCTTTGTGACTCGGACCTCACTGTGTCTTCGTCTTCTTTCCTCATCCTCCACTTCACTCTCTCCATCATCTCCCCCTTTGGCTTCGACTCTCCCCACGGGTTTCCTCTGTTCTCTCCCTCTGCCCTCTCCTTCTGAGCACCTGCAACTAACTCTCCCATCTCTTGTTGTACACCGTCATTCCCCACTCTCTGGTCATTTGTCAACTCTTCTACTTTTCTGCCCTCCATCCCATCTCCTTCCTCCAACTGTTTTTTACTCTCCTTCTTCTCCTCTGCCTCCTCCACTCCTGTTAGGATGCTATGCCATAGGTCAAAGTCATCCTCTTCTCTGCTCTCTTTCTTCTCTGCTTCAACTTTCTCCCTCATCCCTGCCTTATCATCTCTGAAGGTAGCTTTCTCCCATATCGGTCTTGCCTGTCTTTCATCTGGTTTTATTTTTTCTTCAGACAAACTTTCCTCGTCTCTGCAGGATTCCTTCTTTTCTTTTACTTCAGTCTCTCCTCTGTTTGACTTCTCCTCCTCTACATTATCAGTCTTCTCAATTTTGATGCTCTCTAAATAAGACGAGTCCTGTTTTTCAGTTTTCTCTTCCTTCCTTTTTCCATCCAGGTTGATGTTGATGCTGATCTTCTTCTGTGGTTTCACCATTACCCCTCCCTCCCAGATGTCTCTCTCTGTCAGAGGCCATGTTTTCCTTTCCTTTTTCTTCTCAGTTTTTTGCTTCTTTCTGTCAAATGGATCAGGTGATTCACTCTTGCGGGTTGTAGGGACCTCTGCAACTTCTGTTTTCAGGCATCTGCTGCTTTGTGCCCTAACAGAACTTCTCTCCATGTCTTCTCCTTTTCTTTTTCTGTTCTTCTCTGATCTTGAGTCAGAAGCTTTGCTGCCTCCAGGTTTGTTGTATCTGTCTGTATCCACCCTGCATACCCCTTTGCTGGGCTTTTCTTTGCGCCGTCCCTCCACATCCTGCCTGGAGCCTGAATATTTGTCTCTTCTCCATCCTTTCTCTATTTCCAAATTCCTTTGCTCTCCGCTTTTCCTTTTATAGTCTTTATCGAAACGTTTATCTGGTTTTAAGAGTGGCTGGACTGATTTTAAGGCCTCACTGGCAGTTGCTCTGTCCTGTATTGGGGTGCCGTCTTTGCAGGTATTTGGTCCAGTGTCTGCAGCATCAGGGGTTGAAGACTCCTCTCCTCTTCCTTCCTCATGATTCTTCATGCTCTCTTGCTCATATTTTAAGGTTCTGAGATTCTTCTTTGTGATCAGGTGCTTGTCATCTTTACTTGTTTCCTGCAGTTCCACTTTCTCACTGCCCTTTGTGATTGGCAGGCGGCTGTACTTCTGAGCGCACCTCTGCTGATATCCCCTCAGCTGAGCCCCGTCTTCAGATGGAGTGGAGCGGCCGTCACTAGACGACCGGGAGGGAGGGGAATGGCTTTCATTGGACGAACGAGATGGCGTGGAGCGACTGTCACTGGATGACTGTGATGGCGTGGAATGACTTGAAGACTGAGGAGGAGGGGAGCGACTGTCACTGGATGACTGCGATGGAGGAGAGCGCTCGTCCTTCCGGGAAGTGCGCCTACCTTGTGGTCGGCTGCGAGATTCCGAGTTGGCGTGTGAGGGATTTCTGCTTCCTTCTCTGTCCCCCCACTGAGGAAGAAGAGAGGGAGGAAGATTGAGGGGGGGAGGAGGCAGCTGGTGGAAGTGTCCGACATAGCTGTTGAAGTATTTCTCACACCACTCTTTGTACTCCCTTTTCCACTGCAGGTAGCGCTCTCTGTCCAACCCCAGGCTGCCAGTTGGTTCTGCATGCTGAGCATACAGGTAACTATCAAAATTCCCCCCTGAACCTCCGGATTCCCTCTGGGAGCGTTCCCCTCGCCTCTTGGAGCTGTAGCTGCTCGAAGCTGATTTCTTACTGTGATGCCAACTGTGATGGCTGTTTTTGCGGTGATCTGATGGTGACTTGGACCTGGAGTCGTAACCCACTCGAGGTGAAGATGATGAGGACGGTGTAGGGGAACGTTTGTAACCATAGCTATAAGAGTGGGAGGAATGGGAGCGGCTATGGAGGTCCCTGTGGCGGGAGTAAGGCGAGTGGGGCCTGGGGGAAAAGAAAAGAAAATCATCATGGTGTCAAATATGACACATATTTTAAAGCACCACTGCTTTGTTATTGATTGAGTTGATGTACTCCCCACAGAAACCACATTAATTCCATGTTTATTTCTGTCATACTGGATATTTTATCCAATGTGTAAAAGATTTCTAAATCCTACACAAGTCTTGATAATACCCTAGCCCATGTACTAGTTCTAATGAAAGAACTAGTATATGGGCTACAGCTAGACCGAGAAATGAGCCAATATTAGAGCATTTATATCAGTATCGGCTGATAAGTAACAAGAAACTGCAGGAAAGAAATGCCAACCTAGGTTTGAGGTGATCTAGAAATAGTGTCACTATGACATTTGTCCAAAGAGCACTGCCCAGTTGATTGTTTAACTTTAAAATGCCCAGTTCAGTATGTATCCGCAATCTGTATCAATACTGTTCTATGTAATGTGTTTATATATAAAAAAAGGTACTATTGGCAGGTATAGCGATATCAGAATTTTTAAACCCCCAAACTTTTAAACTACTGATATCAAAAATCCAATATTGGTTGGCCCTTAATATGTCCATTGCACAACAGTACCGTACCAGAGGCTCACTTTTCAAAAAAAAGACAACACATTAAATGCAAGATCTTGTAAGAATCATTTTAATGATGGAAAATAGAATACAAAAAAAAGGTAACAAAATCTGAAAAATTGCACAAGATACCTTGATCTGCCTTGGGACCTGGACCGGGAACGGGATCTGGATCTGCTTGAAGAGTGAGAGTAGGAGCGACCAGACTTGGGTTTCGAAGACTTTGAATTAGAACGAGAGGAGGAGTGTCTGTAGGTAGATCCTCTGTGAGGTGACCTGAGTGACAAAGAGAGAGGGAAGCAACTGAGAGGTCTTTATTTCATATTATTATCAGTATGCTGTCCTCCTCCTGAAAGAAAGACCATTTTAAAAAGACTAAAACAGCCGGCAAATTAATTTCCCCTATAATTAAAATTTAAGACGATTGAGACTTTTCAGTAACCTGCTGCTTGTGAAAATGAGACCAGTTGAGTGCTTCATTTACCTTTCCTTCTTATTTCTCTGATTCATGTACCACTCCTTGGGGATGAGGGCGGGGATGGAGGAGGCGGAGGTAGAGGAGCAGAGGGAAGGGATGGGGGCACCCTGGAGGGTTGGGAGCGTCCAGACGGGCGTTGTAGGTGGGTACCCAGGGGGGTAACTGTTGAGAGGCTGCTGAGCAGCAAGGAATGTGTGGAAAAGGGGGGAGGGAAAGAGGGGTGGAGGAGTTGCTGGGTATGAAGAGGAAGAGGAGGAGGGAGGAAGCTGCTGGGTGTTCGATTTATTCCATCCACCAGGAGGACAACCTGAGGAGGGGGAGCTGTGGGGGAGAGAGGAAATTATATCAGACAGTGGATAGATAGAAAATACAGACTAGTATCTAAACACATACATGCTTCACTGACCTATCCCAGCATGTTGGTGGCCCAGGGTGTCTTGCAGCTGGACCTGTGGATTCAGGGAAAAAAATATTTTACAGTATAATGACTGCAACAAACGATTATTTTCATTGTCAATTAATCTGCCGATTATTTTCTAGATTAATCGTTTAAAAAAATGCCCATCCCAGGAATCCAAGGTGATGTTTTTAAATGCCTTGTATTGTCAGTCCAAAACCCAAAGATATTCCGTTTAATATGATATAAAACAGAGAAAAGCAGGAAATCTTTGAAAACAACATTTTCTGCAACGTCTGCATGAAAAATTACTTTAACGATTAATCTATCATCAAAATAGTCTGAATCACAGTATAATGAATAAACAGAAAGAGACACTACTTCTTAGTAACTCACCTGCGGGGGACTGCTGAAGATTCACACTGACTGTCTGGGGTTGCTCTGCCGCTGGAGCGTCGTTAACCTGAACAAATATCACAGATTTCATACAAAGAAACTTTTCAACGTGCAGTTAGTGTGTCTGTGTCAGTGTGTGTGTCTGTGTGTCCTCACCAGTGGCATCAGTTGTAATGGAGCAGCAGTGGGGTCTTTGTGTGAAACCAGGACAGAAGGGGCAGCAGCCGCTGAGTCATCATGTGTCTTTTCTTCAGCCTCTCTGAATAAACAGAAGATAGATCACACAATAACATCAGTGTGATTGTTTGAAGTTCTTCAGTCTCAAATCCATGGTGCCATATTTGATCAGAGATTGCACCAACTGCTGTGGGTACTTGAAGGCTGTACCCGCAGAAGTATCTACCTTCTACAATCTAGTCTGTCAGAAATAAAACAGAAAAGGATTACAGCTTTAAAAGTTTCTTTTTTATAACTTTTAGCTACCATGACAAGAAATCTGATGAGTCACCACAAATGAGTGAACCAACATCACCAAAGCCACACACACTGCATCGCCAAGTGACCTTACTTGTCAGATATCTCCAGGTGGCTTTGCGCAGGCTGGAGGGACGGGCTCGGTGTCTTAGCAGCAGAGGCGGGGCTTGTTGCCGTGGGAGGAGCCCCACACTCCTGAGATGATGGTGGGGTGTCTGCAACCTGTGAGCAGTACAGGAGAGGGTCCTAAAGAGGGGAGGCAGCAAGAGAATATAGCAGGGATCAGTAATACGGGCAAGCTAGAGAAAAATGTCACTTGCATAATACTAAACAATTACAAAGACTATCTACACAAGACAATATAAATGACCAAATACATGCATATTTCCTGTTAGTTTAAATATGCAGTAAATTGTGGTTTCCAACAATTGTTTCAATGGCTTTTTTAGAAGACTATCCCTCTGACAAAAATCTGACTGTGAAAATAAAACAGTAATTATTCTGTGTGCTCCTGAGTCACGCAGGTACAGTGCTAGATGAAACACATCATTATGAGGCTCACCTGCTGGCTGTGGCTTGACTGGTAAGGCTTCGGTGGTTGGCTCTGAATAGGTGGCGGGGTGGGGACAGGGCTCGGAATCAGGGTTGGATTTTGGGATTGGGAGGTACCACACCTTCCTCCCAGACTGTTAGCTTGGCCTCGCTCTTTCTTAAAAGTGTTCACAGCCTGTGTTGGGAGTAAAAGACGGACAGGAAGCTTTAATTAATGCTCTCCAAACCCCCGCGATTCTAACATCAATACATTTTCCATTCGTCTGTCAATTCACCTGTCTGAGAAATTTATTGGCTATCAGGGTATCAGGGGAGACATCGGACTGGTTACAAGTGGGGCAGACGTGTTCCTCTGAATCCAGCAGGGCGTTGCGAATACCTGAGCAAGAGATAAAGACGGTTAACGTGTAAATATGAGACTGAAGAGCGACTACAGCACATTTTATTAGTTAATCGTTTTGATGATAACGACAACATAAATTAATGTCTGTGAGTGAACATGTGGTAATATTAACAGTGTGAACGTTTTTAGCAGCTATTATTTTTTATTAATATCAAAATATTATATCCAGACATACGTATAAATACTTGCTTGGAACTCACATTAACACTCACATTAAAATCGTTGAAAAGACGTCTACTCCTTCTTACTCATTAAAATGTTTTTCCATTTCTAAAGTTTTCCTGTTGGACACAAGATGTCTCCTACTTCACTGTGAAGTCCATTCCCAGTGTATGTGCACTGGTGGATTCAGGTTTCTACATCACACTGTATAAGATTTGACTTCCAAACTATTGGTGATGTCACAAATCATGCTAGTAGGCCCCGCCCCTTAAAATCTGATTTCCATTGAGCACAGAGACACTTTCCACTTTCAGCAGGTGAATGTGAAAACATCCTTCTAGTGTCAAACTGTGCACATACATCAATCTGCACAGTGAAGCTCAAACATCACACAGTAGGAACAAGAAGAATAATATATATTTGACTGGAGGACGACTTTAAAGATTCAGAATCTGCTAAACCCAATGGTTCTTTAATTTCAGAAGTTATCAAGTAAAACAGAGACAGACACATTGCTTCCTGCACTTCTAACACAGTTAAGTACATCAGGTACAGAATGACTAATTCTTTACAGTACATTAAGTATACATATGTTTATCTAGATGCGTGTCTGTGTGTGTGGGTGTCAGACACTCACAGTCGTCGCAGTAGCTGTTTCCACAGCAGGGTATGACCACAGCGTCACTCAGCAGGTCATGGCAGATCAGACAGAGGAGTTCGTCAGGTACAGGATCCTCCTTGTCTTCTGACTTGGGCTGCTCCTGAGGAACGAAGGGAGGCTTCTCCTTCTTGCCAATGGCGTACGCCTTACTACAGACAGACAATAGTTCACTCTTTTTATGTGTTTAGCGGATGCCTTTATTTAACCAGAGTCATTTTAAAAGGGTATGGTTGGCGTTTGACATTTTGTCAGCTGATGAGCACACATTTCATATGAACAGTCTTGCTAATTGTGCCTGTGATTCAGTTATCCCGGCCAGAGGATATCTACAAAGATCATCCAAGAGGTATCTGTAGGTCAAATCTAGTTTCCTTTGACTTGATTTATATGGTCCTTTTGATTCATATTTTTTGCCTTTGCTTTTGTGAATACGCCCTAGCTCATAAACAGCCTATCATAGCCTTTGATAATGCAGCGTGCTATGAGTGAATCACAAAGACCACTTCCACCCTTGGGAGCAAGCTGTCAGTTATGAGCCACATCTGTTACATCTCAAGAAACAATCCACAGGCAGTCCACGATGGAAAGGTACTCAGCAACAATACCGTACAACAAAACATATACATTCAAATTATTACCTTAAACTCAACCTTTTTTCACCCGGTCTTTATTAAAATAGGTCATTAAAAATTATCAATAATTATTAATATCGACTAAAATTAAACATTTTGTTGGATTTCCTACCTTCTGGTCTTTGTGCTAAGCTAAGCTAACAGCCTGCTGGCCATAACCTTACATTTAAAGACAGATATGAGAGTGGTATTGATCTTCTCGCCTTACTCTCGGCAGTAGAAGCGAGTAAGTGTATTTCCCAAAAGACACACAAACATCGACTCTTTTGTCTTACGCGTGTATGGCCGGAATCGCATAATGTCCACAGTTAGTCAGCATGGCTCCCTTTATGTTGGGATCGTCCACCTCCACCATGAAGGAACGAGGGATGCCTGTGCTTTTCTTTATTCTCAGAGGGGCCTCAACATTTTTATCCTGCAACACACGCACACAACCTCGACATTTAATGCTAGGCTTAGCAGAAATGTAAAAGACACACACTAATAAAATCATTCTCTTGTGCATGATTGTAACAGAAACTAGTTCACATGTTCTGCTCTTACTCCACTGGTGGGACAGTTCCTGATGTGGTGTCCAGTATTTCCACAGCGATAACAGGTGTAGTTTGCTGGAAGAACACCACCAAACTTCTTGTTGTAACTTAAGAGAGAAAAAGACAGATAAAGAAAGCAAATTACACAAATGCAGGGAGACTGGAGCTAAATGAAACAAAGAATAGTTTACAAAATATTGGAAGAGGAACAGAAGGACGAGGAATAAGTGTGAGATGAAAAGGGCGCAAAGTAACGCAAGCCAAGAGAGAAAAAGGTGAGACATCAGAACATGGAGATACAGAATTTGGGGGAAAAAAAAGGGGAAAAGCAGGTGGAGACGAGCACCACAGAGACAGAAATGGGGATGAAGGAGATTTGAAAGCATTACAGAAGTGACTCACTTCATGGAGTCGTAGGCGGTGGACTGATTTAACATAACTTGGATCTTATCCTCCTCTGACACATCCGCATCAGCCAGGTTGGTCATCTGCATGTACACACACGAATGTACGTATGTGAGCAACAGACACAAAGATGGCAGGAGGATCAGTGACTCACATGATCCAGGATAAATACGTATAAGCTGAATAATAAAGAAAAGAAAAGAGAGTATACCTTGGAGAAAAAGGCTCTGGAAGAATTCTGGTCATCCATCTGTTAGAATTAAACATAAAATCAGTTTCACCGATGAAACGACGAGAGCCTCCAGGTTACATATCTTTGGAGAATACTAAGAGCTCCACGTTCACACTTGGCCAAGATACACATTTCATTCAAAGGAAAGAACATTTGTCCTGCTAAACTTGATGCTTTAACTCCAGTCCCACTGCAAAGTGGGAGTAACTGCTGCACGTCAAATGTTCAATTTCATAAACTTTTGAGCTGTAATACAATTTACACCAGTGGTTTTCATACAGAGTGGATAATAACTGTCTGTTCTCATCCCAGGATTACTGGCTCAGCACCTCCTGCCAACTCACTTCTCAGTTTTCATCCCTCCAAACTTGCGAACTGAAAATAAAGAAGCCAGTAACATAATGCTCAGGTCAGCATTTTGTTAGATAAAAAACATCTTTGTCACCTAATGTCTACCTCAGTGCCTCCTATCACCTCGGTTCTTTCTTGTTCTGAGCACCTGTTCTTGGGTTGCTAGATGCAGTACTCTATGGACAGCGCTGTTGGTTTGGTCCACACTGAAATATCTCAACAATTACTGAATGGATTGCCATGAGATGTAGTACAGACATTCATGCTCCCCTCTGGATGAATCATGATTACTATGGTTTACTTTGGTTTATGACCAAATACCTGCAAACACATTCCCATCAGCCTCAGCTGTGAATAGTGCTGATTACCATATACTAGCATGCTTCCAGGTTACACTAACATAGTGAACATGGTAAACATTATACCTGCTAAACATTAGTATTTATATGAGTACAACCTCAGCGACTCTTTAGTCTTCTTTTTTTTAAATAATATTATTCACAAATAACAGAACATACATTACGTGTATGATCAAACACGGAAGCAGATGTGTCAAAGTTACAGAATCCTCAAACAGCCATTTTACAGATTTTACTTATAACTACATTATTTCACAGCCAGTCTGGGTCAATTATTGTGGCTCTCGATCTTTATGTTCACTCAGTAAATGCATTTTTTAAAAAACAAATTAAACCTTATGAAAAGCCAAATATTCACATGTTAACATGTATGCATAAATCATAAAGATTAAAAGTTGACACTTAAAACGTCATCATTTCATTTAAAATCTAATGAGCTGGAGTACAGAGCCAAACAAAAAACAACTTCCTGACTGCACTAGATTATATTGTTCACGGCAGCAGGACAGATCATCCTGCCTGGCTTTATTAAAGCTCAGCCAAATCCAATGAAAAAAAAGCTATCATGTTGCAACGTGGGAAACGTAGGATCCAGTGTTTCTGGCGTTTAACCCATACTGGGGACTAAAAGTCAGCTGCTTTATTTTAACTACTCTTTTTTAAATATCTATTTTTTGAGATCTCCAACTTTGGGAAAGAATAATATTAAATCTCTGGAGTTCCTATTTGAGCTCGTCCAATGTCCAATATGATTCCAGTATGTGTCCTATTATGAGATTTGACCAATGTCTCCAAAATGTGTTTTCTGAGGTATCGACTGTGGTTGTGTATCAGCGAAGTCAAACACATAATCAATACATAAGACAGCTTCATACAAACGACTTTATTGGTAGAAAAACACAAAAGAAAAAAAAGTATGTGCAGTCCAACAGACTCATAGTACTAAGAAGAGTGGCAGACACTTACTCCTACTGAGAAACCAGAGACAAAATCAGGTCAGGTCAGTGCACACTAATTGCAAGGAAAAGCTTTTGAGATGAGTTTGAGTTAGTTTACAG
Source organism: Dicentrarchus labrax (assembly GCF_905237075.1). NCBI lineage: Eukaryota > Metazoa > Chordata > Actinopteri > Moronidae > Dicentrarchus > Dicentrarchus labrax. Next base: position 2,983,946 of record NW_026136722.1, on the reverse strand, counting down.
GATCATAAACAAAACGCCACTACAAGAATGCAGGGCAAAAGAACAATGGTGCACCAGTTAGTTTAAGAGAGGCACTGTGTTTTTTTTGTTCCTACATCAAAACGAAAACACTGTATATTCAGCCCTTTTTGATAATCTCTGTAGTAAGGGAGGCTCTGGTGACATTATATTCCTTTATTTAAAATTCTCCTAACACATTAATTTCTTGACTGGATTTGTAGAGTTGGTGGTTAATAGCAGCTGTTCCCTTCACAAGAGTATTCTGTAGATTTAGATTATCCTGATGCTAAATTATTCATTTTGATTCCTTAAATCATTTTTAATGACGGATCCAATGTGGAACTTATCTGGGGAATGATTAACTAAATTAAAAACTGCATTTGATGTAAATTAACGGCTTACATCAGCACAGACTGCACAGCTTTTGAAAGAGGCCAATAATATAAATGCTATAAATGCTATAAGATGTCTGAAAGCCAGTGGCCATGTGCTACAGCAGTCAGTCATGACTGTGGACATTGCCGGCACCATAAAGCAACAGTTGGGTTTATCAGCTGTGAATAGCTGGCCTGCATGATAACGTTTGACCCGCCCGAGCAGCTCCCGCCGCCCACAGATAGGTACTGAATGATTTTCAACAATGAGCACTGACTGGTGACACAGCAGCTTATTAAATCAACAGCTGGGAGCTTTTATTAGAGAGAATATATACACGTTTGTTACCCAGACTTATAGGGATAATGCAGAACTGGTAGAATTGTAAACTTGTACACAGTCTAACTGCAAATGCTACTTTTTAAATAATTTTTTTTAATTTACTATTATTGCAAAATATGGTTTATCTGAGAGCATCACCTCCTTGTAAATCAAATACTGAGTAATGAGTACCACTTCCTCTTTGCAACAGGAACTCAAACTGCAATAGAGGAAATAGAGGCTTTCACTGATTCAGATTGTGGTCTCACTTTAAACCAATCATAGCAAAGCACACATTCAACTAATGTCCAAGCACAGACATTAGGCTGTGTTAACAACGTGTGTGTGTTTAGTGGAGCTGCAGGAGAAGAAGTGCAGTGGGATTTGGTTTGGTTACGTACTGCTTTGATGGCTCCAAAGGCGTGGTGAAACTGGGCGTCTGATCGCTCACTGAAACAAAACAACAAACCAGTTTTAACCCAGTCACTCAGATTAGAGCAGAAATTACCAGCATTTATGTTTATCCAAGATGACATTTTATTGGCCCCACTTCACAGTAACAAAAGTATAAAATATAAATGTCAAAACAGTCTTAAAAGTGAATCACACATTTAATGAAAAGAAGCCCTGTTGCGGTGTTCCACCTTGTTGCTCTGGCTCTGGATGTCAGCATCAGATCTTAAAATATGAGGCTGTATTATTTTTGTGTAACTATGTTACCCCAAATCTGCCTCATCTATTCCCATTTCAGTTGGTGATTCCCTGCATTACCCAGAGTGCCCCTACAGAAGATATGAACCTCAGCAGTGAGTAGGTGTGTATTTCAGAAGAGTAAAGTCAGCTTGATAATGGATATTCTTTAGCTTAAGTAAAAGCACAACATTAAATAGATGCTTGTGATTTGTCAAAGTGTATCAAATATTTTTCTTATTTTTCTTGTCCAATCTGTAGTTAATATGGAAAATGATATTACTTTGGCTGTTCTTTCTATGATAGATTTAACACCATGTCTGCTTAGTGCTGGAAATTGTGACTCTAGGAAGAACCTCTGACTCTTTGATTCTGACCTTGATGTTTGTTTGTGTTTTGCCCTTCATTTTAACATAAAAACCTCAACATCTGGCCTAGTTAACCATACAATATGACAAACACATCACTAAAAAAAAAAAAAAAAAACATAAATGCCAGTTACATTCACCCACAACTATTTCTAACAGCATTAGTAAAATATATTTACAGTCAATTATTCCTCTGGTTGAGTTTAAAATTAGGTTTTAGGTTTAATGTAAAATGTGAATGTAAGGCTTTAAAATGACTCCGAGTTAAGGGGTACTTGGAAGCACTTTGAAGCTGAGGGACCGTCTGTCTGCTTGTGCAAGTGGGGAGTTAGTTTGTTGCATTTAATCTTGTGGGCAGCGTTACACCACTCTTTAGCCTCTCCACCCGTCTGCATGGTGCTGACGGGGCTAATCACATGACCGCCGGTCTGTTCCAGTGAGGTCTTTTCCTGCTTTCCATGCATAAAACCCACCCCACTGCTGGCTGTCCTGTCTAAGCCTGACTAATATCTGGGTAATCCCTGTGAACGTCACCATGGAGTTACAGTTCTACTCTCTCTTCTTTTCCTGTGAGCACATTTTTATAATGGAAATGTTATGCAAAAAAAACCCTGATCAATCAACGGTCGACCATCATCTGAAGGATTAAGTAACATGCCTCTGGTATGGATTCATGATGATGTTTAGCATTGTTTTCATTGTTTTCTTCACCATTATGGTCCTCATGCTGCTGCTCCAACAAGCAAAAACAACTAGGCCCTTATATATTAACCTGCACCCTGTGTTTTATACTAATAAGATGTATTCATCTAAATTCATTGTCAAGTAGTGTCCATGTGATGTGATGAAGGTGGTTGACACTGACAAAATTAAGATATAACATTTTGGACCAAAGAACTGTTTCTTGATGGAGTCCTCTAAGTGTGGCATTACAACACTAAAGGTAGACTAGTAGGTGCCAGCTGGTGGCTCTTGTAGGCAGAGATACACTAATAACAGTACAGGAATTCAGCTACAATATGAAAACCCCTAAAAACCCAAAACAATATACTTACATGTTGCGGGTCTTGTTTGAGGTGGACTTGACTCCGATGATGGGGATTCTCCTGACGATGACAGAGGAGCCTTTGGGGATCATACCTTCATCATCTGTGTACTCTGAGAGGGAGAGATGGGGAGAGTGGGGGTTTAATGTGTGAGGATTAGCTCACACAAAATGATCTGGGTTAGGATTTATTTTTATTTTATTTTTGGAACCCAAGTGAATATTTCCCATCATACGAAAATCTGTCATTTTCAGGCTTTTTGAGAAATCATGCTCCCTTTGCTGACACATTAACATGAGATTGTTTCTTTGGTACAGTACTTAAATAACTAGTCTGAGACTATAACAGTATTTATACCATCTACGATTATTTTCATGATTCATCAATTAACTGTTTAGTCTTTTAAATGTCATAAAATACTGAAAGAAATCCAAAGATACTAAGTTTACTATCCTAGAAGGCTTAAAAAGCCAGCAAACATTCAACCCTGAGAGGCTGGATCCAGTGAATTATTGATATTTTTGGTTAAAAAGAAAATACTAAAACCATTCAGTGATGATGAAAATAGTTGCTGATTAAGTTTCTGTTGAATGATGTTGACAAATTAATTAATTGACAAAGAATTGATTGAGCTCTAGATGAATCTGCTAAATTAAACCGATCAATGAAATGTCCCATAGATAATTTCTGAACGGATACAAAATTCATAAAAACAAGACCAAAAGGACTTAATATTAACTTCCCAGCCAGGTAAACTCTCCCTCAACAGTGTAACATTTCTTTAGATATCTAAGTACTGAATAGTGAATGACACAGCACTGTTTGATGTCAGCCTGTGTGACTCCCTCAGCCCCTCACACTATGTTAAGTTCTTCAGGGTTGTTAGATCCGATCTGCAGGATATTGACACACTCTAAGGTAATTCTTGTAATTCATGGGTGATTATCATGATTGATCTGCATGTCACTCTTTTTCCATCTTTTAATACAGTGACCTACATTGCAGTTAATTCCCATCACTAATGACCCCTATATTGATGATTTTCATTTATGTGTGTGTGAGAGACCGGACTTCAGTCTTATGGTCATGGCTATGCGGTGCTCCTACCCTACCTATTTTTATCCCACATCTCACGTTGTGGGACTTTTACATGCATACCAATGGCGGGGCTGATCCTCCACCATCAGGCCGTTTAATGAAGGGCATGAGGCGGGCGTGCAGCAGCAATATGGCCCATTCATTAGGAGCCCCTTTTGTCAGTGCTTGACTTTTCTGGACCCCCCCCGTCAGGCTGATCGAGGTGACGCAACCCTCTCACCGGACAGCTGTCAGACCTGGACCACGTGTTTTTCTTCAAAAGTTCAGCCAGTCAAGACAAACACACAGTTATCTGTTACATACATGTCTCAATATTTACCTTCTTTGGTTTGTGCGCTTGTGATTTGCAGGTCGCAGTCCCCGGACCTGAGCTTCTCCCTGCCCATGATCTGCCTCTTCAGATCCCTCAGCGTGACGTGCGGGCCGTCAAAAACCACCGTGTCGTAGCTGAGTTTAGAGGAGAATTTATAGTGAACATGAGTCATGCTGAAATTAAGCAAAAAAAAAAAAAAAAAGCCCCTTCCTACACTGTCAGAAAACCGACAGCTGACACTTTTTTCCGCGATGATAGAGAAGCAGTATCGTGGTAGTTGCTAGGGGAGTACAAAGTTAGCTAGCTAGCTGGCGTTAGCAGCCGGCTGCGTCGAGCGTCAGTCGGTCTATCAAGCTAGCTCGTTAATTAACAACTGCCTGATAAAGTGGCGTTCACAGGATGACATTTCCTGGCGTCTGCTGGAACAGCAGCGGAGACTCAAATGAAAGCGCACTCGCTCAGTTTCGAGTCTAAATTGAACTTTTATTCCTGCCAAAGCTGCTGTGAAGCCGAAGTGTCCGCTGACAGAAACCACCAGCTGTTTCCACAAGCAACGGCTCGTCAGCACAACGCACGCACGCACAATCTGATGGTGCGTTCACGTGATCCCCGCACGCTCCAACTTCCGAGTGTCTTAAGTTATTACCGCAAACGCACCTGTCCGTCATTAAGTCCTATATCGATTTAGAGTGATTGTATGTGTATTGAAAAGGTCTCATTGCTTTTAAATGCATGCGCTTTAAGATTTTTTTTTTTTTTTTTTTTAATCAGGCGTTTTTGTTATTGTTTTCATATTTAATTTATATTTTATTCTTTGCAAAAGCTTTGTAAACGTATATCATATTATTACTGTTATTATTATTAGAGAGTGCGTCTGGGCGGATATAAGTAGGAAGGAAGGAGGAAAAGGGGGAAAAAAGCTCCGTGCAATTGAAATTTTTCTAGAAAAAGACTAGAGGAAGAGGAAAACAAAACTTAAGAGGAAAAAAGAGTCGACATATACACAACCACCTACATGCACCTTTGTGATAATGCCTAAAAACTCCAATTGTCTATTTTCAGGCCTGTAGGCCTGTACATAAGAATCAAATTTAGAGTTTAGATTTTCCCCCTACACCTGAAGGCAGCATCTTGCCTCCAAGCTCAGTGCAGTGCACCTGTTTGGGCTCAGGGGACCACAGGCTGGCTGGCTCAAAGAAAACCAGATTTACACCCGATAAAGATTAAATAACCCATTTCACTTGTCCAGTTCTTCTGTTGGAGATTTGACGTGATGATATATATTGTTTTAACTACGTTGTAGTCCCAGGGGGATGGGGGAGTCACACTCCAAAGAAAACCAAGCTCTCTGAGAGTCAGGACCACAGAAGAAACATTTTTAAATCACAAATTACAAATTAATTACAAAATGCCCAGAATTTTCAACAAAATTTTGACTGCAGTTCTGTTGCTTGTGAAGCCTCAATGATCCACTAGAGGGAGATAAAGCACCACTTATGATGCTGGTGTGTGTGTTAGTTGAACTGTACTGCAGTGTCAGTCTGAAAGCTTCATATTTTGACAGGTTTGGTCCCATAGCTATGGAAAAACATGCTTATTTGTCCTTGACTGAAACAATGCCCTGCGTTATTATCTGACTGTACAGCACAGACTATATGCTAACCTCTCCTCTCCAACCAGGTTCTACAGAGAACGAGGATGCCTTTGAAATTTTGCATTACATGCAGTGTGTGTGATTAGGCTACATATCCATGTATAACCATGTAAACTAATATTGCAAATCCATTTTAAAAAACCCATTAGTTGGGCTTAATTTCATTTGATTTAATTTCATTTGGGCTGCCTGCCTCTAGAACTGTCCTTAAAGAAATAATTTGACAGTTTGGGAAATGCGTTCATTCGCTTTCTTGCCAAGTTGGATGAGACAATCAATAGGCCTACCACTCTCAATATATATATATATATATATATATATATATATAATATATAAAAATATGAAGCTACAGCCAGCAGCCAGTTAGCTTTGCTGTTGCCAGACAACCAACACATTGGTGCTCCCAACCAGAGCTGATTTCAAAACCGCCAACTACATACTACCGACAAACTTTTCACAATATGCAGTATGAAAATGATCATCAATTTAATTTGCAGTATGCTAGACCAAGGTCAGCTGGTTTCTGGTTTTGGAAAGTGGAAGTAGACAATAGCAAATGGCGTTATCAATGTGAATTTTAATGATTTTCCCAAAGATGAACATTTACCTGAGGGATGGGGACTGAACAATTATAATAATAATTAGAAGGAACTACATTCACCAGCACTTTGTCTGCAGTGTAACATGAGTTCAAGCTCATTGTCTGGTCAAAAATGTAACGAAGTAAAAAATTACAGCTGTGGGCCTGTCCCTACTCCGCCATTGCTGCTGAAGTCATCTGCTGTAGTGGTTGTAGTGGTCTGTGTGACTGTATGGAAAGAGGAGTCTGTGAGCATCACTGGCCAGCTGGCTAGCTAGGCATCCCCTGCAGGCACTTGTGGAGCTTCTCAGTTTTGAAATTGGAGGTTATTTTTGATCTAACATCAGTTTTCTTTAAACTGCCAGTATTCAAAATCTACACCGTGGGTTGCCTTAAAAAATGATCAGAAGTGAATTTAATGATGAAATAGCATACGATATTGGCCTGACCGTACCGGTGCTTTGCATTGTGGGACACATACATTTATTTTATTATTTATTTATTTATTTATTTATTTAATGAGCTTTAGAGGAGCTGGTAAATGGACTTACCTTGGGACTGAGCCAAGCTGTTTCCAGTCTTTATGCTAAGCTAAGCTACCTGCTGGCTCTAGCTTTATATTTACTGTACAGACATGAGAGCGGTATCATTCTTGTCATCTAACTCTGCCAAAGAGCAAATAAGATAAGATTTTAATAAATGAAACGTTTATTCACATCAGACAAAAAATTGATTTAAGCTAAACTAGCTTACCACAGGCTCATGTCTCAGGGATGGAGACAAGAGGTGAAGAAACAAGACCAGCAAGAAAGTAGCTTAGGAAGCTCTGACATCATCACGGCAGGTTGGTGATGACACACACATGTACACACACATGCACACACAGTCACACACACACATTGAGGGAAGCTGGATCGGTTGGATTCAGATAAATGGAGGTAGAGAAAGCAGAGATGAGAGAGGAGTGTATGAGGAAGTGTTTTGCACTCAGTCTTCTCTCTCCTCAGCTCCTCGGTCTCTTGCTTTCTCTCTCTCTCTCTCTCTCTCTCTCTCTCTCTCTCTCTCTCTCTCTCTCTCTCTCCTGCCTGCTCAGAGGAGGGATTTGCCCTATCTTCCCTGGCTTAGCACACCATTGTGAAAGCAGTGGGAGGATGGAGAGATGCAGAAGGAGAGAGAGGGAGAGAGGATGAAAGGGAAACAGCTGCTGCCTTTAAACTGATGTTCTTCTTATCGTGATATGATAGAGGACATGTTCAGTGACTCAGCCATCAAAGAGCTGCTTGGAAACAATTATATCCCCGGCTTTATGTGTGTGTGTGTGTGTGTGTGTGTGTGTGTGTGTGTGTGTGGGGGGGTGAATTCTGGATGGCTAACGATGTGTTTAAATGGGAGTATGTTATAGTGTTTGTGTTTCTGCCACAAAAAGAAAGAGTAGACAAAATTAAATAAATACTACTACTAAATAGTAAATCATAATTGTGAGATTGGAAGTCAGAGTTACGACATAATCAGTCAAAAGTTGGACCCGCTAATTAAAAACTACGAGAAAAAAAGTTCTGACTTTTTATCTTCTAATTTTGACTTTCTGACAGAAATGGTCTTCCAACACTGTATGGGCTCATGTTTAATAATGCATATCTGTAATAACGGTGTGTTTACATGCTGAAGTGAAGTTTACTGGGACATATTGCTGTTATTGTCTGTGACTGGCTGGCCACTGGTGAACTTGTTGATTGGTGGACTGTGTGACTAAAGGAATACTAATGAGAGTTAGACACAGCTTCATACATAGAAATGTCCAAATATTTGATTTCATTATCTCATTCATTCTCTCATCCTCCTCTCCACCTTACTCTCTCTCCTTCTTGTCTTTCTGCTTGAGCAGCGTTCACAGCTCCAAGGCTTTTTTTCACACTGCAGATGGCCATAGTGTTACTCCACACAGCGCATGCACACCCACCCACACACACACACACACACACACACACACACACACACACACACACACACACACACACACACACATTGCTCTCTTTGTCAGTGACAATGGTTCAGAGTGCTCTTCACTCAGTTTGCCCTTCTCGGAGAGCAGAAGTGTCTCTTGTCCTCAAAAACTGAACTTGCTGAAGATTTGTCAGCCAAGTCTGGCACTGATCTGATGCTTTTTGACTTCAAGTTCAGACTGTGTGGCATCAACAGTAGACTGAGGTCATGTAATGAAAGAAAAGCGTTTTGGTGGATTTTTAGCCGTGCTGGTGGCAGGGCTCTACGGACGTCATTGCTCTACATTTACTGGATGAAATAGCACAGAATTGACCCTGACAAACATCAAGCAGTCAGGAAGTTGCCCAATGCAGCATCTGCTTCAAGGGTATCCACCTGGAAGATATTGATACCTAAAATAAGAGACCCCTACCTGGCCTGAAATGTCGGCTTCCTCACAGGCTGTCGCCTAAATGACCACCCAAACTCCCAATTCCTCTGTGGTACACATTCGTGGAGGTTTCTTCAGGAGGTTTTTTCACTAATCAGATGGTTCGCGGTTCTATCCCTGGCTCATCCAGTCTGCATGTTGAAGTGTCCTTGGGCAAGATACTGAACCCTTAATTGCTCCCGGGGTGCCATCAATGTGTGAGTGTGTGTGAATGGTATAAGTGAGATTCTGATGAGCAGTTGGTACCTTGCATGGCAGACTCTGCCATCAGTGTACAACTGTGTGTGAATGGGTCAATGTGACATGTAGTGTAAAGCACTCTAAATCACTTAGGAAATAATGTCAGTGCCAACATATAGATGAAACTTCTACTGACCAGTGTGTAAGTACTAATAGGTAGGAGCCAGGCAGGGGAGGGTTTTAAACTGGGTGTTTGCTACATCCACCTAAAATGGTGTGCTCAATACAAGGGAAGAAAGAGGTACTATTTGAATCAAACTTATTTCTTTGCAAAAAAGATTCCACAGATTTAAGGATGTTGTATAAAATTGCTGAAAAGAATAATAATATGTCTTTCAATTAAATATATATATTAAAACATAATATGCTCTATGAAATTAAATAAGATTAAATAAGAATGAGAGGTATCAGTGAATAGAGTGATAAATAAGGTTTTGATGAAATCACTACAAAATAATCACTACACACACAATATCTCACAATATCACAATATCTATCTGTGCCTCATTTCCTGTCCGCAACAATTCTGACATATGAAGGCGCAGCATTAGAGAGCAAAAGGAATTAGGAAATGTTGTCATTCCAAAATCTTTAGCAGCACGATGAATCAGAAGAGACTGAGACTGACGTATGAAATGTCCCAGTGCTCCCGATGAGCTGTATACCACTGCTTTGGTGTTTCTTTGACTTTTCACCACAATGAGGTCGACACTTTAATTTGTTCAATAGGCAACTTTGTGGTTTATGACCAAATACCTGCAGAACTGATGACATTCATCAGCCTCAGCTGTACTTTGTGTTCCGTCCTAATTAGCAAATGTTTGCATGCTAACACACTAAACTAAGATGGTGAATATGGCATTATACCTGCTTAACATCAGCATGCTATCACTGTCATAGTGAGCACATAGTTAGCATTTAGCTCAGCACTAAACCTGACCTCACAAAAACACTAGTGTTGCTGTAGTATTGTATTACCCTATAAGCAGCTGGGTGGGCATTGATACATGGGATTTTCAAAGTAAACTTCTGTGCATTGACAGTATAATATGTATAATATAATAAAGAAAACATGCATGCTGTGAGCCATGTAAGAAACAATTCTGGTCTTTTTTAAAAACTTGATGCCAACATGTTAAATGTCCATAACATTTATGTAATTTAAGTGTTAGTGGCTATATACACTAATGTAAAATATAATTGATTGTGTCTGGTGAATGAAAATGAGGGTAGTAAATTTGATCTCAAACAACAAAAGTGTTTCATGTTCAGGTGCACTGATGTTATAACACAAACCCACATACACATAAACATACAAGGAAATACACATGCACACATGCTTTCATCAATGTGCAGCAAAACCCTGTAAAACAAAAGAAGCACATGAACACAGACATCAAGGTGTTTGCTACATGTTGTCTCTGGTGATTGCAGACGCACACACACATGCACACGCACATTGGTGGATGGGGAAACCTGCAAAAAACAATGCCAGCTGATTTTGCAGAGCAGGTGTACTCAGATATGATAGATAGATAGATAGATAGATAGATAGATAGATAGATAGATAGATAGATAGATAGATAGATAGATAGATAGATAGATAGATAGATAGATAGATGGATGGATAATTAGGACATCAAAGCTGCTAGTAACTCTCCCTCAGAGCCTCATTCTGTCACAAACAGCTGTTATAGCAACATTCAACTGGGACACAAACACACACAGACACACACTGACACTTGTATTTGTGGGTAACATTAGGAGCTTGCCTCGTATAATATCACAACTCTATGTCACATTGCCAGATGATGTGTGTGTGTGTGTGTGTGTGTGTGTGTGTGTGTGTGTGTGTGTGTGTGTGTCTTTGAGGCTGAAAATAAAAACGTTTTTGATATTTTGTGCCAAATAAACTATAAAGTCACTGCAATGACCTTCAGTTTTCAGAACAAATCATCTTTTGCACAAATTCCTGTTTTATTTTTAAAGCACATAGAGGTAAGACATTACTGTCTGGTACAGCACTATAAAATAATCTGATGTGGGATTCCTGCTGGGAAATGCTCAGTGTCTTTTATGGCCTATTAGCATAAGGGGCCATTTTCTCTTATTGGGCCAATGGAGCTGAAGAAAGCAATTACTACAGAACCGTACTGCTCGATGGAAGGGTGGGGTTTCAAAACACAAAAAATGTGGCAGAGGGGAAAATGACTAAGAGGATCACGGAGAAGAAAAAAGTGAGCCAGGGTGAAAAGGGGAGAAAGGAAACTGGAAAAATGAAACGTGTGCAATGGTTATAATATCTGCAACAGAGGAGATGAGCGGCAGGAGAGATTGAGTGACAAAATGGCACATATGAAGGCAGTTAGGAGGAACAAAAGCAGAGTGGCAGCCAATCCCAGTGTGGCGGAGAGTCTCTCATAATCCCGTCATCCACTCTAATCTCTATGACGACAGCGCGGAGCTCCATCGGTGACGTCACAGTTATGAATATTCATCAGGTGAATCTGAGCTCTCCACCGAATCCTTCCTTCTCACATTACTTGCTGTTGTGGTCTTGCTGTTACATTATATTCTGATAACATACAATAGCAAATTGGGCAACATATACAACATTTAACCACAAAGTAAAATCACTCCAAATTCAGAAAAGCATCAAACATCAAAACACATAGTATAATATTAGAGACCATTTCTCTTAATTCTTGTCCTTTTGATCTGGAAGTGTAACTGCACTCAGGGATGAACAACCGGCCTGCTTGTCAGGTGGTTGGTTTCAGAAAGTTGTCAGATGAAGCCCCCCCTGCAATTTCTGACATTGAAAAGGTATGGCGGGTGGAGTTTCAGATGCTGTTCGACCATCTGCACTTCAGTTGTAGCATACTGATGCTGACTTTAGCATGGGATGTAGAGGTTTAGTTTAGGGCCGGGTTATGAGAACTTGTACGACGTGCTGTCCTACCACGTCTGAAGGCAAAAGTATACTTTAAAGGTCCAGTGTGTAACATTTAGGAGGAATACAATATTCATAGGTATGTTTTCATTATTGTATAATCACCTGAATTTTTCAATCCTTGTGTTTTCGTTACCATGGAGCTGTTTATATCTAAAGACGCCGTGGGTCGCCTTCCATGGAGTCAGCCAAGTTGAACTGCCATGTTTCTATAGAAGCCCAGGACAGAAAAACCAAACACTGGCTCTAGATAGGGGTGTTTGCGTTTTTCATGTGTTTTGCAACCACAGTAGTTTTCACTACTAACTAAAACTAAGCTTAAACTAAAGTGACCTACTAAATCCCACACACTGGACCTGGACTGAATCTTTTCTCAAAGGCAGTTAGTGTTGCACTTGTCTGTGCATATGAAAAGTGACAGAAGTTAATAGTGTGAAGTATGAAAATAGAGAGCTTCAGAGAGAGAGAAGTCCAAACCGTATACTTTCTCACATCCTCACACATGTCGAATTGCTGTATGAAGTGGTCGTGCTTGTCAGATTGTCAGTTTTGTCAGATGCAGTTCTTTCCATGTCAAAAAGGTGTAGGGACAGGGGAAGTCAGACGCTATTTGACCATCCAACAAGTACTTGGTTGGTTGAAACATACTGACACCTTTAGGATGGGATGTCGAGGTGTAGGTCTGCTTTCAGTCTGACAATGGGCGGGGTCTCTGCTGTCCTGCCAGAATACAATGTTCGACCATGGCTTAGACGTAGGAAGGAACAGTAACCTTCTTGTAGACTTGCGCCAGAGTTTTGAACTGGACCAGTTGTATCCTGTCCCTGGAAGGAATTCAAACTCAGTGTAGTCCAGCTTGAGCTTTATATCAGTGGTTCCCAACCTTTTTTGTTTGTGACCCCTTAAAACAACACATCACAGGATGCATGTATAATTTATGAGCAGCGGTTTGAAAAATTCTCATATTGTTTAATTTTAATAATAATGAAGGCCTGAAAAGATAAAACTGTACAGTAATTCACATAAAGAAGCACATATTGGAAAATGTGTTTTTCTGTATACAAACTTAGGTTTCTTTTTTATTTTCCACCTGGATGATCGGCTTGTAACCCTTTAGATTCATCTTGCGATCCCTTGTTGGGGTTCCCAGGTTGGAAACCACTGCTTTAGATGATGCCTACTTAAGGTTCTGTATGCTGATGGTGAGTTGCGCCAATAATGTCTCAAAATCATTTGATCAGTGGCTCCTGCAACACAATCTGTGAACGGAGGGAGACCACCTGATGTGGCACATGGATAAACAGTTTACATGGTTGACACAGGACTCTCACAGGGATACAGGAATACTATCAAATGAATCATTTTCAATCACAATCTGATCAGAAAAAGTGACAAATAAATAGATGGAGAGCCACCTACACCCATATATTTCAACCATAAACAGACATACTCATTTGTATGTACATGCACACTCCCCCCCACACGCATACTGTCACACACACTCTCTCTATCTCCTTCAAACACCTCAAAGCTGGCACGTCCTCCAGTCTCCTCATTAACTTTTTTCTTTCTCCTTCCCATTTCCCCTTTTAACTCATCTTCCTCCCGCCCTCTTCCTTTCCCTCATTCAGACATCTGTGAGGTGGCTGTGGAGATAAGCAGAGGAGTTATCTATCGGACAGCTAAATCAGAACAGTTGACACAGTACAGCTGATACACATCTAGTGCGTCTGTGTGTTTGTGTGCAGGTTGAGGGAGGAGTGTGCGTATGTGTACATTTTCTCATCAATATTGTGCAGGTTTATGTTGGGGTGTGGTGAGGTTTCCAATAAAGATTAGATAGTGTTAATTTTCTAGGAAGACCACCAGACTACGGGGTTATCTGTGTGTGTGTGTGTGTGTGTGTGTGTGTGTGTGTGTGTGTGTGTGTGTGTGTGCAGGATGTAAGATCACACAGCTACACATCATACATTCACATACACACATTCAAATACAAAATGAACTCACCACAGGCACTTTGAAAAGGTGACTCTTTATTTTCTAATTATTATACTGTATATAATATTCTTTCTCTCTAGATATAGGTAATCATATTTATATCATGTAAGTAAAAGTGTGCTTTTATTCACAGCATGTGTCCGTGTCAGACCGCTGTTAGTTGGAGGTTTACATTATAAAGTATACAGTGAAACTGGCTGGCAGCTACGTGTGTGTGTGTGTGTGTGTGTGTGTGTGTGTGTGTGTGTGTGTGTATGTGAGCTGTGAGAGTTATACAGTCAGTGTGCCTGTGTATAGAAAGACAAATGTGAGTGCCAGCATGTTTCTGCATGCATGTATGTGTGTGTGTGTGTGTGTGTGTGTGTGTGTGTGTGTGTGTGTGTGTTGTCAAGGACTAAGTATCTCATGATAGGGCTCAGAGGTATGGAGCAGAATAAAAAGCTGCCCATTGACACATATTTCATCTTTCACCTTTCATCACGCTTTTAGGTGTTTTAAAAACTATGGTCAACCCACATTTTTGGGGGATTTCATTTATGAATGTCACGTCAGGTTCCAGCTGCACATTTGTCTTTAGGCTTTCGCTTTTCACTTTCACCGCAAAGTAACGGCTGGTTTCTGTTTACTCTCCTCATCTCCATCAGAATAGTTTCACCTCAAAACAAACTGCTACAATGCCTGCAAGATACACTCCCTGAAAACAAAATGTTTTGCTTTTTGCCACTACTACACGTATAATAAACACAATAATAATAAAAACTTTGCATTTACTGATATTCTGGATCTTTTACTCTGAAGGGACTCTGTGTTACTGTACACTGCATCAATGCAAACTCCAATCAACTAAGAAATACATAAAAAAGTTAAAATGTCACTAACTTCTACATCTCCTCTCCTGAGTCTGTGTTCTGGTGTTTGTTTTCTAACAGTCCTCAGGTCAGTTTGAAATGGACAAAGTCAGGTTACAGTCATTTACCACTTAAAATTAGATTTTTCGTCATATTCTACTTTAAAAACCAAGACTAAGAGTTTAAAAGCCATGCTAGCACAACGACAGTGCTAACGTGGATGTTTAGCAGTTTAGCATGTTAGTGTGATAACATTTACTAATTAGCATTAAACACGGAAAAGGATCCAAGTATTGGGCAAATAGAATATTTGACCTGATGGCGCTAGATGAAAATCCAACACTTCCACAGAGCCATGCTACTAGCATGGCTAAAAACTCTATGCTGGTCTCTATGCCTGGTAGCCTGACTCTAACCATTACAACATGGCTCAGTAGAAATTATGTGATGGGCAATTTAGTCTCTTTGGGGCATGGCTTTCTCAGATGATACAAAAATCTCAATAGTAATCCAATAGATGTATATCACATGTACATTTCAGGGATTAGATCTAGTGTAACTCTATTGGGGATCTATCAATGAAAACTGAATTCAACAAGAATGTGATAACCTTTTCTATTAGACCAACTCATGTTTTCATTCATAACTCCAAAACACTTGTTCATGAAGACGAAACCTTTAACATGTACTGCTGCTACTGCTCATAAGCATTTTATGTAAGAGGGAGCCTGAATACACCTGGTGCAGAGCGAAACTCTCAAGGCCTGGTACAACATCCTGCCATTTTGGGCCTTTCCTCCTTGGTCAGTCAACCATGCCAGCCTCAGATATGTTCTGCATGTAAACAACACTGCCTGAACACTGGACTTGAGGCAAATTTGAATCACTGTGTACTTCCTGTCAAAATAATATATGTAAGACGCAAGACAGGTACAAAACCTCTCTAGCTAAAGGGCTACAGGTTTCCACAATACAACTGGAAATTATTAAGGAAGAGGGTAGTCTGGAAAACGGGCTTAATATAGGCACCAAGGCCTGAATGATTCTTGTGGCTACTATTTTAACTATAGCTTCTGTTGTTTGAACTTGCACTGAAAACCAAGGATTCTCGGTATACAGTCCCACAACAGAACAGGAACAGGAACAACAGATGTTTTAACCCTAGTGGGGGCGACCTCTCACGTCATCTTAAAGAGGAAACACTGTCATGTAAAACCTCATATAAACATAATCTCAAGCAACACAATGGTTTAATAAGTGAGTCTTGCAGATCGAGCTAGAAGATTTCCCCCCTTTTCCTGTCTGATCTGGGGGAGGT
The DNA here is from genome assembly GCF_905237075.1 of Dicentrarchus labrax. Taxonomy (NCBI): domain Eukaryota; kingdom Metazoa; phylum Chordata; class Actinopteri; family Moronidae; genus Dicentrarchus; species Dicentrarchus labrax. The sequence goes on along the minus strand of NW_026136722.1, from coordinate 2,967,710 downwards.
TTAAGAACACAAGGAACAGCAGGCTACACCAGGCTGTGCTGATTCAAGACCAGCTGTCATTAGGGATTCGATAGATTATTGTCTATCCTGCTAAGCCCCCTCTGCCGATCCTAAATCAGCCTCACAGGCAGAAACGTCAGATCTGCCCAGCATGTGTGTCAAAATAAAAGTCCAATAGTCCTGTCAGACCATGTAAATAAAAAAATGATTTCCCTCTTAGCCTTGTAACGTAGACTCATTATCATATTTAGTCAGTATAATACACAATACCCACCGGAAACCGCTGACTCCAAAACAGTCCTTATATTTTGTATGGCTGCGTCTGCTGAGGAATGATCGGGGCAGTTAGCTCTAAAACTGATCCCAGTGCAACCGTTAAAGGTCGTGGGAATGCAGAGGAGGTTATACTGGAAGCCCCATGGCTGATCTGGGAGCTGTCTGAAGGCAGGACAGGCAGGCACTGGGTGCATGGGTGAGGAGAGGCTAACTGCACACGCACACGCACGCGCACACACACACACACACACACACACACACACACACACGTGAATATTAACACACACACAAACATGCAGGCACATAACTCCACCTGTAAGCCCTCCTCACACAGTAACCTTGTATGGGTTTTTGTATCTGTGTGTGTGTGTGTGTGTGTGTGTATTTGTGTGTGTGTGTGTTGGTAGCGAGTGCAAAGTGTAGAGTGCTTATAGCGTGTTTGTCTCAGAACTATTCCAGTAAATTCACATTTCTCAAACAGTTCTTCTGGTCCTCCGTGTTCGATTAGCTGGCTCAGTGTACTTGAAGTTCCAGTGAGGAGCGACACATCAGCGACAGAAACAGTTTGTTGTTTTTCTCTCAAAGAAACACTTATAATGATTTTTCCAAACATGACACAGTGATTTTTCTTTTAACAGGACACACTTATCCCTACACCGCACTGGGCAAAGCTGAAGCTGTGTGTTTTTTTCTGTGCCTAAATGAATGTCTGTGTATATGTTTGTGACTATTAATGAGTGTGTGCATTACTATGTGTTGTGGTCTTGTGTTTCTATACTCATGAGGACCTATATCCCACACAATGCTTTTTTTTTTTTGGCTTTTTGTTTTAGCAATTTATAAATAGAAAATATGGTCTTAATTTGCTAAATTTCAAATTCATGTTGGTTGTGATATCATTATTTAATCACAACATGAATGTGTGCTCACGGCTTCCTTTGGAGCATCAAATTGCCTTGATGTGTTTTAACGTTTTAATTTGAAAGTGCCAACAGAGGACCAGGAAAGAGGACTTGTTTCTGGAGTCACAGTGAAAAGGAAGAAGGTAAGATGTAATAACATGTTTAACCATGTGTTAAGGTGCATTATCTCATTTCCAATTATACTTTATTATTTGGTATTGTTGATCAGGATATTGTGGCAGTTAATGAAGCTGCCTAGCTTTAAGTGGTGAAGAATACACAGGGGTACAATGTAATACAATCCATTATGGCAGTCCTGCAAAAACATTACTTCTGTGAAGTCTAAAATGTAAATAAAAAAAAGGGGCTGTTTCAAATCTTTTTTTTTTTTTTTTTTTTGAGGCTGTGGTTGAGTTGTATCATATTGCCTTACATTGTAAACTGTTTCTATTATTTTGCCTCCTAACAAAAATTGATAATTCTAAGCTTGATAAAAGTATTGTGTTTTCACAGGCTGCTTTACTGGATTGCATTATTTTCTGCAATCGTCCCCTGTAACAGGTAACCTAGTGCAATGTATTGGGTCGTTAGGTCCTCAAAAGTGTAGTAACCTAAGTACTCTGAATGCTTGTCAGTGTGTGTATTGCACTTTCAGTTTTGAGCGTCCCGCTGACAGACTGTAACGTGACCTTTGGCACCAGTGAGGTGAGGTTAACGTTGAACAGAGATCGTCCGAGCGCTCCACTGTCTCTTCGGCTCCTCCTGTCAGAGGCTTCAGATGTGATCAAAACAACACAATCTCACAAACCACATCAAAGTAGAAAATTAAACTAGAATAATATAATATTACAAAGACTACGACCCCAACTTCCCAACTCTGCTCCCATCAATCAAACCCCCCGTTAATAGATTAATAACTATAATATGTGACAGAGTTTTGTCATCCTCTGCACAGTGGCACCTTTAGAATAGAATATTTATTTACTAATAATACAATTATTTGTTGTTGATATCAGAGTATCAAAGCTGTATGGCGGTAAGAAGAGATAGACAGAGGTCTAGTCTCAAAAAGCACCCTGTGCTCTATTTGAGTAAACATCATTAAACACAGCACAGGCACAGGGCCCACACACCCTTGTAAGGCGTCTTAAATGTAGCAGTCCAGTATCCCTACGGAGTATAGAGATTAGGGTGCCATTTGAGACTCGATTAGAGATACAGCGAATGTAAGCACTGGAAGCGGATGGATATGGCATGCATGGTTTGAAAGGTCAATGCTGACATGGCTCATGGATGCGGATCTGAACCCTGACCCCTAACAGACCCTCAGGATCCGAGGGGCCTCTGATGTGCTGAGCTACATAACTACTACTGCTGAGTCAGTATACTGCAGGAACTCCTATGCAAAAAAGAGTAGAGCGGTGAACCTATGATCTAAAGCTAACCTGGAGGCCATGATATACAGGAAACATTTTGAGTAATATTTCGCACCAAGTATGATTAACAATATTTTGCTAATATATGTTTGATCCTTAAGCTAACTCAAATAATTCTTAATTAAAATTGTTATCCTACCTCTGCTTAAGGCAATATTCTTCATAGCTAATTACTTTATAAGGTCAGCCATCTAACCTAAAGTTAGCAAAGAAATCCGCTAAAGGCTAACCTGTAGCTAACGTGAGTAGAAGAGTACAGTCTTTGCGTTTTCTCGACCTCTGCTTCTCTTTTGCGAGAAGCCTGTTATATCCTTAGTTAGCTATTCAGCTGGTTTAAAAACGGTTGTTCCTGTGCAAATGTACTTTGCCTTTCCTTCCTACATAACACCCTTAAAACGACGTTGCTGCAGCGCTGAGCGTAAAAAGCCCTTGTGTGCTCCTGTCCTTAAAAAATTAAAAGCCCTTGCTTTGAGAAAAGCTTTTTTTTTCCCCTTTCACAGCCCATGACAACTGCTGATGTTGTAGTTAGCTTGCAAAATTAATATTTACATGTGGAGGACAGCAAGAGCAAGTCTGTGGTGATACACGTTTTGTCCCTTTAAGCTCCCTTTATGGCGTTAAAGACAGTGGATAAAGCAGCAGCGTCATAAATTAAACAGTATGACTGAGGTTTAAAACATCTTTTATTATCAGGGTAATAACTCTCAGTGTGACTGGTATCAGCTTGGTGTTTCAGTTTTAGTTTATACAAAACAGTGCAATGGTGGCTTAGGGAGGTAAAGAAGGAAACAAAAATGCATTTTTTCCCTCTTTCACGCGCACTTTTTACTCATAGAAGACGAAGTTTGAGAAAAATGCTGTGAATATTTATACTAGCTACTGATTCTCTCTCTCCTCAGCTTTCCCTAACTCTCTGTTTTATGGCTATTTTGCCTTCTTCTCACTCTGTTGCAACCCCTCCCCTTGTATGTATGTGTGTGATCAGGTGTTGTCTAGTGATGTGATAAATGGTTTAATACGATCTCCTGCATTCAGATGACGCTCTCTGTAATAAAGTGTTGCAAAGTAAGCCTTTTTGGGTCTTTGTATGTGTTGTAAAAGTCTAGGAAACTGACCTTTTAATCCTCTGCCAACATTTAAATTGGACAGAGGTGGCAACAGATTTTGGTAGATCCAGTAAAAAACTGATTGTACGCAAAAAATATATAATTTCAAAAGCAAAAATAAAGCCTAATACCATATATTTAGATATTTAGGATACTGAAACAAGTGTACCAGTATGTATCAATTGGAAAGTGATCAGTCCCCAGTCCAAAACAGCACAGATACAGTATATATTTATTTATTTAGATTGCATTATTATATTTTTAGGAAGATCACACCATCAATTAACACTCTTTAGCCTTCTAAAACATCACTGGCTGACAATGACACAGATTCCAGCCTAATTTACGCCTCTCGTCTCACCTCTTATCCAGTACTTATTCATCCAATCGCTGCTTGGATTCAAACCTCTATCGCTCTTCCCTTCATAAACTAACCCTCTCTCTCATTTTTAGTGTCGTCTTGCTAAAACTAAGGGCTCTTAAAACAATAAATCATGTGCCTCTCATGTTCATGAGTGGCAAATATCTTAAATGCTTAACAAACACTTGGCTGTTAATACAAAATGGGGCCAAAACAGTATATAGTGTCAGAGTGCACCATTTTTGTATCTGGATATAATCTTGAACAAATCTAAGCTCACATCTGCCTACTGTGTGCTCAATCGATCCATTTAGTATTTTCATGTCCATGTGTTTGAGAGAGAGAGCAGGGGAGACTGATATATGGAAATGTATTGATGTGTCTCTAAACGTGTCTCTTTTTTAAGGATAACAGGGCCATGACTGTCTGTGCATGTCACAGCTCCATGTAGGAGACATGTGGTAGATGTGTAGAGGCTCGTGTGTATTTGTGCAGATGTATACAGTATGTGCACATGTAAGGGAGATAAAAAGGAGGAGAGGCTGTGAGTAACAGCTGAACGGACGGAGCACAAATCCTCTGAATAATGCATGGGACTTCCTCCAATTCCATCTATTTATCTTTAAATTCTTTTTCAACAGACCCTCCATTGGAGAAGAGAGATGTGTACTTTAGACTGAAGTGAGCATTTTCTCTGTTTATTTCTGCAGCTGAATTTTTTATTTTTTTGACAATTGTTCTGGCAAGAAAAGACAACTTTATATTAAATTCATCTGAAAGATATTCACCAAGAGGTAGTGGGCAAACAAAAAAAAAAATCTGTTTGTTTAATGTCTTTTTGGCTCTGCCTTAAAGCATATTCACAGCTCAGCGGTCTCCTCTCCACAGTACCCTGAACCAACAACCTCCAGAACACCTAACTAGTCTATACGAGCGACACCAACGGAAGACAGGACCTAAAAGAGAAAGAGAGGGTGAGAGGAGGTGTGTGAAGGGTGGCAGTGAGGTGAGTTATGGGGCTACACAGAAAAATGTGGAAGGTGAAAGGCGATGGGTGAAGGCGGACAGACGGACAAATATTTGATCATCTCTTTTAAGTTTTTAGGCGAAAAAATAAATTGAGAGATGACTTGTGTGGCTGCAAACTAGGGGGTAAAAGGAAGCACCAATGATCTAACGTTACCATCTAAAAGAGATTCATTAGTTTTGTTGAGTCACACCTTTTCCTACCTAACAGCTGATCTGTAGTCAGTGTATGTCACCAAAAACCGTTACGCAGGTTTAATAACTGACCTGGGATCAGAGAGATGGGTTGAATGGTACCAGGAATGAGCGCAATTCAGTTTCAGTTCAGTCAGGTATGAAGTGAGCTTTTCTACAATTAACTCAATCAATCAATATGAAAAGAGAGTATATATATACAATGTGTATAGAAAATAATAACTAGTGCCACAAATGTGCTGCCATTAAATGGACAAACTGCATCTTCAATTTATATTTTGAATCCGGCTGAACTGAAAATGAATCAATCCCGATCCTGAGGTGTTAACTTCTGCACTTTTAAACAGTTATCGTAATCAGAGAGACAGCTCGGAGCTCTGAGGCTGTTCCCTGCACTAATCCAACTCCGCTGCTATCCAAAAGGGTCAGGAGGACAGAGGTCAAAAGGTCAGATTACACAAAGTCTCTCACCTCTTTCCTCTTCTCCTTTAGTTCACATTATTTTCATTTTTTAGGAGAAGATGCCCCAAACAGCAAACCACTTACGATATGCTATTAAACTTGGGTCAATCCCATTTCTTCTCCCTTTAAAAAGCCAGTAGGTCAATTTATGAACATAAATTGTATGTGCCTTCATATGTAAGGAGTAACAGGTATAACTACAGAGATATGTGGTAAAGTGGAGTTGGGAACAACTTCTCCATTAAAACCAACCCTGCAACTCACGCTGAAACTCTCACAGGGCTCAGGATTCACAGTTCAAAGGCTAAAAGTTCACAGTTCACAGTCAAAGTTTATCAAACCCCTTTTCCCACCCCTTAACCCTGTGTGTCCCCTGCTTTTGCACTCCCCCTGTATTTCTCATCATCCTTCTCTTTGATACTCTGATTGACTCGATATCTGCAGCCAGCACCTCTCAGACGGGTGTGGTCCTGCGGTTGGGGTCCTTGCTGTAGTCTTTGGTGAGCGTGCTGCTCTGGAGGAACTCCCTCTCTGAGTTGAGCAGCCCACCCATGCTGCCGCCAGGTTTGGTGCCGGCGTTGCCTGCCTCGCGTGGGTTCAGCGTGTACATGGGCATCTCAGAGGCGGCAGGCCCTGTGTAGCCGCCTTTCCCCAGCGGTGAGGTGTCACGGCTGGGGGCCTCAGAAGAACGCACGCTGGAGCGACGCCGGAAGCGGTAGCGGTAGGAGGGGATGCGGCTGAAGGCGGACTTTTTGATGAGCTCGGTGCGGGACTTGGCCCGTAGCTTGCGGTGCTTCTCGATGAACATGTGCACGGCCAGTACGCCCACCATTTCTGCCATGATGAAGGAGAGGGCGCCAAAGTAGAAGGACCAGCCGTAGGAGTAGGACTTTTTGCTGTCGCTCTGGCCTGGGTCTCCCGAGTTGGCAGAGATATAGACAATAATTCCTATGATGTTACTGAGTCCTGGAAGGGAAGGAAAGAAAGAGACAAATAATAAGAAAGGGGCTTATCAAAGCACTTTAGAGCAACAGCACAGCATACATGTGTTTTGCTTATCTTTTCACTGCAACCCTGCATTGACATTTAGGGAATTATTACTTGAACAAGTAACAGCCGCAGTAAAACTGTATGGTTAATGTGGTCTGCAGTTGTGTACAGAAACTGGCTGGACCACTAATCAGCTCACAATGACAAAGCTAACATGACGATGTTTAGCAAGTATAACATTCACCACATTTAACAGTTTAGTTTTTAGTTTGTTAACAATTAATGTCATTAGTTTCACAACTATTTGGTCATAAACCAGAGCGTTGGACAAATTAAAACTCTGACCTGATGATGGCACTAGATGGAAAGCTAAGGTTTATTCAAACTCATCCAGAGGGGGACATGGATGTCTGCACCAAATGTCATGGCAATTCATCCAATAGTTGTTGAGATATTTCAGACTGGCCAATAGACATTTCTGTCCCTAGAGCCATGCTGCTAGCATGGATAAAAATCTATAATTTTGTGATGCACACAATAAGACATAATAAAGTGGCAGATTAGTGAGAGTAAAATGGAATGAGAATTTGAGAAAGAAAAAATGTCAGAGAAAGAGAAGAAGAAGAGGAGTGACGGGGAGACAGCCAAATGAAATAAAGCAAAGTAACGGGAGGAGAGCATCAGAGAGAGTGGAGCTTGATAGAAATGCTGGAGAGAGTCATTGCACACAGCTGGGCTCTCTTATTCCATATCATTAGTCCAGAATACAGTGCTCATGCAGTGTGGTGGAACGCACAGAATGGGGACAATTAGCCAGCTGTAATTAACCAGAATCAGCCCCACACTATTGTGGTAAATAATTACCAATTTGGCTCCATGAATTTACTACAAAACCCAATGGGACCCTACACATCCCACTAAACAGCAATTACAACCCTTTGTGTGTGTAAGGGGCAAGAGCGTAAGTGTGTGTGTGTGTGTGTGTGTGTGTGTGTGTGTGTGTGTGTGTGTGTGTGTGTGTGTGTTTATGAGAGACTAAGTGTCAGCATCCACGTGATAGATTATGTGTGTTAGGATGTATGTGTGTTTACACTCTCACACCCTCACAGTGCATCACAGCAGCATCATGGTATTCTTGCTGATTGATTAATCAGCTGCTGTGCCCAATTTCCACACTCTGGCTTCTCACACAGGCACTTCTGTGTGCACTGGATGCCTAACGGGCTTCTTCTACAAATATTTGAGTGCTGCACCTCCTCTGTTTAAAGTGGCTACACACTAACACAACTACACACACTCACAGACACGTACACACACATATACCCCCTTTGTTGCTATCATAAACGCAGCAGGCGTGTTTGTATTTAAACTCCTAGAGATCAGACATGGGTATTTTAAGTCATTTGGCTGGTACCGCCACTAAGATGGCTGCTATGCTAGTATTGTCCTGAAGTTGAACATCAGTATGTTGAAATATTACAGTTTGCTGGACTTCATGCTCACAATGAAACAATTCTCCTTTCAACTACAACCACATTTCTGTTAATGGTGGCATATTCTGACCTGCCAAGTTTATGATGTGTGATAACAAGCAAAGAGGGGGAAAATCAGATCTTCTTCTTTCCAAAAAAAAAATAAATTCTGTAAAAAAGACACAAAACAAAACAACAAAAAAACCCCACCAGGACTGTATGACTATGCTCTTCATATTTAAACTCTCTTTGCTCTTAATTAAGAACTTATTGACTTTCATGCCTCCTGTGGGGAAATTGGGTCATTGCAGTGGCAAAAGTAGTAGCAGCCATCAGAGAAAAAAAAAGACAAACACAATACAAAACATTTCATCAGCAACATTAGCAAGCAACAAAATCAATACAATGTCAATATAAAACATGTGTAGCCAATGAGGCTAAAATCTGGACTAGAGAGTGACAATTCTTAAAGCAGCAGGATTCTGGACCTACCTACGACATTTCACATGAAGTATGAATTGACCTGTTAGGACACGTACAATATGTGTATTTTTTTGCTCTACAAAACCTGACGACTGATGACTGCTCTACAGAAGGGTCAATATGTAAAAGATGTGTCATTTAGGGAAGAACGAGACCTTCCTGCTCTTAATGTAGGACCTACCTTATGTACAATGGTGCACTGGCCACAGACACCACTGTCATCACATACACATACCTACACACACACACACACACACACACACACACACACACACACACACACACAGCACAGCACAGACTTACCTGCAGAGACGAAGAAGATTCCTGCACTGAGGATGACGTTGTGTCGGCTCCGGTAAAACTCACTGGCGGCCACACAGAGCCCCCCCAGGAAAAGCAGACCCACACTCATGATGGGGAAAATACTGGAGGCACGCACAGCACCTGTACACACACACACACACACACACACACACACACAGACCCACACAGGGTATAAATATGGTTATTATTATTATTTGAAAAATAAAAATGGATAAAGTGATTTCAATCACAGGTAAGGCCCTCCTGTGAAAGTGCCATTTTCATTTTATTGTTTACTCTGTTTTGCATGTGCTCCTTATTCGTATTCACTTGTTTATTCATTTTTTACTTGCTATACTATGTTTTCTCCTGTGCCCCAGAAAAGATGTAAAGATCCCCTTGCAGCCAGCCATTTTTTTCTTTTTAAATCAAGATGTTGCCTGTGATGAATAAATAAAATTTGAGGCACTGCTATACTGCAAAAACAAAGAACACTGAAAACACTGCCGACCTCTGCGCTACATTTGAACTGAATTCCCATTTTGTTGGAAATTTGCTGGTTTGCCTTACGGGACCATTCCATAGATATACACATCTCAAAATAGCAGATGGTACGCAATACATTTACAACATTCGCAGAAAGAACAAAACAACATAGTAACATATTGGATATTCTCAGCAGCATTTTTACATGAAATAGTGTAAACACGGGCGTAACCAATGATACTAATTAAGGTTCCATTCAGGTCAGACAGAGTCAGGGGGCTGCTATTGTGCATGTTGGCTCAATGGAAAGGCTCTGATACACTAAACAGAACAGAACCATAATCAGTGTCATTGGTAACACCTGTGTAGTGCTGGGCGGTATGTCCAAACACTTTTTTCCCATATATTTTTTTTAATTCTGGCAGTTTCACTGTATATCACAGTTTTTGTTGTTTTGTTGTTGAGCCTTTATATAGGTTTATAGTAGCTTATTCTACTGTCAGGAGTACATAGAATATGAAACATTTTAATGCCACCATGTATATACTGAGGGCTTTGATTTCTATAGGGTTTTCTTTTCATTAGCTGACAATGGAAACAGGCTCACAACCTCCAAGACCAAAGGAGGTCCGCTGATTTACAGCGGCCCCGACCAGGACTATAACTCTGAGGCGGGTTCAGGCAGGGACAGGAGAGGCGGGAAATGGAGGAAAAGGAGCTTATTTTCTGAGTAGCTGTTAACGTTATACATCATCCATCGTATTTTACACCTGTGTTTACTATTCCATATCAAAATGGCTGCTCTGAAAAAGGTTTATTGTGGCCTTCACGCCACCTATTACACGGGACCAAACCTAATTAGAAAAGTGTCAAAATTCCTGCACGGTTTCCCAACAGTCATAGTCATTGTTTCATTTCAAATCCACTGTGCTGGAGAACAGAGCTGAAACAATGAAAAATGTGACACACACACAAAAATGTGACACACACACACACACACACACACACAAACACACACGCACACACACGCATGCACGCACGCACACACACACACACACACACACACACACACACACACACACACACACACACAATAGACACATGGGCTAGTGTGCTGCCACATGCTTGACTGAGTCTGAATCCAGAACATGTTAAAGCATTCAGAGGCCTCGCTTGAGAGAGTGAGAGAGCGAGAGTGAGATGGATGTAGAGGGAGAAGATGGACAAAAACCAAGACAGATGGAGAGTCGCACTGACACATATGCGCGGCAAAATAATGAATAGCGGAGATGATGAAAATGAAAGCGAGGCTGCAGTAGGACTGAAATATTTGTCAGAGCCCCATATGTGTACATGATGCGATAACATATTGAAGGGTATCTGCAAACAGCTTGTCATGCAGAACTGGGCTGCGTGGTATTTTTGAACAGCTGATACTCACACATCACAGGTGTGTCATTACAAAAAAATTCCTTCATAAAATCATATTTGCATTTGTGTTCCATGAAGGTGAATCTGTTTTCTTTACGTCTTCTTGCGTTCCAAAACATTTCCAGCATGACTGACAGCTGCAGTGACCAGTGGCGTTCACGCGGGTGAGCGTTTAAGCCCCGCCCTTGTGGCCCACACCCCTGGGCTGTATGAAATGCCGGTCACTAGGTCCCCGCTCTCCATTGGCTGGCCAGCTCTGAGGCCTGTGATCTAACTGGCTGCCTCTGGGGATGTTGCTCTGTGTTCAGTGGAGCAATGAAAAAGAAGCACAGGCTGAATCCATCTTCCCCCCTTTTTTTGTTGTTGTTGCTGTTTTCTCGCTCTGTCCATCTTTACTCTGTGTTTACTGTGGGAGAAAGAACCCACAGAGCCCCCTCCTCTCTGTTTTTCACTGAACCACCCTCTCTCTATCTCTGTAGCTGCATCCTGTTTACCTCTTTCTGGAAATAACAAGGTGCTCCCACCTTTCTCCTTAGTCATTTTCTCATCATGCCGATGTTTTTCTTCTCATTTTTCTTACGTACTTGATGGTAAAACCCTGCCATCTGTTTATATCTCTAGTTCTCCCCAGTATACCCTCCCTGTTCATCTATCTCCTCTCTCTTGGTTTTTGTAGCTACTATTCATTCCTCCCAGCCAATGTTACACGAGATAGCTCTATCTATCACATCTGCAGCGATTTCCAGTCTGCTGGATGTACACAACTCAATGTTTCTCTCCGTTAAAGATCTTATCCAATTGACCGTTTGTCTGCTTTAATCTAACCTACAATTGTTTGCATGTCTGGCTAAGTATCTTACTACCTACTGTATTAACAGAGTACTACTGCCAAGGCCAAGGAGCATGCACATCAATAACTAACTGCATTTGTGGTTTATGTTTGGAAAAAGAGCTTCATTCGAGCCTAAACAAGTTTATGTTATAGAACAAACAATGTACTGACAATTTTACTGATGTATAAATTCACTGTAATATTATTATTAAAAATTTAAAGTTAGTCCTGTGCTACATGAGCAATAACCTTAAAACAGAAATGGGTTCAACCCTTTTGAGAGCATGAGTGTGTCCAGCAAAGTTCATAGCAGTCTTGGCCTGACAGTGACACTTATCCAAAGGTTGTTTATATATGTTTGATTGATAGAAATGTATTGAACATGGGTCAGAAACTATAATCATGTCCAGATGGCTCATTTAGGTTCCTTGCATACCTTTGCTAGGGATACAAACATTTTTTTCTAATGGGGTCACAGGCCAGTAAAAGCTGAGGTGGGTTGTAAATATTACGATGTGTGTGTATGCATGCGTACGCACATGCCTTGTGCTTGTGTTAGAGTCAGACTTACGGAGGAGGTATTCAGCAGCATCTGCTTCATAGTCAGCGTCCTCTGGGAAGTGATCAATCTTCTTACACACACCTCTGAATGTTCCTGCAGAGGAAGAACACACTTCAGTTCAGATCTGTATTGTTCCACAAGAGAAAATGAAATACTATTGGTTTTAAATTAACAAAAGAACATTGAACGGTCTTTACAACCAGTACGGTCTAGACCTGCCCTTTCTGAAAAGTGTCCTGAGATAACTTCTGTTGCGATTTGGCACTATACAAATAAAATCATATCAAACATTTTTTCATAAGAATTCAGAATACTTTTATATTATGGGCTAATAATTTATTTTTTGGGGTCAATCAATAATTTCATCTTCTTGTATAATTATACTGCATCAAATCACATTTGTATGAGAATCTATATCCATTCTAAAAAATATTATAGCTATTATTTTGACAGATACTGTGATTGTGATTCACAATAAGTGGGAATGATAATCACAAAAAAAAAAACCCTATTAAATTCATGACATTTGACATTTGTTGGGGTCTGTACTAAACAAACAGTTTTTCCTTACATCTGTGAAACATGATTTCTAAAGCCAGGGCATCTCTGCAGCACTACAGTACGTCATTATAATGCTGTTTTGTAACAGATTTTACATTTTTCTTCTGTGATTAGGAGATTGCTCTTGGCCATATTGCGATTTCGATAGTATTTCGATTAATTGTGCAGCCCTAATATACATGTACATGAATATACATCAAAAGCAGCAGCGGGGAGAGAGAGAGAGAGAGAGAGAGAGAGAGAGAGAGAGAGGAGAGAGAGAGAGAGAGAGAGAGAGAGAGAGAGAGAGAGAGAGAGAGAGAGATGACAGATGATGCAGGACAGTGCTATAGCCTTCAGGGTATGTATGGGAAACACCAATGAAAATCCTTATCACACCCACCACACACACAAACACACACACACACACAGAAGCACACGCACAGTAGCACTTTAAATACAGAAAATACACACTAAAATACAGACATCAAGTGTACGCACATATCTACGGAGCTCATTAAACTGATACATGAACACTATCAATCATGCATGTAAGTAAGAGCCTTTCTATCAGTGTATGTCAGTTACTGTGTGTGTGTGTGTGTGTGTGTGTGTGTGTGTGTGTTTGTGTTGTATTGACTAGGATGCAGTCTCCTACGAGTGTGCCGTGTGTCAGGCAGAGAGTGACTCATCCTCCTTAGTCCAAGTCCTCCTCGAACACACACACAGACACACACACACGCGTCAGCATCTCTTGCGAGTGCATGTGGGAGTGTGTTTATGTGTGTGCGTGCGTGTGTGTGTGTGTGTGTGTGTGTGTGTGTACACTGCATGTAGCTTAATTCCCACCCATCATTCAGACCCATTCACACATGGTCAACACCACAGGGAATATGAGAGAGAGATTGGGGGTGGGGGTACTGAGGAGGGATGAAGGGGGAAGAGGAGAGAAGGCAAGATGAAGGAGGATGAAGAGAGAGGAAGTGCCGGTTGAAAGACGTTTGGTGGTAAAACGACACGGTAGAATTAGGGAGAAATGGGAGGATAGAGGCTGGCGACGAACAACGAACGACTCAACCTAATTGCTTATTTGCATATGAAGAGGTTCTTTCCAGTACCCACACTCAGAAAATCATTCATAAATTGATTCATGCAGCTCGTGCAGTCAGGGATAGTAACTAACCTCTGATTGAGACTCTGATTGCCCAAAAAATAAGTTTATACAGAGTTTGATGTCTCGATTTAATAAAGTATTAATCTGTCAAATTTTCATATGAATCAAAGTCTGTTTTGCTACCCTCTGACATTAACCAAATACAGACAATTATATGCACAGTATCATCTTCGTACACGCTCTTAACACTGTAATCCTCATGTGTTCATACTTGATTTCATGACATGATTTCAAAATGGATGCTACAGCTGCATTTATTTAAATGTGTGCCTCTATTCCCTTTTTCTGCTCTCCCTCTCCATTCTTTTCAGTGCGAGCAGCATTTCTGTATTTTTGTGTTTCCAGACCACATACAAACTGTCGGAGGAAAACCACACTAGTGCTGCAAAGATTTGTTGGTTAAATCCATCGACAGCAAATTAATCTGCAACTATTTTGATAGTTAATTAAAACAAAAAAAAGCACTGTACTGTACTGCTGTCTTTATTCTTTAATGTGGTCTGGCTTGGTTGGAGTCACACAAGGTAATTGTAGCCTTAGCTGTTCCTGTTGGATGCATTAAGGTGTAAAGCATCATTAGTCAGAGCTCTGCCTCGTGTCTGTCAGTCGGAAAATGTATTATACCTCCTGCCTTTTAATGTATCGAACCATCCTGATGTAGAGCACCAAACGGCCTCATGCAATGAGATGCCAGTGAAGCGATGCACACACACACACACACACACACACACACACACACACACACACACACTAATGAACATAGAGGATGTTGTGGAGGGAACAGAGAGATAGATGGCTGCTTTTATTTCTCTCTCAGTGGCTGAGAATCTAAATCACAACTGTATAAACACACACACACACACACACACACACACACACACACACACGTATACCCTGGTTATCACACTACTGTGTGCACCTAATGACGTCACACTATTACTTTTTAGAAAGTAAAGATGCTAAAAATAACACCTCACACACACACACACACACACACACACACACACACACACACACACACACACACACACACACAGGGAGACTCATTAAGACTGGTGTGTTGGACCTCCAGGTCAGCATGTTCATCATGATAATGTGTGAGTAACAAACAGCGCAGTGGGAATCTTTAAAACAATAAGCAGTAACACACACACATATACACACACACACACACACACACACACACAGGAGGGAAGGCAGGGTATATGGAGATATGTAGTCTACATTATAAACTGAACAATCTCACAGCCCATGGAATTGACTGCATTAAATAAATGTAAAACATAATAGGGTCTACGATTAGACAAATCTATTGCCTCTCGTCTTTTTTTGGGGAGATTTTAATTTTTAATTTTCATTGGTCTGCCTCCGAAGAATGTTCAGCAGGGCAGTACACACAGAGTCGAAGAAAGAGTGAAATGATTCACAGCTGTAGAGATAAAATATTTTTACATCTTATTTGGTGAATCAAAGGTTTATCTGACCTGTTTGATGACCGACAGTCACTGCTGCACTGGGTTACATGTTCTTTCATTCAATTCACTCCAGTTCAAATTATTATTATTATTATTTGTATAGCGCCAAATCAGGACAAACTTCTCAAATAGAGCAGGTCTAGACCGTACTCTTTATAAAATAATCTTCATTACCATGTACACACACGTAGTTTGTAAACCACTTACACTATCTTGCTGCCATAAATATTCACCAGAGCACCAAATGTGTCTTAAAGGGACCCCCAAAGAAAAATTGTTCATGCTCATTCCCAGGTCATCAAATTCTGATGCTTCGAGTTATGGTAAACGGAAAACAAACAAAATGGCTCAGAGTGAGCCAAACAGAGCAATCGTCCAACGCTTCGGGTTGCCAAAGCCTCTGTATCTGACAACCTGGGAATGAGACTCAACAATCAACCATTTTTCTTCCAAATGACTGACCCCACATTTATTCTGCAACTGAAAATTGTCCTCAACATATGCAATGTGTACTGTTTTAGGACATTATTTAGATTTAATTTTTATTTTTTATTTTTCGGTCTTCTGCAGTTACAAATAGTTTAGTGAGACGCACTAAATGATACAGATACAAAATGTTAGTTTTGATCTTTTCATGACGTTTGCTGACAAGAAAAAATTATTTCAGCCTTATGCTTTACTGAACTTACTGTTTGCCCTTGTATAAAGTGGTATTGTATAAAGTTATGTTTGGTGCAGGTACAAGATTTTTTTTTTTCAAGATCAGTGGGACATTTTAAATTTTTTTCATGAAATACTGGACTTCAAATTTCCATGATTGTCCAGCACTATATGTGTATTTTGATGCAGATCTGGATCCAGATACAGATTCATGTCTAAAAATTATTCAAGTAACAGCTTTGGCTGAGGTATACACTTTCTAGTAGTTTTAGGTATTAAACTTTGTATTGTGCATTCATTTATATACATTTTTATTAGGGATGCTCGATATTGGCTTTTCTGCCGATGTCCGATATTCCGATATTGTCCAACTCTCAATTTCCGATACCGATATCACCCGATACCGATATATGCAGGCTTTTTACACCAAAACTGTTAACAACTGGTAACAACATAACATATCTCCTATTGTAGAATTAACACATTATGCCTAATTTTATTGTGATGCCCCACTGGATGCATACATAAATGCAACATGGCTTTCCAAATAAATAAATATAAACAGTGTCTGTGCAAAATAAGAGAACAACTTCAACTTTCATTGTATTAATACTGAAAAGAGCGCTAACCCTAATTGCTAGCTAAGCGCTAGCTTTGGTTAATGTGTTTAATTGTATTATGCACCTGAAGGAGTGCTAATGTAAATTCTAAGCCAATTGTTAGTTTGGTTAAGGAACAGCTCATAGCAGGGTAAAATATTTAAGGTGCATTGCACTTATTTTGTGTTAATATTAAAATCATTCAGTTTTAAATTGTTTGCTTGTTAGCCACGGTTAGCAACCGACCAGTCTAGCGTGTAGTTGTTGCTGTTATACGTCATCTAGCACGCGCCGGTAAACGTCCCATGCTGCGTTAATGCAGGCTCGGAAATGCTGAAGCCTACAGAACAAACATAGGTTATAAAAACCTGATACCGATAATTCCCGATATTACATTTTTTAGTGAATATCGGCCGATAATATCGGACATCCCTAATTTTTATACTTTTCTACTCTTCACTTTCACAGGTGGAGTGTATTCCAGCAGGGACTGGGTTAGTAGAGAGGAAACAACATGGACAGATTGACAGCCTTTCATAGAACAAACATCTAAAAAAGTTTTGGAAAATGACCAAAAAAAGAACCACCTAGCAGAATAACAATCTGGATCAGCTCTGGATCAACAGAACAGGCACAGGAACCACTGTCAGTCTGCAAATACATTGTCATTGGCCCTCTCCTGCAGCTAAACAGGTGTGTGTGTGTAGGTGGGTGTACATGTGTCACACATTTCTCAGCCCACACTGAGGTTTTAGAGAGGTACCTCCAAATGCTGTATCAGTGAGTGAGTCAGTAGCTGTCACACAGGCTTATGTCAAGTGTCACAACCGGCCTATGATCTCATCAAAGAGAAACCAGTGCAACACACACGCACACACACACACACACACACACACACACACACACACACACACACACACACAGGGTCAAACGATGTATTGTCTATGTGCAACAGTTTACGAATACACTCATCACACAGACTGGCTGGAAAAGTTGAACAGATTTTTGTTTTATGAATTAAAAAGCCGTCGACAAGCCTTGGTGCAGCAGACTGTAAGTCTGATTACATCCTTCCATCTAACTGTGGAGTTTTGTCTTACATTCAGCCTTTTTTCTTTGACATCAATGTCTCTATTCCCCTTGCCTCAGTTGCTTTCACCTTCTTAATCCACTTTTCGTTCTCCATCCCTCTCACCCAGCCAGAGTATTGTGTGAACCAATGTTAATTCAGATTGATTATGCTGTAAACCTCAACTTCAGGTTGCAATGGCTCTATCTGAATATCACTTTTTGGCTTAGGACAACACCTCTAGAGGAGACAGAGGAAGCCAGAGATCATGAAAATTCACCTAAAACCATTCAGAAAAAAAAGAAACCTAACTCCTGTTAGAAAAAGTCAATTAATTACTTTAGTGAAATTACATCTTTAATTTAATGTCACCATTACACAAAATCTCAGAACAAAACAATACAAAATAACATGTATTAAATGAAGCACCCCCACTTAATACAAGACAAATGCTAATACTAATCTGCATGACAACACTTTTATGAAAACAAATGAAAAATGTTATGGCTTTTCATTCAACCATTGAATTTTTTCTCAAACCTGTACACATCCAAATCTCTCCGTGATGGCTCACCGATAAGAGTCTTCTAATTAATGTCCCTTATTAAGGTGCATCACAAGCAGTGGATGTTGACAAGCTGCTCACCGTAGCAGAGGTTATTGCTGCGATTAAGGACAGACTTCACCAAGCAGCCATCTCACTCATACTAAGAACAATTCTACTGGTCACTTTTATTAATAAATGTGCACAGAATAATCATCACATTGTGACAAGTTAGCTTAGACAATCGTAATATGGGACACTGAATTTGATCAACTGACTGTTTATCAGACCACAAATGAGACAATAATTAATTGTAAATTGATGGACAGTGCCGTAGTGGAGTGTTTCTGGGCACTGGGAAGAAAATCTTTTCTGGTCTTCCCTCTGATGTCCCTCTAGCTGCTCTGCTTCAACTTTCAGTGATTTACAGAGCTGGTGGTTAGCTACTTTAGTCGCTAACTGTAGCTGCTAACTTAGGTGTAAATTAGGCGACTCAGAGCAACGGGAGCTCCTTTAAACTTAATACATTTTTGTTATTTTTTCTGCTTTATTGCTGAAAACATCATTGAATAATATCTGATTGGATTTCATTTTAAGGGGCTATGCCAAAATTTGGTTTTATTGCTGAAACAGATATGACCAGCAGTTGTCAGAAAAGGAAGTGTGGGGTTTGGATTAAAGAGCAGCAGCCTTTGAGACGATCCACCCATGCCCTGCTCAGCTTGGACTTAAGGCTGCCCCTGGTTTATGTCCGTTGTGGATGAAATGAAACTCAAACAACGGGAAATCAGAGGCTGTTGTGCCCACATCTTTACAGAGTTATGCTCCATCAACATCCCAGATCCTCAATGGGCAGGAGAAGAGGAGGCGGACTTTGTGTTTACATTGATGATGCCCAGTGTTCAGACAAAGTCAAGTGTAACCAAAATCGAATTTTATTTTTTGCAGTCTAAAATAAATGTATTGTTGACAGTTTTGTATTATTAAAAGGAAGAAAAAGGGTCTAATTTTTGCCTTAGACTGCTGGGGAGGCGCGTCCATGTCTATCAGCTGCTGAGGCCTGTTGTTGGTGGTACTGAAGAGGAAGGACCACACCAGCATTCCCCTAGTGAATGTTTGTTTAGTGGCTCGTTCAAAAAGCTAAGGTGTAGGACAAGACGTGTGGTCAGTGCTCAGTGTGACCGCCTGCTCTGTCTATTATATGTATTAAAATAAGAGCACAAGAGTGTGGATACAGTAGGATACATTTCTGTAGACTTGCTTGACTCCTATGTATAGTTATTTTGGGTTCTGTTCTGTTTGTGTTCCACACATAAACAATCCTCTCATTTGCACGTACACTAACATGGACATGAGATTGGGACTGACTACATCACACTGCTGGTTTGTTTCTCTAATTCTGTGCGCTTCGAAGGTCATGTAAGCGTGTGCATACATGGCCATTCAAATGTGTGTGTGTGTGTGTGTGTGTGTGTGTGTGTGTGTGTGTGTGTGTGTGTGTGTGTGTGACTATGTGTGTGTGTGATGGATGAAAGATTTTTTTTCAGTCTAATTAACAGCAAACACACATAAAGGGAAACAAAGCAACATACATACTCAGATAATAAAACACATACAAACTATTTTTCTCTCTCTCTCTCTTTCTCTCTCTCTCTCTCAAACACACACACACACACACACACACACACACACACACACACACACACACACACACACACACACACACTCACAGTGGGAGCATCTATCAGGAGACATTTGCCTCACAAAGGTCAACGTGGCCTTAGGGAAGCTGCAACCACAGCCACAGCGAGGCATTATGGGACACAGTGAATGGGGATGGGAGTCCAGTATTTGCCTGATTGCTTGCCTGTGTGTGTCTCAGTGTGTTTTTTCTGACTCATGTGTTTTAGTTTCCTCTTCTGGGCCCAGAATGCTGCCGCTGTCACTTATATATAAAGACATGCACATATGAACATAGACGTACACTCTGCGCACTCCCTCTCGTGTGCTATTGTTTCTGAGTCATGTCATGATTAGAAAGCACAGTCCCAAATAAAACCCACAGGAAAAAGAGAAGAATGCGTACTTTTACTAACAATAATAACTGCTGCTATATCCCAAATGGGCCTGCCATGTTTGAATACAGGCATCATAAACAATTTTCGTAATTAAGACCTTTGTTTGAATGCCAAAAAGCTGTACTGTAATAGACAGATGAAGTCACAGACACACAGACACACACACACACACACACACGCACACTTTAAAGTTATGTATGAAAACAGTAGTACAGCAAATCCGAGGGCTAAAAGACAAGAGGTAGAAAAGAAACACTTTCCATTTCACTGACTCCTGACTAACTGTTGGCTGTTCTGCCGAGCTACAAACACACTTTTATTATTTAGTTTTACCTCCTTTTCTTTTTGCACCTCCATACCTGTTTTTTCACTCTCTTCAGTCTCTGCTTCGCTCTCTTGTATCTCTAACTTTCCACGGCCAGCCTGCTCTCTGCTGTATTTCTTTCTATCCAGCTGTTCAATTATCATCATCCTAACATCAATATAATCAGCCATCGTATCAAAGGTGGACAACTCTGCATGATTTCAAATAAAACAAATATCTGCCTGCTGTACTAGTCTAGTTCTACTTGTGGAATCGCATGCAAGCAATGCAGTATGCATACTAAACAGTGAAAATATTCCACCAGAAAAAAATAGTGCCTCAAATCAAGGTTAAAAAGGAGACAAACACAAACAACACTGCGTGTCCAGATGCCCCCACGATTGTGATGAGCTGGCCATGAGGTGCCAGCTATTTGTCCTTGTTCTAACTCTGTACCCCACACGCACTGTACAGCAGAGTTACATGTGAAACACAGAAACACCACAGATCTCCATAAATTGCCAGACCCTTGTAAAAAACACTGGCACTGACAACCGGACTAACAATAACCAGCCAAAACAACACCAAAAGAGTGCTCAGATGTAAGATTTGGGTAAGTAAAATGTATTCAGAGAGCAAAGCAACAAGTACAGTATAAAATGTACAGGAGGGAATCAGGTGATGGTTTTTAAGCAGATATGCTTATACTTTTAATGTAGTGGGAGAAAGCCTTGAGACTTTTGTGTGCCAAAACTTAACTTGCATGTTCAATTTCCACAGCAGTAAATCATGAGCAATACATGCAAGAAGAGAAATGCATTTCATTTTCTGGATAATGCTATTTCAGTGAAACTAAATAAGTTTTGTTACTAGTTTTCCCAATATTGTTACTAGCTGGTTCAGTTTATCTAAGGGGGGAACATGACTGAAAGTCTGAGAACCACAGCTGTAACATAACCTTAAAGGACCAGTGTGTAGGATTTAGTGGCATCTGGCAGTGTAATTGAAGGAGAAACTACGGTGGCCACGAAACACCCCTATCTAGAGCTAGTGTTTTGTTTGTCCATTCTGGGCTAATGTAGAAACATGGCGGACTCCATGGAAGGCGACCCGTGTCTGTAGATATAAAAGGTACCAAAAATGTAACGATTCCTGTATTCAGGTGATTATACACTAATGAAAACACTATGCCAAGCTCAACCCAACCCCAGAGATTAATTGAAGAATTTTAGCTTTAGCTGCAACTGTAGTTGAAACATAGTGGGGGCATTAAATATGTCCAGCAACAAGTGCTCCTGAAATGACAAAACAGGTAATTTGTCAATGTACTTTTGACAAAATTACGTGTATAAAGACTTTCTGATCTGACGCCTCTAATGGCTGGAAGACTTCTGTTGTCAGTGCCGTTACAAATTACTGTTACAAAAATGATTGTCACAGTTAGTGAGTGAAGGTTATCTAAAGATCAAGACTAAGACTATACAGCTATGCTAGAATCTATGTGAGCAGTTCTTTGAGGAAAATGCTAAGATCAGTATATCAACATGCTGTTTTTTAGCAGATAATGCTTACCATGTTCAACATCTTAGCTTAGTTGGTTAGTATTCTTTGTTAATCAGCACAAAACACTAGCTGCAGCCGAGGCTGGTGGGAATGTCATCAGTTTGAGTGATTACAATGATTACAATTCAGGGAAACATGAATTAATTTAATGCAACCTGCACCCAATAGTTGTTGAAACCTTTCACTTAAACCCACAGATGTGCATCTCACTGTGCCGCTAGAGAGAAAGTCAAGTGACCACCAGGGAAACACGAATGTCTGTGCAAAATGTCATGGCAATCCCATTGACAGTATATATAATGAACAGAGCTTCTGAGTCTGTGAAGTGGAGCAAGGTGGAAGAGAAAACATGCATTATACGAAAGGCCAGCAGAAGGAGCTCCATTGACTGCAATAAAAAACGATACTATTCACTCAAATGGACAAAATACCTGACCTTACTAGTTTATGGTCTTAATCACTAGTTTCAAGTCTTCTTCCATACAGCAAACACCAAACTCGAGGCTTCAAAATGGGAGCAATGGCTGACGTTACGATTGGTTCACACTTGGACAATCCAGTAGTTAATAAGATATTTCCGTCTGGACCAAAGTGATGGGCCAACCAACCAACTGCCTAGTCATTGGTTGGTAAGGTCAGGAATTGATTGTGGTTAAATAAAACCAACATTTACTGTTGGCAGGAAACAGTTACACACAGTGGACTCCCATTCTAAAATCACACATTTCCATGCCCAACTACCCATCCCAACCTCCTCCCCACATGATTTTCTAGTGTTATAACAACGAGTAAAACGTAAACATCGTTTTCGGTGAGGACAGGCTCGTTCCCGGGGGAGCTGTCCCTAATCAGTTGATGTGCGACCAAAAAGCAGCACGTGAGTGGCCTGTCTCAACCCAGCCACATGCACACACAAACACATGCACTCAGAATATAAAGCGCTTTGTCAACTAGAAAACAGAGGAGAAGAAGAGGAGGGAGGGAGCAAGGGAGAGGAAAGAAAGTTGAAAAGCAGAGCAAATTGGACTGCTTGTTTTCTCAGAGCGCCTCTGACAGCTCAGTGTGGGTGACTGTGCCTCTTCTCTCTCTCTCTCTCTGTCCCTACCTCGCTCACTCTCTCTGATTACCTCTTTCTAGGCGAAGGGGAGAGAAGACGGGAGAGAGGGAAAAGAGAGAGAGAGAGAGAGGGGAAGAGGCTAGTTTCCACGGTGATGGCTGATGAAAGAAAACGAGACAGGTTCTGCTTGGCTGCACACCTCTACTCTTTCTCTCTTCTCCCCCCCTTTCCTCTGTCTGTTCTTCCTCAAACGCCCGTGTTCTTTTTCTCTCTCTTTCCTCCAAAACATTTCTCTGTTCCTGTTTCAATTCTTCTCATCATCCCACTTTTACTCCACCTTTGTTTTTCTTCTCTCATTACCAAAACGTTCATTCATCGCTTTACGATCTCCCCGTCGTCTTCTTTCATCTCTTCTCACTTTTGTATATGCTTGTGTCATCTAGCCACACTACGTAAGTCAAAAGTATCTGGACATCTCAATCCAAAAAAACCATGGACATTGACAACCTCCACTCCTCTGGGACAGTTGTACATGGGATCTTGCAGGAAGTTGCTCCCATTCAACTTATGGCTTTATGCATGGGGGACATTGTGGTACTGAAACAGCGAAGGGCCTTCCCCAAATAGTTTCCTTAAAGTTGGAAGAATACTATTATCTAAAACATCATTGTATGGTATCGAGGTTTTCTTTAACTGGGACCACCCCCTCCCAATACATACACACACACACACACACACACACACACACACACACACACACACACAATTAAAACAAGCTTATCAAGCCCTTAATAAATTGGCTATTGTTTTATTCTATTCTACTGTAGGTTTAATTTCTTTTTTGTTTTTCTCACTCTTAAATGAAGGAAAGATGTAGAATATAGGTATATGTATAATTATGTATATGTATTATGTGTGTGTGTATATACACATCCTATATTACCAGGCCTCATTGACCCACCCCTCCTTATTCCTAGTCCTTTCTGTCTTACGTTTTTTACAATCTCTTGGCTGTTTAAGTGTCCCTGTACTTGTTTCCACTTGTTTTGTAACCATATAATAATAATAATAATTAAAAATAAATAACTGTAACTAAGGGATATAGCCCGAACCATGAAATACGCACACACAGGTATGCAGTAAAAGGGTCCTCATATTTTTTGGCCATATGGTGTATTTGTATTCTCTTCCAGTTCTTTTTCTTTTTCTTCCAAACTCTTCCAAATACTCTCCTCCCCCACCCCCTCCTTTTTCTCTCCATTTCTTCCCCCACCTCTTTCACTCTCCCCTTCCTCCCGCAGCCACCTGGGTGATCATTTTTGTCCCCGTCTCTGTTTAAAACCCTGTTCCTTCTGTCTATTACCAGGTGATCATTTAGATCCCCAGCGTGGTCAAACACTCCCCAGAGATTCACCTGAAACAGAGGCCATGCAGAGCTCATCCATCACTTTCTACCCCTCTCCCCTCCTTCATTCATACACATTCCGGTCTCTCTTCATTCATGCTCTGTCTCCAATCCTCTACCTCCCCCCTTCCTTCCTTCTCTCCTCATTTCCTGGCTTTCTCGTGCTCATTTATCACAGAGGGAACCTAACACCTCAGTACACCTGCACAGACACACAACAACACATTAACTGCATGCCAGAAATCTCAGCATATACGAATTGTCAATGGGTAGAGGAGCCACAAAGATACTATCATGAAGAAAGGGCACATTAAATCGCACTTACAGTAACATAGACCCCATTTGCACTTGGTATTAACAAGTGATCTATATCTGGAGAACAAGACATTACAAATGCCTGTAAAATATTTGGCTTCAGTGACTGTGTAAGTTTTGGTACATTTTGGAGTCGTATTTATTTTAACGCATAAATCTGCTAATTAGAGGAGAAGTTAGTCACGGCATGTGTGTTTCAGACTGGCGGTTGGGTAGGTTGCAATGCTGGCATAGCCACGGGAAGTAAGAGTGTTGCTATGCTTGAAGTATACAATATTTTTAGTCTTTCATTTCTCATGTTACACACCATCCCGTTCAATTCTTTGGCCAAATAGGACTCCCATTCAGAGACAACGTAATATTGTGGTTATTTGCATCCTGTGGCGACGTTGTAGGCCTGTAGAAACATTGTTTTGCACTGTTAAAGGTGCTGCTATGCCTGTTCATTAAGACAACCATTAAAGCACAAGTCTTTATTTTCTTTTTTTGGTAAAATTTCAGCAGCCTTTTCCCGGTGCTGTAGTTTATATCCTGCATGGATGGTTTATTAAAACGATCATTAAAGTAGGGGTCTTAATTATTTTCTTGTTGTCATACTTTTTGGCTGACATCATGTCAGAGTGCTGTGATTTACACCAATCAGCCATAACATTATGAGCACTGACAGCTGAAGTGAATAACACTGATTATCTGGTTATCGTGGCTCCTATCAGTAGGTGGGATATATCAGGCAGCAAGTGAACATTTTGCCCTCAAAGTTGATGTGTTAGAAGCAGGAAAATGGGCAATGTGAGGATTTGAAGGTTCATTGATGCACGTGGGGAGTGAAGGCTGGCCCATGTGGTCCGATCCAACAGATGAGCTACTGTAGCTCCAACTTCTGAAACAGTTAATGCTGGTTCTGATAGAAAGGTGTCAGAACACACAGTACATCACAGTTTGTTGGTATGGGGCTGCGTAGCGGCAGACCAGTCAGGGTGCCCAGGTGGTCATAATGTTATGGCTGATACGTGTATATGCATGAATTTGTGTTGGTTCAGTCAAAACTGCTGCCCCCCCATTCAAAATGCAATTTGTGTATAGATATGGTTTTGCTGTAATATTTTCCTAGAAAGAATGTATATTAGTTAATTATTTTGTGGTCAAACTGTACAGATTGCAGTCACACCTCAGATCCAATCACAATTGGAACCTGACCTTCCACTTTAATGCTTTTGTCTTTATCCAGATGATATCCTGATACTAAGCTATCATATATATATATATATATATATATTCTATATATTCTATACACAAGAAGCCCAATCACACAACAGAAAACAAAAAACGCAATGCAATTTTTTGTCACCTTTATCTCATCCATCTTAACATTTGCTTTGATAAAATAGGATGATTCTAAAGGCTTTCTTCCTCTCGTCCCATATTGTCTGTGAGAGACACTGTTCCACTGTAAAATGTGCTGCACTTTATATGCTGCACGTATGTATGCATGACTGCTCTATACATTTACTGTAAGAACACTGCATACATGATGTTTTTCTACCCCCCCTCTCGTTCTATCTCTCATTCACTCACTCTGATGTCAGGCAGAGTACAAGCCACATGTACACGAGTCAGAGACATCCATTTCCTGTCAGTTTATGAGGCGTTTATGAATTATAAAACCGTGACAACCAGGGACCCGGAATGAGCAAAGGGGGATTAAGATGTGCAGAATGAGAGAAGAGATAAGAGAACTTATTCACTTTAGTTGTGTTATGGTGTATGTGTGTGTGTGCGTGTGTGCGTGTGTGTGTGTGTGTGTGTATGAGTGAGTGTATGTGCACCTGCATGTGCTGCATGTGAGCCTATGTGTGCGTGTGTATGCTGTGCATGTGTGCATGCACTGACATTGTGCTGACATTGTGTTAACTTGGCGTACTGCTCCCGCAGCTGTGCTTATTTGGTGGCTTGGGAATATCCTAGAATTTGTCTATTTATTCATTCAATTACAAGTGTGTATATGTGTGTGTGTGTGTGTGTGTGTGTGTGTGTGTGTGTGTGTGTGTGTGTGTGTGTGTGTGTATGTGTGTGCATGTAAATGAGAGTGTGTGTTCAATAAAGCCTTATACCTGCGCCATCTGGCCCTGTAATAGCCTTCTATGCCCCCCAGAATGAGATGGTTATGTCTGGCTGCATCACACACACACACACACACACACACACACACACACACACACACACACACACACACACACGCTTGGTCCTGCAATGTATCTTTTGAATGATAAGTGAAACCAAAGTAAAAAAATTTAAAGTGAATTATGTGTCAGGTCATTATGAAGCATCCAGTAGGAAAATTGTATATTTACTACAGCTTTTGGACTTTTGGCACCAAACAGGTGAGCTAAGCTTTTACTTTGTTGTCTTAAAATGAGCTAGATGTGAGGATTGATATCAGTTCCATCTCACTGTGTTCAGTATCAAGACTGATCCAAGACATGTTTAGCCTAGTTTAGCACAAAGAATATCAACAGAAGGAAACAGCTGGTCAAAGAGGGAAAAAAACACACCCTCAAACAGATCCAAAGTTAACAAGCAAGCTGGCCATCAATACACCCAAGAATCACCAAAGTTGAGCAATCTATAACTCCAACTTTGTTTTGTAGCTTTCAGTAAAGTTGGCTCCAGGTTGGAGACATGTCATTTGACCTTTCTCTGACATAAAAGGCCACATTTTAAAATGGCATTTTTAAAGGAAGGCAACAGGAAAGGTGGAAAGAGACAGAGGACGACATGCAGCCAGCCCTGGCACACACACACACACACACACACACACACACACACACACACACACAGGGTTAGGATTTTAAGGATTGGTAAGAGCTGATCCAATACAGTAGTCAAGATATCAAAAGCCACAAACAAGGGATGTGTCTCTGAAGCCAAATGCATCAGGTGTTGAGGGAGTCAGCCTGGGTTTGGGAGGGTTTTATGCTCTACATTATCTCACTTAAATAATTCAAAGATGCAAAATAAGGACAGGAGATTACACACTGCTGGACTCACAACAGAAACAATAGTAATATACTTGTGTTTGGCATCAGTTACTATGAAGTTGGCAGTAATGTTACATTCTTACAGGTGGAGCTGACTGTAGGAGCAGGCAACAAGCAACAACCACCACACCTCTGTAATGAATGTGGAAGTGACTAAAGATGCAGTCCTCCTCATGGCCACTAGATTCTGGCTCCAAAAGAACTGCCAGTAGAGTCAAATGAAAGAACCAAACTTGTCTCCAGAATTAGGACACAAATCAGGGTGATATTTTGGGTGGGTGCTTCCACAAATGGAAAGGCCTCTATCAGCTGTAGTGGTTACCAAACGCACACCCGATCCCAGCGCCAACCTGGGCTACGCCATGCTGCTCAGAGCTGGATTTTCTGTCTCCCAACAACGAGACAAGATGGTTCCAAAAGAAACAAATTCCTAACAATGCTGTGTGCAAGAGTCCCAGCAACAGTGTGCAGATTCAGGTGCTTGTTAGCGGTAATAACACTGCCAGCTGTCTGCGTTTGAGCCTGTTACTCACATCCTAGGCGTGATCAATAAATATTCTATTTTATGATGTTGCAGGGGAAGGGATGCATGGGTGAACTCGGGAAAAAGGACAGCTTCTTGATAACTGAGTTTCAGGGATTATAGGCTGCTGTCACACTGTGAAAACACACACACACATTTTGGGTACACCAATGCAGACTGTAGGAGAGACAGGATGTGTGTGTGTGTTTTATGTGTGTGTGGGGAGACAGGGACAGAGAAAGACTAACACACACATGGATACACACTAGGAAAAGGCAGACAGAGAGAATACAGACAGCTACACAAACACACACACAAACACACACACACACAGAGAGAGAGAGAGAGAGAGAGAGAGAGAGAGAGAGAGAGATGTTTATGCACGCACACATACACACACAGAAACAGAGGCAGAGAGACAGACAGCCAGTCAGTCAGACTGATCACGTACCTTCCAGACAGCAGGTTCGCCAGAGGCCGGAGTGCGTCATCACCTCCTCGTTCTTGCGGCTCGTGTCGTTGTCGCCGCTGCTCTTCACGCGGCAGACCCCGCGCGAGTACAGCCAGTAGTCGGTACCGACGGCGATGGTCATGAGGCTGAAGGCGGCGAACGCGCCCACCGTCGTCACGAGCATCTGGACGCCGCGGTCACACATCAGCATCTTCATATAGGCGGCTCCTGTTTGTCTTAATCTTTTTCTCTTCTTCTTCCCTCCTCTCTTTTAGATTCACCCTTTTATTTCCTTTATATCCCGCGAGACTTGGAGAGTCAGGGTGAGGGGTTCATCAGACAGGCACTCGGAAAAATGGACAAAAATATAGAAATGTGGGTAAAATGTGGTGATTTTATAAGTGTGGAACGAGAAATGAAGTACTTGGCTGCCTTGTCCGTTGAGTTGACAAGCGGCTCGTGGCAAAGGGCGGGAAGGTGGGAGGGCGGCACGTCACTTTCTCGCGCATCAAAAACCGGTTTTCACCAACACCACCCTCATACACACACGCGCGCGCACACACACACACACACACGCACACACACACCCACACACACACCGGGGGTTTAAACGACCACCGGTTGTCCCCGACTACCCGACACTGCCCTCACCCAGTCAGAGTGGCGGGTAACGGCGATGCCACATTCTACCTCTCCTTCCTCTCCTTCCCCGGTTTGTTAGACCCGGGGTTAGGCAGGGCGAGCTGCGTTAGAGCCGCGTTATCCACCAGTGAGCGGAGGATCTTCTCTCCTCCCTCCTCTTCTTCTTCCCTATATCCCCTTTCCTTCCTTCCTTCCGTCCTTCCTCCCTTATTTCCTTCCCTCCCTCTCTTCTCAACTTCTGCTTTTTTTTCTTCTTCTTCCAAAAGCAGCCCCCCCCCTTTTTATCAATCTGTTAACAGCCAAGGTGTGCGTGGGGGGACTCCATCTTTAAAATAACAACAAAAAGGGGGGGTTAGTTTGTTTTCTTCACTGATGTAACCGCACAGCATTAGTCAATGGAGAGGGCTTTCTAATGTGTCTCCGCTAAAACATCACTGTTCAGGCGGCTCGCCCCTCACTCACCGCTGGATTTCTTGCCCGGTGAAGGGTCTCCTCTGTCGACAGTCTCCCAAAACAGCAGCGCCAAAAATATGAGGCGGTTCGGTGGATTTATTCTGTCTCTCTCTGTGTCCTGTTGAATTACTGAATGAAATGGACGGATGAATAAAGCCCATACGTCAGCTCTATGAAGAGAGAGTTGACGGTGACCGAGATCCGTCGTGTGTTTTCCACTCCAGCTGTTGACTCATTGACATGTTTTCCCCTCCTCCTCGGTGTCCACGGTACACGCTACAGAAACTCGTCCAAACACGCAGCCGCTAATACAAACATATGTATTTTTTCTTCTTCTCACAGATTATCTGCAGTGGAGAGACACGCAGCGCGGGTATTTAAGTTGAACGCGATTTAAATAGGCACCAAAAATCAGACCAAGACGGGATTCATCAAATGTCTCCTCCAAAAACGGCCACCTTTCGCTCTCCCTCACCGCCGAAGTTCAACCACAACCGGGACAGACCGTCCGATAAGACGCCTGCTGACGGAGCCTGTAGGACAGCTACACCCGCCTGGGTTTGCTCCCGAGAAACGTGCCCGTTGGTACAAATGAAAAAAATGACAGCCGTCGCCTCCTCCTCCTCCTCCTCCTCTCTTCTTCGTCTTCCTCCTCCTCCTCCTCCTCTCGGTCCAACCAACACAAACTAAAACTAACCGCGCGTCTCCTCAAACTCCGCCTGAGGCCGGATTGGGCTCGTGAGTGACAGCGCCCTTCAGGAGCTAATCACGTACAGTCACCGCCGTATGTCCCGCCCACCGCCGCAACGCCGTCAGTATAAAGCATGGGGGGCTCCAGACCAGAGAGGAGAGGGTATTTTTGAGTTTCAGTGAAAGACGGGTTACTTCTTTTTAGTGGGGGTATTATCAGAGGCACATCTGTATGTGTCTGTAGTCAGGAAGGGTAATATGAGCTAGAAAGTGCTCAAACTCATTAGATATTGAACTGTATCTACACAAGAGTGTTATAAAAACAGTCATTTTGTTCACAGACCAACCGCTTCCAATATCTTAAATGCAGCTTTCAGGTTCTGTAGGCAGTGCCGCGCAGTGCCGCGCAGTGCCGCGCCGTGCCGGTTGCCGCAGACGCGTTGGGAGCTTCTGCCGCGTCCGTTGAGCTGTCCATGGTGCTGAAGGTACGACTCAACGCGCTGTGGCGCTGTCCTTGGTGCTGACTCGAAGCTAGCGTTATTCTCCCCTCTGTTTGCCTCTCTCCTCCGCCTGCGCGGCGCCAGCAGCCTCTGCACCGCACTGATTAGTTAGAAGAGAGAGTAAAAGAGAGAGAGAGGCAGATAGAAAGAAAGAGAGAGAGAGAGAGAGATTGGCAAGCGATGCATGAAGAATCGCGCCCGGGAGAGAAGCAGAGACGCCACTTAAAGAGCCACGGACCGTTTTTAATGATTCCACTCCAGCGAGGCTTCCACACAAGGCGGTCTGAGCTTCACAGTTCACTTAACACACGGGAGTGCGTGTGTGTGTGTGTGTGTGTGTGTGTGTGTGTGTGTGGCGCGCGCGCGCGTGTGTGTGCGCGTGTGCATGGGGATGCACAAGTGTGTGTGCATGTAGGCCTACTGTAGGCCTGTGTCTGCTTATGTCTGTGTTCACATGACTCTGTTGTGTGCAAGTGTGTGCACATATGAACATGTGTAAGTGTATTGTGCGTGTGTGTGTTTGTGTGTGTGTGTGTGTGTGTGCCGCAGGCGGATGAACAGATCTGACTCTTTTAAAGCTTATTGTATTGCCTGTTTAAACAGCAATGAATGGAAGCCCATCTTCGTCACTGGAGACCAATACAAATGACAGGATGAAAGGGCTGCAGGGATAAATAAAAGCATGTATCCTCCCTCTCTAATTGCTGGATATGTTATTTACTGCCAGTTTTTTCTTTCTTTCTTTCTGTCTGAGCATGCAGACCCATATTCATTAATCAATGAGGATCAATGAGTAGGTGGCTCTGTGCGCTCTGTGATATCCAGTGTGCATGTTTGTGCTGAATGAACACACCCACGCACACGTAGAAGAAACAGACATTTCTTTCTCTCTTTCTGTCTGTCCGTCTGTGCATGTTTATCGAGGTGACAAAAGACAGACAAGTGGACAATGATCCTTAGTTAAACGTATGTTGGTGTCAATCTGGTTCAGCATTTAAGTGCCATAAATGACTGACTGACTGATTTACTGACTGACTGTCAGGCTGTAAGTGACTTAAAGATGGAGTGGGTGATGCGCTGACTGACAGAGCGACTGGCTGCTTAGCTGATAGAATTGGTGGTTGTTGGACGGACTACAAAATAAACAGGGAGGAAACAGAGGAATTAAAGCGATCATAAACAAACAGAGAGGGAGAAAAGTGAAGAGAGAGGGAGAAAGACGGATTACAGTTAATAATTAAATAATTGCATGAACAGATCAACAGAGAATGCAGTGACAGGTCCTATCATCCTTCTCACTTGCTCTGCCAGTGTGTGTGTGTGTGTGTGTGTGTGTGTGTGTGTGTGTGTGTGTGTGTGTGTGTGTGTGTGTGTGTCCGAGGCCTTTGCTGCCTGCGTTATCTCACAAGGAGACTCATTAACATAGAAATGACTTCAGGAAGAGAAGTACAGCGTTTCACCTCTGGTGAGGGACAGGAGGGAGGGAGGGAAGCTGGAGAAAGGAGGGAGGAGGAGTGACAGCACAGGAGGAGAGGAGGGAGGAAAATGAGAGGAAGAAGGAAGAGGTGAGAGAGACTGTGGTAGGAGAGTGGGGAGATAAGGGAGGAAAGGATGAGAAGTGGGAAAGACAGAAGGAAGAGAGGCATTGATGGAGGCAACAAATGAATGTGTGAGAGTGAGGATGATAGAAAGAGGTGGTGGAAAGGGAGAAGAGACGAGGATAAAAGATGGAGTTGGGGGAAAGAGAGAGGGAAGAGAAAAACAAGGCAGCCACGGACCAGGGCAACCCTGTCTCCTAGAAATGACGTTTATAAAGAACTAATATGTGTTACCAAATGATGATTTGAGGAGTGTCTGTGTTGTGTTGAGGAAGTTCTACGTTCTACTTGTTAATAAAGTAATTCATTGTATCTAGTGCTTTAAATTAATAAATAACCAATACCATAATATTTTACTAACCATAAAGTTAGAATCTATGCTTCTGTTGCACATACAGCACACAGTATGAGTGGTAGTGGCAGATTGCTTACCTAAACATATACCTATAATACAGCATAATTTCATCTTATTGATATTGGCGTCACTGTTTACTCTTTACACCATGCCAGAGCTGTTACTGCTGCTGGTTCACATGAAAAGTATTAAACTTTTACTGTGAAGACGCCACAGGAAATGCAATGTATTTGTCACTATCATTATCCCTGAGTGTGATCACTCAAAAAATGTATCTACAAAACAAGATAATGGTCATTTTTGTCATTTTGTCCTACAATAGTTTTTTTTTTTTTTCGTAATTTTTTCATTGTGTAATTGTGTAGATAACTACTTTCATCATGTGCGGCATGAAATCACATCGCAGGACTGATGTGGTTACAATCTTAACCATGTGCTGTGGCTTCCTAAACATAACCATGAAATATGTTCATTAGTGTATTTAAAAAAAAAGGAAAATTGTTGCGTGTTCATTACCTTAGAGTGAACCATTCTTATCTAGGGTATCCAGCGAGTCCTCTTCTGTGAAGGCTGCCATATTGAACTGCCATGTTTCTACAGCAGCCCAGAATGGACAAACCAAACACTGGCTCTTGATGGGGCCTTTAGCATTTCTCATGACTTTTGCATCCACCACAGTTTCTTCTACACGCTTGACAGCCCATTCTCATTCACAGGTTGTCAAATACCGACACGAGCGATGGTCAGTTGGTTGCAATCTGCAACTTCACTGCTAGATGCCACTAAATCCTACACACAGGTCCTTTACAAACATTTCTTCATTATTTTTGATGAAGAACCTCATTTTGGAGGCATTACATTTCTACTGAAACATAATGTTAAACCACACAACGAGATAAAGCAGTCTTTTTCCTTCTTATGTTTTTGTGTCACACTCATGGCACACGCCTGCAGATGTCAAAATATCAGCAGCTGTTTTTCTTACCCATTGATGGTGCAAGTCAGCGTGTCTGCACCAAAAAACTGCTGCTGCGGTTACTTACAATATTAACTTCCATTAAAAGTCGGATTACCAATTGGCTTATGACCCTTGTCTTTCTAGGTAGTAGCGAGGGTCAAAGGCCCCTGTGGAGAAAAGTATCATGGGACATTTTTGAAATCATTCAAATCTCTTGTATTTGCCCTTTCTTTGTTTCTCTCTCTCTCCTCGGTTCTCACTTTCCTCTCCTCCTCAGTTACTGGCTGTACAACAGGAGGATGAGGAGAGGAAGACGGGGTGGCTCTTGAAGAGAGGACGAGGAGGAGGAGGAGGACTGCAGGGTTTCTGCTCAGTGAGCTGGAACCTTCTCACGCCTCTGGCCAGTGCTCAGAGACTGGGAGGAAAAGGAGGAGGAGGAGGAGGAGGAGGAGGAGGAGGAGGAGGGCAGGCAGGACAAGAAGAAGAAGTTAGAGGAAACCGAAAACCACAGAGAAATTAGAGAGCGAAAGATAAACTGTTTGGAGGAAAAGAGAGGAGGAGGACGTGCAAGACAGACACACATGTACTGCAAAGTGAGTTGAGCTTGATTCACAGACAGAGAGGGGGACATAGACACATGTCACACAGCCAGTTTTTACTCTAACTTATCAGTTTATGTGTATTCTGGGTCTTTATATATGTATCTATTTGCGAGGATGTGTATGTGCATATTACAATGCATATCTTTGCCTATGCACACTATGTGGGTGTGTGTGTGTGTGTGTGTGTGTGTGTGTGTGCATCTATGTTTATATTTGTTTCTATCTTTGTGTGTGTTTTACCAGATGGGAATGACTCCGGGGCAGAGAGAGGACATATGGTGATGTGGCATGATTCTGGCGTGATGCTAATATGTCAAAATTGTGATTTATGACTTAGACGTCCACAGACACAGCCCCGGGAAATTCTCTACAAAAGAGTGTGTGTTTGTGTGTGTTTATACTGAAAGTGAGACATTTTCAGATGTGAGTTGCCTCATTTGGCAGCAGAAAAAATATGATTTCTGGCCAGATATAAATTCCAAAACGTCATTGCCACTTTTTATAAAATTTTGTAGAAAGTTTAAGGCTCTTTAGGTGGCGCTCTAATGTGAAGTAATAATGTGTGTTTGTGCGACTGTGATGTGTAAGGGAAGACATAAGGTCAGTGGTAATGTGGAAGCATTTCTAATGTGCGTGCATAATGAAAATGTGTGTAAGGGTGTGTGTGCGTGTGTGTTGGACACTGGGTGAGGGTCTGACTGTTAGAATGACTGATTGAGATAGAGAGGAGGTGGAGAGTGGATGAGGGGAAGACAGAGAGAGAAGAAATGTATCTTAATTGTGACGGCACATGTCTGATGGTGTGAAAGTGTGTCTAATATGTTTGCCTAATGAAAATGTGTGTAGGACTGCATGAGAGAGAGAGAGAGAGAGAGAGAGAGTAAAAGAGAGAGAAAGTGAACTATAAAGAAAGATAGTGTGAAATAAATCCAATAAACTCCTCCGTCATGCTCCCCTCTTGAGCGTTTTTAAGATCCACTGAATGAAATAAATAAGAGATTCTTTAGCTTTTCCCTTTTTTTAATCTCTCTCTCCAGTGTGCTGCAGTGCCATGCTGCGTTCCCTTCATCCTTTTCTTTCCATCGACAACAGAACTGGCTTCTTAGCTAGTTAACCACAGAGTTCCATAAATATGGCATCCATTGATAAATCACATTGACAGTTTAGTAAACCCTACCCCCAAACAGCAATTGTCCAATCATAGCTCAGCAACCGTAACCAGGCAGGCCTGCCCAGCTTTGGATTTCTCTGAATTTTGAAGTGGTGTGCATGGGGCTGTTGTAAGAGCGGTAAAGAGTTTGGAGGGTGGTGTCTTTTTTTGTTTGGGAATAAAAGAATGGGTTTAACATAAGAAACAATTCCTAGCATGTTCGGCTCTATACTTGCTACCTACAGTTGTAGTCTACCAAGCCACGGAGCACTTTGTACATTATTTTGTCCAGTTATAAGTTACATAAAACTCTTTGGCTCTGTACATAAAGTGGCTCTGACCTTGTCTTTATTGGATTTGGGGAAATTTACACTCCAGCATGTGATGCATAGCTTTAGCCTCAGTCTTTTAGAAATCATGTGTCTAATGATATTATGTAGCCATTAAGTTCATATCTAAGACCCTTTTACAGGATTTTTGTTTTTAAAACCAGTCAGCTGGAAACATTAAAAAGTCACTCAATAGGTTTTTAACTGATCCATGAAGTTTTAGCTAAATTAGCTGGCTCGTTAGTCGCCACAGCTGATCAAATCTGCTAGCAACAGTTGTCAATTGAGATAGAAAAATCGATGGTGACTGGGATCTGAGAAGCCCGCTTTTCAAAAGGGTCCAACTGCACCACCTCCGAAATCCCTCCTCAGACCCCTCTCTTTAGGCCTCTCTTAAGCATTGAGAGAGGGGCCTATTATCGGCCCCTGGTGTTTGGAGGATTTATTGTATTTTTTTTCAGAAGTCATTTCCTAGGTCATATGGTACACAAATATTACAGGTATATGACTGGTGACTTTCAGCTGTGGTTGCCCGTAGTCATGGCAGCTGTTGAAAACACAAACAGAACACATACCTGTCCTTTAATGCCTTTAATTTTAGTTTATTTTTTACTTTTTCATTTTAACTAAATTATTTACTCATCTGTTAAATATCTGCTCATATATCTCTTCAGCAACACTGATTCACTTCTCATAAAGTTCTTATAATGCGTAAAATATATATTCATATTCAATATATTCATTTAAAAGTGTCATATTCCTCATAAGATGTTAGCTGCACTGCTGATATTCCGCTGAGAGTCGCCAGTTAATTTGGTCACACATTAAACTACAATACTTGCAGTGCAGTAATGCCAAAAGTTGGGACAAGCTTTTAAATTAGGCCTTGTAGATCTAAAATGAGTGAAAATTTAGGGGAAGTTTACATAGCCTACTCCAGATGAAACTGCTACTCATGCTCAAACCCCATTGGCTCATAGAAGTAGGGGCTTCAGGATGAGGGCCACAGTTGGATTCTTCTCATGCTGTTATCTACCCCTGAAACCAAGGTCTCATTGTTTCTAAGATTACAAAAGACTTTGAGTGATAGTGTTATCATTATAAGCTGCATATGTTGCCATGTGAGAACAGAAGGCTTGCCAGGGATACCAACAGTAACTAAGGGGATGCAGGGCTTAGGTTTTAGTTGTAAAATGTCAGAACATAATGTTTGAATTTGTACAGTTTTGTGTATGGAGCCAATGTGCGTGAGTGGTTTATATCACAGTTTTATGTGTATATGCCAAGTGTGTAGGCAAGGGAGTACAGCAGTATATTAGCAACTTGCTGTGTTCCTATCTGATCTCCATCTCCTGTTACTTCTCTTCCTGTCACACCTTTCTTCTTCTTTTCCGATCCACATATTTGTTTTAAATTTCATCCTCCACTCCTTCTGTCCATCCAACGTATCTCATGCTCTCTGTGGCAGAAGATTATATTGATGTTGTCATTATGAGAAGTCTGATTATTATTATCACAGAGGCAGATGAAGCCAAGCATGGCCATATGGGATGTACATATAGAAGTGTGTGTGTGTGTGTGTGTGTGTGTGTGTGTGTGTGTGTGTGTGTGTGTTTGTGTAAATGTGAATTGTAACAGTAATGGCAGCCTGCCAATTGAGCAATATGCATAATAATAAAGATTTATTCCACATTTGCTGTCAAACCTGCACATTGTGCAACACATCATTAACAGATACCCCATTAATCTCAAAACATAGCTTACCGATTTACTGTATCTAATAAACAGGATACCTATCAAGGCCCTGGAGGAAAACCCCATGACTTTTCTAATTGTTGGAAGGCTTCTGAGAGAAAAAAAATATTATTTTGGTAGCACTAAAAATTTGAAGATTTAAACAGTTTGACTTCTACTGAATTTGTTCTGAAAAAAACAGAATAATGAAATGGGCAGTTTCACCTGCTGTTCAAACAAGTACATTCAAACTAATTATATTCACCATTAGTTTAAATGTAGATTTAACTAAATTTAAACAAGTTTCACCACACAAGAAGTTAAAAAATTGCATTTAAAAGAAAAAGATTGCTTGATTGGATAGTACTACAGATGTTTCCTAGCAACTGATTTGCACATAACTAAAGTCTACTAGCTAAGATGTTTCTCAAATTTATTTGTGCAACAAATCATTTGTTTGAAACTAGCTAACTAAGAATGTAGAAAGGAATTAACACACAAAATAAAAGCTAATCCAGAAGTATTTTAAAGTTGTAGTCACTGAGGACAGCACAAGATGCACCAACATCCACAGTCAGTTGAAAAGCACATGACTGGAAACGAGACAATATTTGATCTTTCGACATGATTTATTATTCTACAAGTGAAAACATCACAATACACATTTTCTTATTAGTAAACTATCTCACAAAACACATTCTTACTCTGCTGTATCTTTGCTGTTCTCTGCATGTAAAAACTGTAAATTATTTTCAGGTTATTGTTTAACTATTTGTTAAGCCAAATCAAAGCAGAAATAAGTCCAAGAGGCAAGCATCAGATTTTTAATTGTACTAATAGCTTATCAGATTTCAAGTTTTAATGTCAAGTAGCCTCGGCTACAGACTGCAAAAGAAAAAGGAGAAAAATGAGGCAAATCAGGGAGAGTGAGAGGAGAATGATAAAGAAAGGATTAAAGAAAAGAGGAAACAAGTGGAGAAGAGAAGAGAAGTGAAGAGAAAATGGTGGAGAGGGTGAGCCAAGAAGAAAAGCCTATAGAGAGGGGTAAAGGTCAAGAGGAAGGAAAATGAGGCAAGACAACAAGGAAGAAGGAGAGGGACGGAGGACAGGAAAAGGTCAGAGGAAAAAATAAAATGACAGATGGAAAGGCGTGATTAAAGAAAAGGTCGGAAAGAAAGGAAGGAGTGAAGGAAGGGGGATACTATTTAGGAGTTGGTACACTTGTAGGCCAATACTGTTCCACCCTGCAGAACCTATAAAACTGTATGAGTGGGTGGGTGGGTTGTTAAAGGTAGTATGTTGTTGATGAAAAATGTAATTATATTTCAATTCTCAGATATCTTTCGGCCCTATTTGCATGTTTTCTATTGCAACTAATATTTATATGTTTACCCCTAAACGCATACATTTCTCTGTTTAATATGCAGTTATGGAAATGGAAGACTCTTACCCCTATAGACTTGAAAAATATTTATATATGTACAAATGAAGCAGAACATGACCCTTGTATAATATTTCATAAATAGGTAGCAATGACATGAGATGTACTTTTATCATGAATTAAGCAACATAAACTCTATTAATGTCTAATAAAGTAATTATCACACACCAGTCCATCAATCAACACTTAATATAGGATAAATCCATATCATATGGCACAAGATATGAAAGAGAAAGAGAGAGAGATCATCACATGCATGCATAGAACAATTCCTTATATGATGTGGAATTTTTAACACCAAACATAAACATAATAAGTAACTGGCTGATGATCACATTACTGCTTCTTAAAACACTGTGAATGGAGCTTCACGAGGAGAAAAAACAAAAACCTGTTTCTATATGTGTTACTGTAGATGTTCATCATTTCATGTTTGGTCAGGTGCAGATAGAGGCTGTTAGCTTCTGCCTTTGCCAAAAAAAGAGAGAGATTTCTTATAAGAGTTAAAGAAATACTTATATTAAATTGTACAGTACTTAACATATCTGAATTACATGCACGTACAGTTACACACTCATTCATTCACTCAGTCACACACACACAGGTAGATACAGCTGTCGAGTGCTATTGAATGCTTCAGGGTCTACGATTCCTAACAGATGTTAAGAGTAGGCGTGATTAACATTAGGAGATATTTACACCCTTGACCTGAGCAATATAGAGCTCTACGCTTGAGAAAGGCCAACACACAAATTATACTTTAGTTTTTTACATTATCTAAATAAAGGAACAGGACCCCAGATCCAATGGAATTTCCCTAAAGGTGAGGGAGTAAGGAAGGATGCTGTGTGTTTGTGTATGCCTATATATATATAAGTTATGTACAATATATGCATATGTATTGTATATAGTATACATGAGGGTACTGTTTGTGCTGATTAAAGAGGGGAAAAAACAATCTAGGCCTGTGTAATGGACCTACAGTATATGTTTTGTGTGCCTCCAGGAGTGAACATTTCACAGTCATTGTCCGCCTTGTTATGCTTCACCTAATAATTTCAACCCTCAGTCATGGATTGGACTGTATGGCTGTATTTGTGTGTGTGTGTGTGTGTGTGTGTGTGTGTGTGTGTGTGTGTGTGTGTGTTGTGTGTGTGTGTATACAGTACACAGAGCTTGCTGGCATTATAGCCGATGTAATGTGGTTTGAAGCTGGAAGGCAGATTTACTGAATTTGAGCTGAATTTGAAATAATTGGCACCACACACACACACACACACACACACACACACACACACACACACACACGTTCATACATATATTCTAGCATATTGACATTTGTCAAAACATGCACACAAACACAGCACTGACACCCACATACACAGATGGGTTGGGAGAAGGAAGTGCAAAATAAATAATTGAGAAAAGCAGCATTGCTCTTGTTATTATTGCTGTTTGTGAAATCGCTCACTTGGGGGTTGTCAAAGCAGCTCCCCATTCGCTGCGTGTGCATCTGCATGTGTGTGTGTGTGTGTGTGTGTGCTACATGCTCCACTAGTGACTGCCGCATTGCCAACCCTGTGACACCACGTCATACTAGGCTCCCAGTGAGGCCTCGTCAGAAGTACGGATTAGAGCCAAAACAAAAAAATAAATAAAAGGAGAGCCAACAGGGAGATGGGGGGGGGGGCAAGAGCCAAAGGGAGAAAAAGAAGGGAGAGAAGGACGAAAAGGTTTGACAGGCTGTGAAGTTTGCTCATTAGGCATATTCCTCTGTGATGGCCCTGTGTGAGACGCTCAGTCTGAGAGTGTGTGTCAGCACTTCCACGGTGCAACTCATGACAGTGTACAGGCTGGCTGAAACAGGCAACAACGGTCAAGACACACAAGTTGAACTGATACACAGCGCTCATGGTTTGTGTTACAAAGGCTAAAGCCTGCACAAATCAAGCCTCTGTTTGGCTGCAGAAGAAACTACTCAAACTACAGATACAGATTTGGATGCGTGTTTTCAGGAAGTTATCGTTTTTACTATTATACAGTTTTACAAGATTAAAGTGTATAAAACTGCTAACATCATGACATGCTAACTAAAGCAAAACATTTTTCTATTTGGTCCGCTCGTGATCTAAAAACTTTTGCTAATGCAGAAGCAGCCAGGGTACATTTCCTGTTTATTTTGGTCCCATGTTTCCATGTCCCCTTGTCAAAAACTTAACATTATCATGGGAGAAAAAAAGCATTTATCTGTGTACGGACAGGGGACCAGACACACAATTAAACTAGAATGACCATGTTAAAAAAACAGATTCCCACACATTTGAGACAATGCTCTCAGGGTCTGAGACTGAGTCCACTGCTTGTATCCACTCAGATTTTTTTAACATGGGTTTATGTCATGTCACATGTCAATGATTAGTTACCCTCCTTACATGGTTTGGTTTCAGATGTCACAATGATGCCGTTAAACAACGGAGAACGTATCACAATGCTTCAATTAAGAAAAGTGAAAGATTATGTTGTTGTAGCATTTAAGCAGATTTATGCCATAAACAGACCAGCAAACCAAATTCTATTGTCATTATAATCGTGACCTAAAATTAAGAAAAGGGAGAACTTATCTCATATCATTGTAAAGCATTGTGTATATTATCAATTGCAGTCTATTGGAATTGATTTCTTCCAATAATTCTAGCATACCAGACATCCTTTTGTCCTGTATAAAAAGTAGTTTTTGACACCATACTTCAAAATCTTTGGTATCCGGTCTATTGTGCAAGTTTGGTGTTGTGATACCTTTTTTGTTGTGAAGTATTGGACAAACCCCAGAGTGGCCTAAAAAGGACAGACATTTACTGATCATACACAAAATGATTACATTTTAGTACTTAAGTTTGCCTTCCTATCTGCTCTGAAACCTAATTTTCTACCAGTCCATTAGTGTGATTAAGTGTGTGTTAAATTGCAGGAGCCACATATTCAGGGTTAGTGTAGGAAAAGCCGAGGAAATCGTCCTGGTCCAGGTTCATGATGACGAGCTTGTCTGTCGGCGTCAAGTCCACCGGCATCTTGGTGAATTCCTTGTCAAAGTTACAGGTGTCCCGGCGGTTCCTCTGCAGGTGGAGATTATGAGATTATGAAGGAGAGAGAGGGTATTATGGTAGGGAGAATTGAAAGGAAGGAGGAAAGATAAAAATGATTGGAGGAGAATGGGATGGATTGGAAAGGAGAAGAGGAGAAAGCATTAATGTTAGAAACCATTTAGTACGATATCAATTGCATTATATTTCGACTGTCCCTTCATTCATGTTAGAAAAACATACTTTTTTTTAATGCAACTGCATTATAGTCAAATTCCCTCATTGATGATATGAGCCTGAACAAATGAAATATGATTATAGGAATAATTCCTTCGGGATAAATAAAGTATCTATCTATCTATCTATCTATCTATCTATCTATCTATCTATCTATCTATCTATCTATCTATCTAATTCAACCTTTTGGGAAATAGGCTTATTCGATGATTTTAGACTAGCTGTTTCCCCTTGCTTCCAGTCTTTATGCTAAGCTAAGCCAATTGGCCACTGGCTGTAGATTCATATTTACTGTACAGATCTTCTCATCTAACTGAACTACCAAAAATGTCTAAGCATTCCATTAAGACAAGTGTTGACATCGTTCTGCAGTACGAAGATCTTGTTTTGCTGATTAAGGAGTGTTTTTAAAAAGCAAATGCACTAGTACTGTTAAGATCTTGCAACATATATACGTATATATCATAAATCCAGAAAATCCCTTCATTCCATAACCCCCCTCCCCCCTGCAAATCTGCAATGAACATAATAAATGAATAGAAAAGGAACCCACAAAATTATACTCATTATCTAATTTCATGAAAATGCAATCATTGTCTGTTTCTCACAACATTGTTATTGTTAATGCAATTGTTTCTTAAAAAAAATACCACCATCTGTTTGTGGCAGTGGTGTTTGCACCATCTGACAATCCAAGACACTAGCACCCAGCTCATTGCGAATATAATATACAACATATGAAGTGAATTTGAATTGCTGTCCTTGACTTTTATGTTACTTCCATTCATCTCTCATCTGAACAATCTCTCCAGCTCACCAGCCAATGTCTCTTTTTTTTTTAACATTATCTCTATAATGCCAGGACTGTGGCTTATAGAAATCCAGGTATTTTTACAGCTCTACAATGAGCCTCCTCTTGTCCACTGTGACAGGTACAAGACTACAGAAGACACCTGACAAAAGAAGATGTTGGTACAGTAGACTGGATGTGCTAAGCAATGGTGTGAATCTACAAAAAAAAGCGGAACAAGAGGAACAAACACAGCACCCTCCTCTTGTCCTGTCTTTGCTGAGATGGTCCCTTCTGCTTATGCTATTTGTAGTCAGGTCTCAATGATTTCCTAATATCAAGATG
Organism: Dicentrarchus labrax; assembly: GCF_905237075.1. Taxonomy (NCBI): domain Eukaryota; kingdom Metazoa; phylum Chordata; class Actinopteri; family Moronidae; genus Dicentrarchus; species Dicentrarchus labrax. Next base: position 2,923,688 of record NW_026136722.1, on the reverse strand, counting down.
CTTCAAGTAGCACCTGTATGAATGATGGAAGATGAAAGGAGGATAAAAGATAGAGATAGAGATAAAGAAAAAGATCGATAGCCAGACGCCTCGTACCTTGTTCCCAGAGCACAATGAAGTACAAGGAAAAACAAAAAGACATATTAAATAGACAGTATTTCGGGTGGGAGAGTAAGTAAAAGGAAATGCAGAGGGAAGTCAACACTGAGACAGAGGGATGAGAAACAGATGCTAAGCGACGTGAAAGACAGGAAAAAAGAGGGAGACTGGAGTACAGGCAACAGCAACTGTGACTTTGTGTAGGAGGTGAGGGAATTTTCTGTGTGTGTGTGTGTGTGTGTGTGTGTGTGTGTGTGTGTGTGTGTGTGTGTGTAGTGGTGGGTGGGGGTTTCTCCAGAGCAGGGTATTTTCTAACGCACTGCTCGGCTCAGTTGGTGTATGGATAGAGGAAAGAAAAGAGCTAGCGGAATGTTAAAGATGGAGGAGTGTATGTTAGTGAGAGGGGGAGGGGCACGTTAGATGCAGTAAAAAGAGAGCGGCTGCCATTTGATTCACTGACACTGACACACTCACACGGTCGTGGATTTAATTCTTATAGGGGCTTCCCGTGCTATATTATGCACTCATGGCGCTGTAAGGCTCTGTGTGTCAGAGCAAAGGAAAGGTGGTCATACATCATATCACTGTGTGCCATATATGGCCTGTAGCATGTGTAAGGATGTGTGTGTGTGTGTGTGTGTGTGTGTGTGTGTGTGTGTGTGTGTGTGTGTGTGTGTGTGTGTGTGTGTGTGTGTGTGTGTGTCGTCATGGGATTTTGCTAAACTGATTGATTAGGGGCATCCATATACTTCATGTCACACACACCACACACACACACTAACACACACATTTTAATCCTAGGTAGATTAGAGTCAGCACATACAGATTTGTGATACCTGTCAATCAGTTTAGAAGAAGAATGTATGTGTGGCCATTTTTCATCACACTCACCAGCATAAGTCAGCTAATTCTACTCAGAAAAACACACAGAATTATACAGTAAATTCACATTTTAATGTAATTATCATGGTCTGCCCTTTCAAGTGCAATGCTCAACTAATGTGTCTTTTTTTAAGTCTACGTGCTGAATTTTTCAATCACTCCAGGACAGAGTGAGCGGCAGAGAATGGCTCATGCTCTTGCAGATAGCGTTCACGTCAATATCTAACTCATAATAAGGACAGGGAAAAGTTTCTCTGAAAGCTCCAGCATGTCCAACTTAGCATGTCTAAAGCCAAGGCATTCAAGTCCGTTGTTCAATAAAATTAAACCCAAATTTAGTGGATATAGCGCTATATTGTATATTATACGCTATTTTTAAATCTCACACAATCAACACTGTAATCACATTGTCTTGAGTTGTGCAATAACGTGGATGCTCGCCAATCTATAACATGGGAATCTTTCAGATCTCTACCATCATACCATTTGATCAAGACTGCAGCATGAGGCCTTTTCTCTCTCTGCTCGCTCCAGATTTAGCTATCCTTATCATTAAACCTTATCTTTTTTTAGTTAGGCTAAATGAAGAAATATTTATTTCATTTGAAATAAAAAAAATAAAAAAAACTTGATTACTTTGAAGGACTGTGCCTGAGCTGCAGTATGATAAGGTGCTCTTTCACATTTCTTCTCCTTTTTCTGTTTGAACTTTTTATTACTGGAAGCACATTTTGAGCTGTGTTTGCCACAAGATAGATAGATAGATAGATAGATAGATAGATAGATAGATAGATAGATAGATAGATAGATAGATAGATAGATAGATAGATAGATAGATAGATAGATAGATAGATAGATAGATAGATAGATAGCAGAGAGGAAGGGATCGAATAATAGCTGACCACATAAATATTCACAAGCAGAGATCACAGAGAAAACCACACAAGGGGCCATTTCAGAAAATCCACATCCATAAATACATCTAAATACATCCACAAAGTCAAGAGTCGGAGCAACAAATACCATGTTTGAAAAACACAAATAGGCAGTCCAAGTCACAGCACGAGGAAGAGGAAGGTAAGAGGTGAAGAGAGAAAGAGACGGGACTAAAGAAGAGGAGAATCTAGTGCAGTAGATTAAGTTGATTATAATGTTAGTCCAACACTCCTGAAGGTAGAAAGAGCAAGGCGGAGGAAGGCGGGGTCAGAGAGAGACAGAGAGGGACAGGAGAGCTTTCGAGATCACAGGAACCACAAACCAATGTTGCGTCTCCTACCTTCATCTGCCAACTCTGAGAAGAGCTCCCTCCATCCACAGGGACACACCCGCCATAGCTGACCCAGATCCACCTCACGTTCCTGGGCATGTTATCCACTAGAATGCCTCGTCTCAAGGGAGACACTGGTACAACACCCATACGGGCATGGGTGTGATTTACTTTCAAAATATGAGTTGAAGTTTTGTGAACTTTAGATTTAGTTTTATTTAACCTCATGAATCCACGGTTAGTACAAACTCCTGCTGTGCAGCCAAATATCGTTAAAATCCACAGAACTTTATTTTAAACAGTAGTGGAGATCCCAAAGATCCCAAGTATGTCATTTTGAAGAGGTGTGTATAAAATGATGCACAAGATGTAAAGAAGATTTTCATTTGATGGAGGTGGTGCTGCTATAAAAAAACATCTAGTGTAGGGTTTGAATATTTCACTCAGTGTAAACATCACACAGCTTCAATGAAGCGCAGGAACAAGCCGATACAGAATGTGAGCTATATGGTATTATCAGTGTGGAAAAATTAGATTTTTAAACCTAAAACCTTAAACCCACGAGGTGAAACAGGGGGACACTGTATGTTAAAAGTGTTTAGTTAAATTTAGTTATATCAGAGATTTATATCAGAACTTGTTATACATGTTCTTTTTGAGCGGTAGGCTAAGTCTGCCACCATTATGTCTGTGATGAAGCATAGCAACAGTAACTAAGGGCGGGGCTTGGTTAGTTAAAATCACCTGTGTGGGTTTATCCCGAGTGTGCAGGGCCTTTAAACGTTTTTTCTGACGGGTGGTATCCAGCAGTGTAGTTTGAGTACAGCAGTGTGCAAACATATGCTTTCATTATCATATCCTGGAGGAATATTCTATGAAATTGTACTCGTCCAGTCATCCATGTCAGTCCTCACTATTGCTAATCAATATACTGTCAAACTAAATGTCACTCAACGTATGACTTGCAGTTAAGATAAGTTTATCCGACTGGAAATATGAACACACAGACACAATGATGTGTAAGCGTGTGTTTATGTTTCCAAAACCCTTGTAAATCCACTGTGTACACTGCCAAAGACTGTGCACGCAGTTATTTACCACACACACACACACACACACACACACACACACAGCTGCCGGCCATGTAGGCCAGCTCATAATGTGTTCCATCTCAACACGCTTCAATTGCAGTCAGTGCTGTGAGGCAGAGAGACAGAGATACAGAGAGAAAAAAAGGGATGCAGCAAAGGACAGGGAGTGAGATAAATATCAGTGGCCCTTGGTATAGATGTACAGATAGAAAGCTTAGAATACACAATAGCATCAGGGCAATCACACACACAATTGTTTTTCAAGTCACTATGTTCCAGAGGCAGTGGTTTTAATAGAGAAACATGACTGAGTCTTTAATTTAGTCTTTGCCTCTTTATACCCCCCTTCCCTCTCTTCCTTTCCTCTTCTGCCTTCCTGCCTCACTTCCCTCCACCTCTCCCTCCCTCTCTCTCTCTCCCTCTCTCTCACCCCATCTCTTTTCAGTAACGAGAGGATTAGCGGGAGACGAGCCGATGTCAGCTGAGGATGCGGGGAGAGTGGGAGGCACAGAGGAAAGGGGAGGTGAAGAGGAGAGGAGGGTGAATGAAAGGCGGTATCGAACGCTGACCTGTTTTGGGCTGATAAGCGCATGCTGCTTTGTGCTGAAGCCACTGGCTTTAATTTGTGGGCCGCAACATTTGGAATTAATTATCACACGTACTCCAGCACTGCTGCGGCTTACTGTGTACATGGCTATTACATCCACTCCAATACAAACTTTATACAGCTTATGTGCTGGAACTTACTGTTACACAGGAGTTTGCATTGCTGTTATGATAAATTTGCATAAAATAGAGCTGAACTACAATGTTAGTGTACGGTTATACAAAGAGGGATGTGGGGTATGCCGCCTATGAAGAACTGTTCAGGTTATGGGCAAAAGCAACACAAGATTTTTCTTTCAACACTAAAAGATTAAAACCAGTACAATATAGTAGCTTCAGTTGAAGTTGAGTCCTAAAGGCAGTAAGCAGGGAAATGTACTTCACTGAATCTTTCAGTATCCGACGTCAAGGTGATAGGGTTGGTGACTGTTCACATTTTAATCAATACCGGTATCGGTACCTGAAATTCCGTACCGGTATCCAACGGCACCTGTTTTACTACGTAACAAGTATGTAATCTACAGGTTTAGGACATAATAGAATAATTATGAATAAGTAGATCAGCACACTTGCCAACCTCCAGACATCATAGGCTAAATCAGGAGACCAAACCTAACCAGGGTGGCTGCATAGGCATACTAACCTAATGAAAACCTATTATTGGGAATCATCCTCATAACCGTAGTAACTCACTCTCTCTTGCTTGCACACAATGCAGGATGGACACTGACTCTTGTTTGTCCGTGCGTTCTCAGTGTCTCTTTTCGTGCAGTTAACAAAAATGTATTTCTCACTGCATGAGAAAATGGACATGTGGCGTGAGGGCCTGTGAGTTGATAGTCCTGTGGCTTAATCTAGTAGAACTCTAAGCTACCGTCAACCAAAAGTGAGAAACGCTATCTCCAACAACTCATCCAACTAACTAATTATTTACCTGAAGATGTCGACGGATGACTTAAAGTTTCATCCCACATGGAGGGGTCAACTTCAGTGCTCGCTGCAGGTTTGCTAACATTAGCTGCGGATGTTGAAGGGGACTTTGCTATCAGGCTATCAAACACGGTAGCGTTGTGTTTGACCAGGTGTCTCCTCAGGTTAGACTTGTTGCCCTGGCCAGCTTTGCATTTTGCATTACACAGGCTGTGTGCCCTGACTCACTGTGACTTGAACAAGCTGCAGGCGCTCTCTCTCTTTCTGTCTATTATCTACCTTACTCTCTCACCCACATGCGCTCTCAGATACAGAAATTTGGCACAGAGGTATTTAACATGAAATGGTACTCAATCGGTACCCTCAAAAGAACAGAGTTCGGTACTCAACCCTAGAGGTGAGATTAGCTTGCCTGCTAAACATTTTGTGAATGAGTCCGCAAAGCTTGTCAACAGGAACAGTTTAATACCTGCTGAGTTCAATAAAATCGATACCTATAAAAACGAACCTTCAACAGTGTGATATTATAGCGCAGTATTTCACTGGCCAAGAATACGGCCACATTTCCTGTATAAACCATACAGTGGTAAAACACAAGCAGTTGTTTTTACATTTCATTCTCAAGTTTCAGCTAACCTTCTCCTGGCATTAGCTTCATATAGGATGTAGGAAGGGTCCGGGTATCGATCTTCTCGTCTAACTCTCAGCAGGAAAGCAAGCACGTAACATGGTTGATGCAAACAACAAGAGAAACGGCCTAGAGAGAAGCATTTCTGTGTGGCATCTCGGTTAGAAAACATTACGTCTGTTTATGTAGAGGCAATACTGGAATGAAATGAAACATGTATCACCAAGGGCCATGGTGCCAAATCTGCTTAGTAGTTTAGTGCCACCACATTTTTGACTGTAAATCATCCATTGTGACCCATTGTGTACGCTCAGTGTTTATCCGACTGGTTTGAAAAGTTGCCTGCTTGTGTGGGACATAGAACGAGGTTTGTCAAATAATAAAAAATAAGGCTAAAGGCCATGGCACATCAAACACACATTCACCAACAAACACAGATGTTTGCTTGGTGTGCCATAGCTGTCTGCAGTATTTTTTTTTTAGAATTGTTTGTAGATCATGTTCAATCCGTGTTTGATGAAGTTTGATCCATGCTTTCAAATAGACAATTAATAAATGCGCCATGGACAGTTAGTTTCTCAGACAGCTGCCAACATTAGAATATTTCCTGTTGTTGTTCCATACCATGAGCTTAAAACTGTTTTTTTAAACCATCTGAGCCAGATGTCACACTATTATGGTCACAGGCATTGATATTCCACCCAAATGTAAAGAATTTAAAGGTCACCTCAACACGTTTGACTAACTTTATTAAAGTTTAACCCCGCTAGGCAGTTTTTCTCCGTCTACCCGTGGATTTTGAACCGTAAACAGTTCCCTGATCACATCCCCACATTCGCATTCCCAGTGGATAATTGGTGTGTGGTACGTGTTGTTTACCATCACATTGAGCCACGGTTCATACATGGTTCAGAACCACTTGTTAACCCTATACTGTACTAGCAATAGTAAATGGTGCAGGATACAGTAACCCCTATTAAAAGTAAATGTGTGGCTAGTAAGAGCAGTAGCAGCAGCAGCAGCAGCGGCTCGACTACAGTGGATTGGGAGCAGCTTTAGAGGCGGCGTGAAGCGGTTGAGTGGCTCAGCAGGCCTGTGTGTATGTAGGCCGTGTTCTGCATGTTATTTCCTTGAAGTCATCAGACCTACGCTCCCCCATCAGGGAAAGGCTCTTATGATAAGTGGCAGCCATGAAATATGCACAGCCTGTCGTAGCCGCCAGCCTCGCTTCACAGAGCCTCGCTTTGCTTCCTCGTCCCCTCCCTTCCTCCTCTCCACTGTCCCCTCTTACTACCTCTTCCTCTTTTCTCCTCGCCTCGCCTTCATTGTGGAATTGCTTCCCTCTTCTTTTCTTTCATGTTTTCCTTTCTCACTCACATTTGCTCCCATCGCTCTAATCTGTTTCTCCTTACCTCTTTTTACCTCCTTTTCTTCACTCTCCTCCAGATCCACTGTTTTTTTTGAAGCACATTGAAATGTACACAAGGAACATCATGTAAACACAACAAGCAGCCCCTAAAACATCTTTTAAATCCTTTATTTTAGGTATGCCTGTTTTTCCTGAAAAACAAAAAAAATTTGGCACATGGAAAGCATTGTGAAAAGCATTTTTTTTCTCCTTTAGCTATATTTCATTTTCACACATAGCGCACACAACAGTAGCCTGGATCATACTTTTGAAGCACTGCTGACACAGAAAACATGAATCACCCTAATATGTTAAATGTATATAAATCCTAACTAATAAAAAGGTAAAAGCATTATTCATGCAGAGTTCATTTTGCCTCTCCTTCAGCAGAAAGGAACCATACAAACAAACAAAAACACAAATCTTGGAGTTAAGACTTCTCGTCCTCTCGTCCTTTGCAATACTGACCACATGGTGTATAACTATATGAATATATAAACATTTGACACAGCTATGTATATGTTTATGTATAAGTATATATAGTAATTTGTTGCTGTTATAATACAGGAGACACTGACTGTAATAAATACCGACAATGGAGGTACGGTACAGGTAATGGATGTCGTCAAGTCATAAAAAGACAACAGTTGCATTTACTTTCAGACTCACAATTGTGGACGAAATGTGAAAGCACTAAAGTTCCTCTTCTGTGCTGACCTCACCAGCAGTTTAAAGTATGAGACCAGAGATAACAGAGATGACAGACCTTATGCAGATGTTAGTTATGACCTTCCCTAAATCAGTGAATGTTTTTCTTTCTATCCATTAACCCAATCAAAATGACTTCATGTAACAGGTCTCCGTGCCACCAAAAAGCATCGGACGATTGAAGAGCATTACGGGGGACTGTGTGAAATATTCAGACCAGTGATGAGGCAACTAAAGAGAACTGGAAATCCTCAGTGCGTGGCTTATGTCAACTTTAATTGCAGATGACATTTTTCACACTGTGTTGGAAATGTTTGATATTTAAAGCTTATGTCAAATTCTAGTCAACTGTCTAGTGGACAGCAAGTGTAGCTATCAGCCAGTTGTACATGAAGACCTACTTCCCTTCCAGTTACTTCCATACTGTAGATACTCTAAGATATCAGCTACCATCTTCATGATAATCTCCTATTTGTAGTCCTATTCATGGCCTGGTAGCATGGCAGATAACTGTTTGTTCAAGTGAATTAACTGTATGATATTGTTGCATTCTTCTTCTTCTACTGTATAGACAACTTCCTGCCACTATTAACAATAAACACCAGTGAAACCCAATGTGTCCACTTTGCAGAAAAAAACGTCCCTGATGTCCCCCTGTGATGAAGAGGAGTGTGATATGAGGAAGCACTTCAGTCACTTCCACACACTGTTAGTTAGACTCAAGTGTATTAGGTACATCTTTCTCCGTGGCTGAGATAAACCTGCCTACCAATGAGCCTTATAAACTTTTGTACGTAAATGAATTACAGTTTTAACCTGAGCCTTCTGAAGGTCCGTTCACTACCTGCCTTCTTGTCAACATTATTGCTAGCTGGGGAAAACAAAAGAACACACACACACACACACACACACACACACACACACACACACACACACACACACACACACACACACACACACACACACACACACACACACACACACACACACACACACACACACACACACACACACAGTCCTGCTTCAGGAAGCCTAGCTTTAACCTGGGTGTCCATCTTTACTGCTGCTGTAGTTAGGATGGAAATTCTTATTGCGCATGCAGATGGCTACTTGAAAAACACATCAGTGAGTAGAGCCTCAAATCCTTTCTCCAATCCTTTAATCAACTAGACCATAAAAATTAAGCTGCACCACAGAAACTTCTTCCAGGCCTTTGGACATGTTCAGGTAGTTAACCTACATGTCTAAAACAGGCCATAGACCCTAACCTGCAACACGTCCCTAGTACTGACTGGTCATGCTATCCAGGAACTACAGCGTTGGAATTTTTGCAGTGCACAGAAGGTTTAAGACTACAACAACTTATGTACAGCTTCCATCAAGACTCCACATAAGCACTCATTTTCTCTAATATCACTCTTTTTTGTTGAAATTTACTGAAACATCATATTATTCGCTAATTGCTTCAATCTCAATATCATGCATTCCCACAGGAAAACAGCTTTTTTCTTCTCTTCTTCCATCTTTTTCTCCTTTCACTTTCAGAGTATAGTACTAAGTGGATCATACCAACACTGCTTGATATGAAGGGGGGTGCAAACAGTCAGTATACAAACAAATGTTAATACAAGGCCAGGCAAGGTGCTGGGTAGGTATGGACACACATACAAAAATTTAAATGCAAATGTGCATTTTCATACACAGTACTCGTTCACGCACATATAAAACATACATATGCGCACACACATACGTTGTAAACATACAGCCAGGTATCGGAATCATGCTTTTGTAAAACACAAAGAAACTAACTGCTAGTCTCTTTCATTGCTTAAATACTAGATAACAGAAAATCAGAGAATAAGAAGTAGTATTAGCTATCTATTTAAATGACTCAAAGCCTATATAAAGACTACATTTCCTAACAGCATTTTACCATCATCATCCAAATGCTGAACAGCAAATAAGACACAGACAATCTAATATTTGTTGCTTTTTAAAGCACAATTCTGATCTTCCACTATCTCACTAGGTAAAATCATACTCCTACCATGTTTTTTTAATACATATTTTGAAATCCAAGAAAAAACAGCCACACAATGGCAGCACAGGGGTGCAGAGATAAGATGCTAAAATGCTGCTGGGAGACAAAGTCCAGGGCTATTACTGATATAGAAACTCATGCACAAGTATGTGAAGCATTCCAGTTTTAGCTAAGATAAGGATAAACATACAGACACTATTGTTATTATTATACACTGAATAAAAATCACACATTACTACAGGCCAAACTCAGAATGTGCTGGAATAGCCAAGGAATGAGTAAAAGAAAAGTTAAATCACAATTTCCACCAAAAAATGTGTCAACATGGAATGCTGAAGATATGTTATATGTGAATGATGCAGTTGTTTTGGGGGGACTTGTCAATATTCTGTGGTTAGGTTGTGCATTTACTGCATTTGTGTCAGTTAATGCATTACTATCGAGTTACTCATCAGCAAAAAAATACATATAATTTTGTCCCTCAATTGAAATTTTGTATTATGAAGGTCACCATTAATTTCTAATCCTTATTCTGTTGATGTCTGTCAAATTAAACACACACTTTGTTCACACTGTGATCAACACACATTACACCCCAAAAGCTTATGTCGAATCACACTTCCAAGCTTCTTGTTTCTCAAAAACAAAGCTGGGAAAAAGTCAGTGGCTCTTATCCTGTTCACTAGTAATATTTTGATCACATAGAAACATGTGAAAATACAGGATTTCTTTAAATTAAATCTAATCTAAAACTCCCAGTTTAAATTGTATTTTTAAAGCTGCAATATAGTGCTACATGCATTCAGGCCATTTCTTATGGCACATGGACCCTCAGAAGAGGTCATCATATCATCCAGATAGGGTTGGGTACAGTTTTGTCGTGCACGGAGCATTTAACTTCAGCGCTGCCTGCAGGTGTGCTAATGTTAACTGTGGCTGCTGAATGGGACTTTTGGGCTATCAAACACAGTAACGTGACACACTTGTGTTTGACCAGGTGTTTCCTCAGATTTGCATCAGGCCAGCTTTGCAACTTCTCACCCAAATGCATTCTCAGGTACCAAAATTTACAACCAATTGATTTAACATACTTGGTAGTACTGATGCAGTTCGGTCAGTACACTTAAAAATACCAAGTTCGGTACCCAACTCTACATCCAGGTTGCACCAGTGTGAACAACAAATGTGTGTATATTTGTTAAATGCTTACTCGGTATATCTGTGTGTCAGTTTAAGTCATGGCTTCTTGGTTCCTGTGATAGCACAAATCAGGATATTTCTGGATATTTAAAGTTGATATGTGTGTGTGTGTGTGTGTATGTGAATATTCCAGGGGTACACAGGCTTGATACTGGGTAAAATGATTATGTAAGCTATATGTTTGTGTGTGTGTGTGTGTGTGTGTGTGTGAGATTCCATGTGTCCGTGCATGAGCTGAAATCAAGCCTGCTCGGTGGCAGGGGTGGTAGCAGCTCCTGGGAACTCTGGGTTGATAAAGGAGAATCCCTGGAACTCGTCCTGGTCCAGGTTCTGAATCACTTCCTCATCGGGAGGGGTCAGCACCGGTGGGTGGCGTGTGAAAAAACGGTCAAAGTTCTCGGCATCCCGTCCACACTGTTGAGGAGGGTGGGGAGGGATGGAGTACAGGAGAGGGGGGGGATGGGGAAAGGGGAGGAGCGGGGATGGAGAGGAATGGATGGATTGGGGTGGGGTTGGGGGGGAAGGAGAGGAGAACAAAAGAAGGGGAATGGCGGGTTGAACCAGGGTGTGAGATGACATTACTTGAACATGGTTTCAAATATCAGAACAAGGTGCCAGTACTTAGGGTGTGCTTGATTTAACTCTCTGTGTGTATTGGCTAAAAGGCAATTTGTTATTACCTTCAAAGTGATACAGAAATACCACTCTCAGGAGAGGATAAATCAAGCACGCCTCAGGTTTATGCTTTCCTTTTTTTTTTTTTAATATTTGAAACATATTCAACTCCAATTTTAAACAGAACAAGGTCGCTGAAGTCTCAAACGTCCTGTGGCAGTGCACTACATTGGATAGGGGTGCAAAAGTGTAATACACGGAGCAACAACTTTTTAAAAACAAGCATTTCACTGAGAAAGCATTCTACCATGGCTGTAAGTAAAAAGCCAAAAACAATTCTGCTTGGCCTTTCATCTAGATTTTTTGGGTTGTAATGCTTGGATTTAATTGGAATTTCTAAATCGTCATACAAGAAAAGGCTCAAAGCCATGCGATGGTGTAATTGTGGGTTAATTGTATGCCACAGCTGTGGAGACCTGCTGAGATATGATAACCCAAATCAGACAACCAGCTAGTATGCAAAAGAGCGCTGGGAATAACTCGAAATCTCTTTCACATCTACTAACTGAAAATGTCGACACCTACTCTTGCTATTGATAGCGTACCTTTAGCAACAGAAGATCAACTATCAATCAATCAAAAAGTCTTGATTCTTAAATGCTTACAAAAAGTGACAGATGACTAAATTAAATCATCTCGAAGAGTATTGTGCAATTTACATTAGGTAGAATTTGTTTTCTCAAGAAACAACTTGAAAAAAAAAAAAGTCATTGTTCATTTCAGTCCACTTCATATCCTCGTTCTGACTACTGGGAACCCAGAAAGAGCTTATATACCCGAGAGATGTGCGTCCATCTAAGTACATAAAACAAGTTATTAACTGTATGCCTCACAGGGACTTTGGGCCGAGCTATTCCTTTTCCCCCCAATCTCTATCACTGCACTGAGCTTTAATTAACACAACAAGGATTCAGTGTCCTCTGACAACATCACCCAGAGGAAAACTACAAACTCATTAAATCTCTGTAACTCGGAAAACCAAATGAAATTAAGCCAGACTGTTTATAGTTTGGGGAAATATGTGAAATGAGAAATACACCAGGGTCAAATAGTATTTGCAGCTAATTACTGCATGCGTTTGTTTTAACCTGTTTGGGGAGCCAGATGGAAAGAATTTGCCAAATAGGGAGATGATAAGGGCCACAAAGTTTAGAAGTATAGCAATTCAGTACACAACCTTAACCAAGAATTGGCAACTGATGGGGTAACCATCTCTCATTTTCATATTAATACGAGGGATGTGACTAGATTTGGTTTTGATAAAATAACCCTTTACAGGAAAAAAGGTGCTTTTATCGCATATGATTTGAAAATAAGAGCCTAGCAGATTCCTGGACACAAGAAAAGTTACTGTATGATTTAAAAAGTTTGGTTTTGATATAGTTTTATTTTTATTTTTTGTTCTAAGGCTGTGAGGTTTCTGTGAACTGTAGTGCACTCCAGGACAGGTTTCATTTGAGACTGAACCCCAGAGCATGCAAATAAACAGAAACAAACATGAGAAAATGTGAACACAGAGAGAAGGACAAATAAAAATGTGAAAGGACAGATGGGTTTATGCGTGGCAGGAGTAAACAGTGAGAAGATGGATGGATGGAGTCTAGGTGGAGGATGGATAAATGGACTGACAACAGACTGCTTGATGTACAGACAGACAAACAATAATAACTTAAGGGAACAGCTATAAATGGATGTCCAAGGTGATGGCATGACCTCGTCTGTCGGATGAATCAATAAAGCAACCAGTTGGCCAATCATCACATTCAAAAGCTCATCTGATCAAACATCAAACAGACTCTTCAAAGGCATTCACAGTGTGTGAAACCACAAGCAGACCATAATCACAAACAGTTAGGAAACAAACTTCTGACCGAAGTGAGGCTGCCACTGCAACCACTGATTTTAAAAGCATCAAACATCCGTCATCGGTACAATCAGTGGCATAAAAAAAACACCATCACATACCACCCTGAGGAAAACTGATTGGAGGTGGTTTTGAGTCTGAAATATAGAAGAGCCCCTCTTCCAAACAATACACACATAGCTCAAATAACTCTGATAGCATAGCACCAAAAGAGATCAAAGAACCACCTTCAGATGCTAAACTGAACCCTAAACTTTTACGCAGGGTAAGAATGGTTCTTCAAAAAGCTGAACCTTTATTTGTTCTCAGAAGGAATAAAAGAGACATGAAAGAGAGAGGCGAAAGAAGAAGAAAGAAAAGAGAGAAGAGGAGAGCAGACAAACATATGTTAGTAGTCACATCAGAGGTAACACAGCCAGGTCCTAATGGTGACCTCTAATATCCCCACACACAGACACACAAACACAGGAGCATCCATACACACTGCAGCATTACCAATCCAGCTTAACACACACACACACACACACACACACACACACACACACACACAGACACACACACACACACACACACACACACACACACACACACACACACACACACACACACACACACACACACACACACACACACACACACACACACACACACACACCCCCAGTGGGCCAAGACAGCTGCATGAAAAGCTCAACTCAGAAAAACTCTTTAGCAGCAGCCAGGCCTAAGGCTGTGTGAGTGTGCACACATTATTTTGTGTGCGAGTCTTAGTACAAGATGACATCATTCTGACTCCAGTTATGATCAAACTAATTTTGTCGTAGAAAAAAAACAACAAAAGCACAGCAAAGAAAAACACAAAGACACAGTTGTTTCGGGTCACTGTTGCTGACACTGTATGGACGTACACTTGTTCCCTTGAGGTTTATTCTAAACTCAATCTAACCCCCACGATGAGGACGCAAACTATTTCAGCTCATGCAGAATGCGAATGCACCAAACTGGGGGCCGAGTTTGTGTTTTAGCTCAACAGCTGACACCGAAAATGTCTTCAACATCGAAAAAAAGCATCACCACCCAGCAGTCGTTCCTGCTGTCACCATCATCGCCAACGTCTTCTTCATCCGACCCACATTCATCACTGTGCCTTTATATCACCATCATCATCACATCACCACAACCCCTTGCCCTCATCACCACACATTCATCACCACCAATGCCATCATCATCATCATTTCCTGACTTACCTGTGTGCAATGTCCCATACAGAGGAGGGGGAAGAGACAAAAACATCACATTGGAAGTGAACAGATGAGTAAGATAACAGAAACAGAAGAGAGATAGACCTCGAGGGGGAAATAGAGGAAGTTAGAATGAAAGAAGGGAGCAAGATGTGTTCTGCAACCGCACCGAAACATTGTTCAAAGCAGCGTCTTTACCAGGAGTTTAACCACTAACAGGAATTAAAGCCCTGGTCTCTGCTGTGCTGGGAGAATAATTAACCCCCTGGGCCCTGTGCCACTCAGGTGAATTGCATTTTCTTATTTGGGGTCAAGCCGGGTTCAGACTTACAGCTCTGGGTTTGAATGGCGGCTGCACCTCCTTGTTCTCCAGTTTCTCCCAGTCCATGTAGCGGAAGAAGCTGTGGTCCCTGATGTCTCTCTCGCCCTCTGGGCCACAGCCCAGTCGCTTTGCTGGATGCTTCGTCATCAGCTGGACAAAAAGGCGGAAGAAGAAGAATTACTTTGTGTCTCTCCTTCCTTTCTTCCCTCAATCTAACCTTTTCTGTCTCTTTATATTCTCATTTACATCACATCCTTTCTTTCATTGCTTCCTCCTTTTCTGTACGACCTCAATCATTCCTTCACCATCTTCTCTTTCCTCCCGGCCCTGGAAACTAACATATATCCAGTGTTGGGCTAGTTACTCAAAAAACAAACAACCAATATATTACTCATTACTCTTTTAAAAAGTAATATAATGACTTTACTTATTACTTCCTGCCAACAGTAATTAGTTACACTACTAGTTCTATTACTTTTCAGCTACTCCCCACAAAATTGGTCATTGTGTATCTTCTCCCCAAAATTCCGACTTACAACGATTAAAATACAGTTTTGTTTGTTAAAATCAAAGTAATGGAATATTTCCAGCTGCTGAATGTAAGTGTTTCCATCTTCCAAACTAGTTTCCTCTTCGATTAAAAAAATGAATCCAAAGATGTGATTGGATTGTTGGATTTTAGAACAGTGACAACAAAAGTAATATTGTAACTAATTATTTTTTGGAGGAGTAACTGTACTATTATAACTGAAATGTATTAGTAATTAGTTACACTACTAGTTACTGGGAAAAGTAATATTATTACTAGTAGCAGCTCTGTGAGGCTGGGCTTAGGCACAGTGGTGCATTGAGCTAAATGCTAAAATCAGCAAACCAACTAGCTCACTTTGATCACATTTTAGTTAAGCATGTTATGTAATGTTAGTATAGCTGGAACAGATATTTGGTCATAAACCAAATAATTGGACAATACAGTTTTGATGTGATGGTACATGAAAGGTTAAGGGATCACCAAAGTTTTTGCAGATCATCCTGGAGGAGACATGAAAGTGTGTGTAACTAATTTCATGGCAATCCATCCAATCGTTGTTGAGATTCCTCAGTCTAGACCCAACCAGCCATTAAAAGTATCATGCTGCATGGCTAAAAAGTGCAATGAGCTGCTAAGTTCTCTCCTTCATAGCACCTTTGCTTATGCACAACCCCTGACCACACACAAGCTCCACTCAACTACACTTTAACACAATATTAGCAACAATTATCGAAGTTGCATGAGTTTTTTTTTAGCTAGAATAAAACATAATAATAATAGTTAGCTAACTGAGGCTAAAAGGTTTTAATTATTACCCTTTAATGTTGTATGGTGTCTTGTTTTGTCACATTTACATAAGATAAGTTGTAGGCATCATCCTAAACTACAAGGCCAAGTCTGTATCTGATCTACACTCAACAGTGTGCTGCTGCAATGCCCCAAATCTTCCCTCTGGCATCATTAAAGTTTCACGTCATTCATTCTTTTTCTTTCTCTGTGTTTCTGCCTCTGATTCCTTCTTTCATTCATATCTGTTTCTAAATAAACATTACTATTAGTATTATTTCTTCAATGTCATTTTTTTCCTTTCATTCCTTTTAACCATCGATCAATTCTACTATCTATCATCTTAGATGTCCCTCCCCGAGGACCAAATATAAGCCACCAAACCACGGCCTGCAGATAAATGAATAACTGTTGTTTTTCCCTCTTTTACCAGAGCAGTTTTTCCACAGGCGTAATTAAGCACCGTTTACGATGTCTGTCCACACAAAACCTTAAGAACAGCATCAAGGCTAGTGACGTCAGTGTGAGTGTGTGTGTGTGGGGTGTGCCCCCCTCAGGAGCAGCAGTCATAACTCATTACATTAGAACTAAAATAACATTTTCCACGGGTCAGTCAACCTTACACTGTGCACACACACACACACGCACACACACACACACATGTGTGCATATAAACAAGCTGGCTGCTCAGAGATAACTGCATGAGCACACACATACACACACGCTTGTTTGCTCATCCATCCATACTGATGCTTAAATTAACCGGCATCCTCAGATTTTTATCTTTCCACATTGCAAATATATGTCACACAGCCAACTTGCAGATTCCCCGGCACATTCCTGTACAGCTCTTCACTTCTTTTATTGAAGTATCCAGCCATATTGAACATTCTTTTTATATTTGTATATATTGGCTGCTTTTATTGTCTCTATTTTTAATTGTTATGCACCAACTTACCAAAGCAAATCCCTTGTATGTGAATACCGATTCTGATTCTGAAAGTCAATGGCTAAGTTAAGAATAACTTTTTTATGAAAGTATTTCCTCTCTTTCTTTGTATCCATTCCTCCCTCTCACTCTACCTTTAGCACCTCTCTTGCTGTCTATATTGATGTTTTTCTTTCTCTTTTTGCTGGACTATGGCTAAGAAGACTGACTGTCTGGCACACATTGTTGAAATGTGCATGCACAATGTTTTCAAGGCGACCCAGTTGGGCACACTTTAAAACCACACCTGTGCTGCTACAGTAGATTTTAATATCACTGTTACTTTATTTCACAAGAGTATAGCAACATATCTGATGACGTTTTGGGCAGACAATCCCAGCAGCTATTTCTTTTGAGGAGAGTCTAAATCTGCAGGTTTCCTCCCTGTGGTTATGCATTCATTCAGTGAGGGAGAACAGGACATTGAGTAGACCACAGAGCAGCCAGACTGAAACAGGGCACTAATTGCAGGAAATAATGGCATATATGAAAATGGCATGGTTTACTTTTTCTGGTCACCCGGCACTGAGGGGCTGCATTCACCATCTGGCAAAACTGTGTTTACCTAGTTCCAATACAATCATGGTATTTCTGTTACTTTCTGGGCATCCCACCTTTCTATTTTCATAGAATTATGTCAACATTTCAATGACGGGTGATTTAATTGTTTTCAAAATTGGTGGCAGGAAATAAAAATGGTGATATTAGTAAGTTCGTGGTTCCAAAAGAAGCTGCTTGCACCAACATACGTGGAGCTGTGAAGCTGGAGTTATTGTGTTTATGCAGATCAGGTGGTGAAGCACAATTTTAGGCCCCTTTTTGGCAGAGTGCATTTCCACATGTCCAGACAACCTCTTATGCAAAGATGTTTGTTGCTTGAATTATTACCAATAATGTCATCTGTTTGTAGAATCAATTTAGTTAGTTAAATACCTGCAGCCATTATAGAACAGAAGGAATACTGTAATTCCCTTCCAACAATGATGTGTTTCATCTGCAGTCTCTAATTTTAGGGATGTGCTTTGTGTAGTCATGCAGGGCGAAGCAGCACATATATATGGAGAATCTAACAAAATAAGTGCACATCCTCTTCTGTTTATTGTTCATGGGGTGTGTTGCAATAGCTCTGCCATGAAAACATAGTCTTGCTTCCTGCATTGCTGAAAGCAACAGGGAATAGCATTGGAAAAAGGCTGTGTGTGGGTGTGTGTGTGTGTGTGTATGCCTTCGCATGTGTAAGGACATATTTGCACAATTACTCTTTGCAGTAGAATCATGTGAAGTTGAAGACATCATGTACCTAACACTACAGCACACAGGATATTCTGTATGCAGCTTAAACGTGTGTGTGTGTGTGTGTGTGTGTGAGGCCCATTGCTGGCTATGAAATATGGATGCTGGTCAGGGTGGAAGCAGGGGAGTGGAAATGTCTCTGATCACTCCCTTTCCACACATGTACGCACACGCACACGCACATGCACACACACACACACACACACACACACACACACACACACACACAAACCACGAGCCTGCACACTGTAGGCTATTTGAACTCAGTACTTTACAGTAAGCTGGCAGGAATTAAACCCCTTCTAGTCCTGATTATACTAAAGGAAATATGCAACTTAAAGGTTCCAAATGTACGATTCTGAAACCTTTTCCTATTATTTTTATGTATTTAGCACTTTTTATCACCAATGTGTGAACAGGTTGTAACGTAACTTTAAGAATGAGACCTTGCCCGACTTTCTTGGTAGCCTGTGGAATGTTTTATTTGCATTTCTATGCAGGGATTTTCCATTTAATTCCAAGGATATGACGTTTATACAGTCTCCCTGAGTGCCTTCTGTCTCGGCTTCACTACAGTGTCAACAGTGTGCAACAGATACAACCACAGTCCAAAAGTCCAAAGTCAAAGCTAACATTTATGGAGCCATTATTGTAGAAAAACTATTTACAAATGTGCGTGGAGAGTTGTGCAACTGTATCTCAATCTGTGTGTGTGTAATCAGATTTGTAAATGTGTAAAATAATCTGTAAATATGTACTTAGATTTGTGAATGTGTACAGGAATCTGCCAATGTGTGTTTAAAAAATCTGTAAATGTGTATATAGATCTGAAAATGTACACACAAATCTGTAAATGCACAGATGAATTGTCTTCTCAGGCATCACTATGTATGTCTGCATTTACAGATTTGTCCACACATTTTCAGATCTATATACACGCTTAACACACATTGGGAGATTCCTGTACACATTCACAAAACTACATACATATTTACAGATTCTTTTACACATTTACAAATCTGATAACGCACACATGGATTAAGATACATTAGACAACTCTCCAAGCACATTTGTAAATAGTTTTTCTACAATAATGGCTCCAAAAACATATCTATTGTAATATTGTAGGCTTTAGCTGGCTAACGTTAACTTGCTTTTGTTATTTCTGTTATTTAAAAACGGCGACATTGACTCTTACAAAATTAATTTATAGCACAACATTAAACCCTGTCACCTTTGGGTGTTTTTCAAAGGACAACAGGCTAAAGTTAGCTAAAGTTCAACACAATACCAGACCGCACTGTATTCTTTGCAGAGTACTGAATAATGAACATGATCTTTTTTTTTTTTTTTTTTTCAAAATGGAAATATCTTGTAACATTTGAAGAGGAAAGCTTCATGTAGTCTTCACATGCACGAACACACACACATCTCCGCATTGAGTTAACCCAGGCAGTGCTGGCAGCGCGCAGTGGGAGCTGTGGGGGTGGAAGGAGGCGAGCTTTCATGCTCCACTGAAGATCTACTGTTGTAGCAATACAACCCAGTAATCATCACTAATACATAACACAGTGCGAACAGTGTGTGTGTGTGTGTGTGTGTTTGTCATCAATTTGCCTATGAATGCCTTTGCCTTTAAATTTAGTGGAAGGATGTATGACCAAAGTCATGCTGGCAGAGATGTGTGTATCTCAATTCAAGCTTGCACTGTATCTTGATGTCAGTATATATGCGTGTTTGTGTGTGTTTCAGTATGTAGGTTTCTTTCTTTCTTTCCTCTCTTCTTTTGTAAAAACAACCATGCTTACCTTGTTAATGAACGGAAACTGTCTTATTCATGTTAATATTTTTTTTATGCTTGTGTGTTTGTGCGTACAGTATGTGATATAAAGCAAAGGATGAGGGTGATACACTAGAGCTATAAAGCACAGCTCAGTCAGGTCTTGAATGTCAATTAAATCACTAGCAAGAGATGACCTGATGTGTGCAAAAGGACTATACGTGCATCTAAACATTACATACATCCTCCAGTGTGTGTGTGCACGTGCTTGTGTGCATGTGTGTGTTTGTCGTCATGGTCAGTGAAGCGTAGAGTTAGGTGATGAGACAGAGAGGTGGTGGTTTGATAGAGAGGACTCACTGTGTTTATAGCAGTAATCATCTCACTCTCGTGCTCTCTCTCTCTCTCTCTCTCTCTCTCTCTCTCTCACACACACACACACACACACACACACACACACACACACACACACACACACACACACACACACACACACACACACACACACACACACACAACACACACAAACACACTCCAGTCCAGTCCAGTTGGGAAGTGTCAAGGCATAATTTGGGTCTTTTCTGAAGAGGAGTTTCCACAGTCAACTGAGCACACTGCACAAGCTTAGGCTATTAGAGCAGTGCAATGTGTATGTGTGTGTTTGTGTGTGTGTGTAAGAGAGAGACAGAGAGAGAGAGAGAGAGAGAGAGAGAGAGAGAGAGAGAGAGAGAGAGAGAGAGAGAGAATTTGTGTGTCTGCATGTCTGCGTGTGTGAGAGAGATAGAGAGGATGTACAATGAAAAAAGCGAAACAGCGGCTTAACAATGAACACTGCAGAGAGAGAAGGACGGGAAAGTGGAGCGTTATGACAGAGAGAGAGAGATGCAGAGAGAGAGAGAGAGAGAGAGAGAGAGAGAGAGAGAGAGAGAGAGAGAGAGAGAGAGAGAGAGACACACAGACAAACAGGGAGAGAGAGACAGGGAGTGAAATAAAGAGAGAGATGGAAGCAGGACAGATAGTGACAGCGGACAATGTGGTTTCACTCCAAATAAATGTTCCCCCACAATGGTTTTAATTATGCAGATAATTTTGATGTTCCTCTCTGTCTCCTTCTCCTCCTCCTCCTTCCTCCATTCACCTCCTCCCTCTTCTTGTTCCTGCATCCTTCCCTCAAACAAATGTAAACCCCCCCAATTCTCTCTTCCGTGAGTGTGTGAAAGAGAGAAAGAGTGTAGAGAAGAGAGGGAGCAAGACAGAAAGAAAGAAAGAGATTTTGTGAGGAGGGAGCAAGGTTGAGCCTGTGAGACAGACAAGGACTTGTGTTGTAATGTGTTTGTGTGGGTGGGTGTGAGTGTGTGCGTGTGTGTGTGTGTGTGTGTGTGTGTGTGTACACTCACCCCTTTACAGATAGCGACAGCCTCCTTGGACATTGACTTGGGATAGGAGACGTGATGCTCCATGATGGACTGAAATAACTCATCCTCATCTTCACCGTCAAATGGAGGCTGGAGAGGAGAGGAGGAGGGAGCAGAAGCAGAGGGCAGGACAGGACAAATAGAGGATATTTAAATTGAATCATTAAAGGCTTTTTCGTCTGAACGCCTCAGAATCAAAATACCGCAGGCCTGTAAAGCTCACACATTCACATTATCCACTCCAAATGAGATATCCAGGATTTGAAAAATGTCACACCTACTCTAACAATTATTAATGCCATGAGAGAAAAACTCATCAAGGGGTATAATTTCATAGCTAACCTTTCATTAAACAACGTCAAATTTTAAAGGCTACGATCATGAGTGTTTGTTTTTTTCACATTTTTCAGTCATGAAACAAATGCTGTTGTGGGAGTCGTTTTAGTAGCATATTCACGCTGTCTCAAAAGATTGACGTAAAGGTCCAGTGTGTAGGATTTTGTGGCCTCTAGCGATGTGGTTGCAGATTGCAAATCTCTCACTTCATCCCACCCTTCCAAGCGTGAAGGAGAAACTACAGTGGTCATGAAAAATGCCCCCTATCTAGCCATTTTTTAAATGGGGGGCACAAGTGGGGCACTGACTTATGCAGGGTTAGGGTTAGCAAAAGGGAGACTTGTGAATAACCAAAGAACCCATTTCCATTCAGAAATCCTGAGGTCAGAAAATGAAAATGGCCAGGCCAGTTTTTCATCGTCAAAATTTTGCCCAATTTTGGAACGTCAGCCCCCTTCCCGAAATGCTAACATGACATAGTACCAATGGATGCGTTAGGTCATATAGTTTCATATATATAGATACCAGTATCTACTTCCTCTGAACGATGAGTGGAAGAGGGAAGGATAATGGGGTTGCACTTGGGGTGGCCAATCAGATTTCAGGAGTGGCCACCCTAGGCACCCCCCAATTTGGACATGTCCCTGTATTTAGTGCCAATATTTCGTTTGTGCCTTCTGGGCTACTGTAAAAAACATGGCGGTTCAACATGGCAGCCTCTATGGAAGGTGACCCGCTCCCTATAGATAAAAACAGCTCATTCTAAGGTAATAAAAACATAACAATCCTTATTTTCAGGTAATTATACACTACTAAAAACATACTTTGGAATATTATATTCCATTTCTGCCAACAGAAATTCCTAAATGTTACACACTGGACTTTTAATTTCTTCTTTTGAACAAGGTTTAATAATTACACAACACAACACTAACCTGTCCAGCCAGCATCTCATAGAGCAATACTCCAAAGGCCCACCAGTCCACAGATTTCCCATAAGGTTGGTAGGCTATGATCTGAAATATAAGAGACTCTGTTTTAAAGTTTCGATAGAGTCTTAAATCATTAAGGCAAAGCAAGGCAGTGTATACAAAGAATACTGGGAACACAAACTAAAATACCTGAAAGAATGTATTAAGAAATGTATTTAAAAGAGACAGAGAGGGAGGAGACACAATATTATTTAAATGTTGAGATAACAGAGTACATTTTCAGATAGTTCCACAGTGTTGCAGTCTGTTTTTTACATAAAAAGTGCCACAAATATTTGTGTAAAGAATGTAAAAAGATAGAGAGAGAACCCCAAAGCCAGCTGCCTGTCTCACCTCCGAACAGCTGGCCAATCACTGCATGAAGTGGGTCTACATGTTGGATTGTTAGTTTTAGAAAGTTACAGAAATGGCAGCCCATTAAAATGCAGCTCCAATGAGATCAAACTGATGTAGGACATTGAATCCTCCACATGCTTAAAGGATAGCTACCAATGGCAGTACTCAAGGTTCTGATAAATTGTGAACTTTAGAGGTGCTGGTATGTAGATTTTGTTTCCTGTGTCCTGTTTTTGTGCTAAGCTAAGCTAACCGACTGCTGGCTCCAGCTACATATATATTGTATAGATGATTTTGTGGTATTAATCTCCTCTAACTCTAAAGCAAATAAGTGTTTTTCCCAAAACGGTTAAACTACTGCTTTGAGGAATTGGGAGTGTATAGTGTATCACTGTGTGCTACATTACGCACGCTCTATAGCAGCTGTGCACTTCAGGATTCACTATAACATGTGAACATACGGCGGGCCAGATACAACGACCAGAGCGCCTGTGATGCCGGCCCACCCACCGTCACGCACACCGCACACACACTCTACCTCAGGAGCTATGTAGTCTGGTGTTCCACAGAAGGTCTTGGTAGTGACTCCATCAATCATATTTTCTTTACACATGCCAAAATCTGCTATCTTAATGTGACCCTCACAGTCCAGCATCACATTGTCCAGCTTCAGGTCTCTGCAGGAGAGAAAAACAACGTTAAAGGGAAAGGACACTCAATTTGATGACCCTACATGGAACATGAAGGCTCATCATCTCAACATTTTATTTTTTACTCTAATTTTTTCTCCTCCTCTGCAATCTCCCTTAATCATTTCACTAAACTGCGGGTTTGATAGGGAACGATGCTCTGCCTGATCCAAAGATGCAGAGCTACAGTTGATGACGTAGATGTTTGTGATGTCATTTGTGGGGGTGGATTCTCTGCATGATATTATATTAACAGCAGAAAGCAGCTAATTGTAGTTGAAGTCTAAAGGTTAAAACCTACTTGAAATTTCTTCAGTTGCTACTGGGGGTGAGTCAAGTACGTCATCCTGTCCAAATATTATAGATTAATGCGCATTATGTTCAGTCCTTGTGCACTATAGAAACAAAACAGGGACCCAATCGTAAAACATTGCTTGATAGTGCTACTAGTGGTGAAAAATTCCACAGAGTGCCTTTAATGAACAAAATTAAACAACTTGCTACTGCTGAGCTTTACAGTCTCTCTATTCAGATTGTGCTGAAATAAACCTGCAGCACTTCAATGATTAAGACACATTACCTGCTTTTCAATCTTGCGTCATAAAAGGTGTAAAAAAATTCTTGGGGTGCTCATTTTAAGTCAAGACCAAATCTACCAATATAATTGACCAAGAAAATACATCCTTTAATAACTAGAGAATCCTCAACAATAAATAATAAAGTTCCTGTGTGAGCCATCTCTGTGACAGGATGTCACTGAGAGAGTGGTAGAGAATAAAATAATTGCAAGAAAGATGGTTATTGCACTAAAATAATAATAATTACTTTATCTGAATATCTGACTTTTATTGGGATATATGATTTGGAGCAGCGGATATCATAAAAATACTCTTGGTCCAGATGATATTATATATGATGATACACATGGTTTGGTGGGAATCTTACCTGTAGATGATGCCCTTTAGATGTAAGAAGAACAGACCAATGGCTATCTCTGCAGCATAAAATCTACACACATACACACACACACACAAAGAGAAACGAAAACAGTAATTAGAAAGAGGCTGAGAGAAAGGACAGGAGGAAAACAGAGGGATCATTTGTGTGTGTATGTGTGTGTGAGAGTGTGTGTCTGCATAAAGGTCAATGCTGTCTCTTCAAGGCCAGAGAGCAGCTGATAAGATCAACAGGAGGAGTCTGGACACACTGACCACGCAGTCAACTATTGTTTGCGTGAGTGTGCACAATCAGTGTCTGTTTGGAAAAGTGAACCTAAAAGATGTCGAGAGCAGTGTTTTGGAGAGCAGCGTGGAATATGCAGGGCCTGTTCGGGGGCTCGTTGGATGTGTTATCTGTGGACAGGATGACGACCGGAGGGCCGTTGCTGCTGCTGCGAGAAGCTAACACAGCTTTAGATGCAAAATATTAAACACACAGGAAGACAAAAGAGACAAGTTCATGGCGTCCTCACCATCATCCACAGAGCAGAATATCCTGACTGTTGTCTAATAAATAAATTAGGCAGAGCAGAACACATTGATGGCCTTAGATAAACGAGGTCTTCACCCTATTCGACTTGCCCTTCAGCACTCTAAACCTTCTGCCAGAGGGAAGAAGCTCTAATTCCCTATAAAGCAGATGAAGGGCAAACTCCTCCACGGCTCTCGCTTTTCCCCCGACAGCCTGCTTGTCAAATATGTCAGCCCGCTGGTTTGACTTGACACCAGCGATCTTCGCCAGCCACCTTAATTATATTCTGCAGTTTTGGAGGTATCCTACCACACACTGAAAACTTGCTGCTGGATTACTCTCATTTCTTTGAAGTTCTTCAGAGCAGCAACGTGCATCGGGGCGAACAACATATTTCACCCCCGGGCTCGGTTGGGATTGCTCATCCATCACCTGAGCCCGTCAAACTGCTGATGGCTTATTCAGTATGATTTAAAAAAGCATTACCAAAGTGTGAAACACCTATAAGCGTGGGATTAAGATTTTGTGTTATGATGGCATAAGAATATATCTTAGCCTTTAGTCCACAAAAGCTGCTTTGCGTGTGTTTGTGTGTGTACTCACACAGCATGAGGCTCTTTGAACTTGCCGACCTGCTGAATCTGATACATGAGATCACCTCCGTTTATGTACTCCATGACAAAATACAAACGGTCCTGCGAAGAGATAGAGGGGCAGACAGAGAGAGACAGAGGTCAAAATGTATGTGTTCATAAATGTAGGTGAGAGATCACAGAGAAATGGGATGATAGCGAGAAAAAGAGATACTGTAGGAAGAAAGGGATTGTTCAGAGGTATACAGAGAGTGATGGGTCAAATGAGAGAAGATTAAAGGAGAGATATAGAAGAAAAATGGAAGGATAAAAAAAATAAGTCTGTGTGTCCAATCGGTCTGCAACTGAGGGGACACAGCAACTTCAATTTAAGAGCTAATTCTCCTCCATTATCTACAGAAATTGCCAATAAGGTACAGTATGTGAGGGAACATGGAGGGATTTGGTATGTGTTCATGTGTGTGTTTGGAGAAAATACTGTGGAATTGTGTTGTGTGTTGGGCCTTTAATGTGTGTCTGTGTGCTAGTCCTCCTTTCATGCACTGCCTGGTGAGTCTTATGAGCAGTTGTTTGTGTGCAATATGTGCTGATGACGTGATTAAAATGCATTTGTGTGTGCGCACTACACAACATTTGGTATGACTGTGTGTATGCATGCATGTTATAATTGCCTTTGTGTGTGTGTTTGTGTTATAACTGCCTGCTAAGTCCCATATGTACAAATCCTCTGGTCAGAGAATTATTGCAGAGGAGGATTAACACACTCGTTCTGGTTTGTGTGTGTGGATGTGTGTGTGTGTGTGTGTGGTGTGTGTGTGTGTGTGTGTGTGTGTGCGGGGGGTCAACTTTGTCTGGTCAGCCTTTAACCACAGCCTCAAATGGATTCCCAACACATTATGTTCATTAATCAATGAAAACATGTACAAATGAGTGTGTTTACTGTGAATGTAAATGACATGTACTCAGTGTAAAGCATAAGGCCAGTGAACTATATTTACTCCTCTGTTGACTCATCTTTAGTGTAAAATGGATTATACGTCACAAGATGAGCATGAATCAAATATGAATCCAGCCTGTGTATTCCAGCTGTGAGCTGGTGACAGCAGGCAGGGTGGCTGCTGTTAAGACCACAGCGCTCACCAGCAGTCCGGTTCTGCCCTTCAGCAGGACACCACACTGTGGCTCCCTTCATATCAAATATAATGTGAAGACCTGTAGGGGCCTAGGAAGGGTGTCAGTTCAGCTTGCAAAGAATGTAAAGTGGATAGTTATTTTGGTTTCTAGTCACTGTGGGTTTGTTTGTGTGCGTGTGTGGGTGGGTGTATGCAACCAACCAAGCTGTTTCACATTAAACAGAAGTTTTAATGGAAAAATGGGAACTAACAGCAAATAAAACACTTAAATAAAGTGAAAATTGAATGGACATTTGTAATTATCTGCTATATGCATCATTTTGTGAAACTGGGCCCAAATCTGTATTTCTAGTGATACTTTGAACAGTTTCTTACCTCATCATTCACTTTTACTTTATCTTACTTTTACTTTAGTATGACAGTGTTACATTTTGTGCATGTTTTGCTGTTGATGTTGAACTTACGTGTGTAAAAATCAGTAAGGAAGCCCCTTCAGAGAGATGTTTGTTATTTAGCCAGCCCTCATTGATATGAATGGGGTGGACGAATAGTTTCATATCTGTCCATTAAAGCTGGGGTAGGCAGCTTTTTTTGACATCACTGGTGAGCAGCTGGTTAGCTTAGCATAAAGACTGGAACCATTCAACAGTTAGCATGGCTCAAATGGTGTCAAAACAAATTTGGGTTTTTGCTGTTTCTTTTCTAAATCTGGTCATCACCATTCAAATTCTGGCCAGATATAACAAATTATTATGTGTCAGTTATGAGCTTTAGAGGGGTAGGTGGATTTTGTTGTGTTCTGATGGAACCATTTCTCCCTGTTTCCAGTGTTAATGCTAAGTTAAACTAACAGTTTGCTGACTGGAGCCTTATACATGGTCATGATATCAACTTACTCTTGGCAAGAGGTCAATTAACGTATTTTCCAAAATGACACACTATTATTTAAGTTGTGACAGTGTTGTTTTTTAAGATATGAAAGTATTTTATACGATATAATACACCTATTGTGAAAATACATTGGCCCACCTACCATGCTCTGGAAGGTGGAGTGCAGCTGTGTTAAGAACGGGGGCTTTCCAGACAACGCTAGCACTCTCTTCTCCACCATGGTGCATTCCACGTCATCATCCTGGATCACAACATCTTTCTTCAGGATCTTTACAGCGTACAGTTCCTCGGTCCCTTTACGCTCTGCCAGCATCACCTAGAGCGAGAAGAGAGGACAGAAAGGATAGATGTGAAACACAAGGAAGATAAATTCATCAATATTCAAAATGTTTACAGCACGCACCTCCTGTCATGCCTTTATACCAACCTCGGCAGAAAGAGGAGCGCAGGGAAGAAAAGGGAGAAAGAGGGACAGGGCAAAGAAGGGATGGAGGCAGAGAGATGTGAGAGGCAGGGAAGCAGGAGAGACAGAAGAGGTATTGCAAAGGGCAGGGACAAAGGAGCGATAAAGAAAGCTTCTCTGACTGTTTTGGGTTAGTCAGACAGTCAAAGTAAAAATAAAAAGACTAAGGACAAGAGGGAGAAAACTGATTCATCTTTCAAGATGTCATCTGAGGAGAGGGCAAATAGGACAAATGGGAAGAAAAAGACAGGACAGAAGGAAAGGAGTTGATAAAGTACTACAAATAGTGATTCCATGTTACTCTACACAAGGTAGATCCAGTAAAATAAATCTTGTTTTCAATTTGTGTCAGACTGCACAATATACATTTTGAGGTATGTCAAATCATCCCTTTATGCTACCCTCGTTTTTGAAAATGCAGCAAAATAAAAAGGCAAGTTTTGGCTGTAGTGCTGGCATTATTATTATTATTATTATTATTATTATTATCATTTTTAACTTTATTCATTCATTCATTTTATTACAGTCATTCCATGCATACTCTGAGTGGCTGGTTTGTGGACATTGGCCATAGCACAGGCCACGCTGTGAGAATTGACCGTTTGTCAAACCCCTTGACAAACAATGATTGTCCAATCATAGCTTTGCAACCATTAGTCTTTTATTTCTCTTATCTCAGCGTCCTCTTTAAAATATGATGATGGCACAATGTGGTCTAATGCTGAGTGGTATTTGTATCACTGTATTTCTTATTATAATTTGCATGATTGGGCCTTTACATAGATTTATAGTGGTTAATTCTACTGTCAGGAGTACATTACATATAAAAACACCCCCAGGCTCTGCTTAATATAGGGTTTTATATAATAATAATATTAATAGGCTACAATATAGGAAGGAATCAGAATGTAAACAGTTTTTCTAGTCCGAGCTGGGTCATAGTAAAAACAGCACTTAAAAATAAAAAAGATATGGCGACAACTTTAACAATGCTTCCTTTTCCAAATAAAATGTTATAAAATAGTTGTATAAATGCTATAAACTCACATAAAATAGGCGGGATAGATTTTCAGCCAACACACTGAGGTAAGCTAGGCTTGATTAGCTAGCTGGCTACAGTTAATAAGAAATAACCATGTACAGAATCGATGGTTGACAGACGGAATTGCTGCTTTTATTTGAAATCAAGGAACCATGGTTTCAAAAACAAGAATTTTGTGTGGTAAACATGCTGATGCATATGCATCACTGAATGTGATGTGTGAGCATGGACAGCTTGACGGACACAGCAACAATAACTAAAAGGCAACTGCAAAGATGGCCATCTTTGGGTGCCGAAGCTGAATGGTGCACACGTTTCACAACAACAAGGATTTCTGCCCAGAATCGCAGTTTATAGAGACCTAAAGTGCTTGCCTTTACTTCACTGAAGAGGAAGAAAAAGAATGAGCAGAGGTTGGATCAAAAGTTTACCATACAGAGCAGGCTTATTTAGCACTTCTGTAAGATTTTTCCATACTGTTCACCTTCTCTATGCCCTTCACAAACACTAGAGAGGAGAAAAAGTAGGAGAGAAAGAGTATGAAGAGAAAGAGAAAGGAAGGGACTGAGGGAGGAAGAGGGGATTATTTCACATTTCTTTTTCTTAAGGGCACACAGTGTGGGGGCGGATGGAGATAAAGGAAGGTGAATGGGTGAGGAGTGTGGGATTTAAAAAAGTGGGGGAAAGATTGAAGGAGGAAGTGAAGGGCAGGAGGATTGGAAGGACAGATGGAATGACATAAGATTGGCAGCAGTCAAGCAATCCAAAAATCCTATTTCTTTTAATTGTGAAGTCTGGAGGCACATCTACACACACACACACACACACACACACACACACACACACACACACACACACACACACACACACACACACACACACACACACACACACACACACACACAAATAAAAGAAACACACACTCACGCCACGGGTGGTGGTTTCGTATATATAATCTGTGGCTGCAGATTCCCGTGGAGGTCGACCAAACAGATGCCCAGAATGAAACCACTATGAGATGCCTCTGCGTTACTGTGTATATGTGTGTGTGTGTGTGTGTGTGTGTGTGTGTGTGTGTGTGTGTGTGCGTGCGTGTGTGCTCAGCAGTTTAAATGCCTTGTAGCCAAGGTCAGACTCATACTGCTTACAGTCTCTCTAACAAAGGAGTAAACGTTTCTGTCTCGTCTTCCTCTCTCAGGTCTTTTGTTTAGCGTATCCTGTTCTCCTCTCCTTTTTCATCACCATTTCTTCTCTCTTGTTTCTCGATTTCTCCCTTTCCTACTTTCCTCTTCCTTCCTCCTCTTTTGTCCTCATATCTTCTTTCCTGAAGAAGCCAGTAGCTGCTGCTGCTGCAAATAGCAGGCAAAATGTAGGTCAAGTCTCAGCTCGCAGGTCATCTCATAAAAGTTGAAGAAGGCTTGTGACCAGGTCACAAAAGTTCAGCTCTCTAGACTGAAATATGTGCGGAGGAAACCTTAATAAAGAGGAGCTTTAAAGCACTAGTTTTGGGAAATGCATTTATTCACTTTCTTGCAGAGAGTTAGACACTTAATGTTACATCCGTCTGTTCAGTATAAGGCTATAGCCATAAAATGTTTAGCTTAGCACAAAGACTGGAAACAATGTCACAAAAACGCTTTTGAGGTGCTTGAAGGTGTATTTTGTTACCTTTGGACAAAGCCATGCTAGCTGTTCCCCCCTATTTTTAGGTCCCAATGCTAAGCTAAGCTAGCTGACTGCTGGCTGTAACCTCATATTGAACGGAGGGACGGACATGACAGTGGTATAATATTGTCGTCTATCTCTCGCAAGAAAGCTAATAAGTGCTTCATAAAATGTTGAACTATTTCTTTACAGTTGATTTTGTAACTAGAGGCACTGTCTGAAAATAACACAACAATCAAGTATTACAAGCTAGTTTTCATACTAGGTTCAAAGAATAGACAGTATGTGCACAGCGAACCATTTTAACAGGCTGGATTCAACCATTTTAATAGTGTGCAACTTCATTTTTATTTTGAATTTAGATTAAAGCTCACAATGTCAAGCGTGCCATGTCTCTCTTTACTTTCATTGTGACAGTGAATTAATAGCAGAGACGTCCCTAAGGCTCTAGGCCTCAGAAGAACACAGGCAAATTGTCACAAACTGAGGAAAGTTATGTAACTTATGTAAATGATCAGCACAGATAGAGCTCTTTTCCACATGTTAGACTGCGTAGCCTTCCTCTTCCTATCATTCTAAAACTAATACAAGTACTTTAAACGTTTTATCTTAAAACAAGGCAGTGAACGGGCAAGAAGAATGTGGAAGAAAAACGGCTGAGCTTTACATTACATGGCTAGCGTGGTGTGTTTGTAGTTCCCGCGAGGCTAATTGAGTTTTGGGACCTCAACAAAGGATCTTTCATCACTTGTATTTCATATTCAAACCTTTTATTACATTTCTTATGTTGATTTGCATAAAACACAGGGTGAACCTAGTGACCCCAAACTCATGCAACTGCTCAAATGCTCATGTTAGGCTGAGTTTGATTGATTTATTGATGTGTTTAATATGCCATTCCTCTGGTGAAGCAAGCATTGTGTAGATGAAATGCCACAGGCTTAATCTCCACAGTGAGCTGACATATTTTACGTTTGCAAACGGAAACATGTGCTGTCAAATGCAGAGTGAGCAGAACTACTACCTGCTCACTTGTTATAAGCTGCTGTAGATGAATGTTAGCTTAATGGTGTGAAATTAAAAAAACGCATCACACTCATTATTCGTTCCAAAACCGCCACGAATAGAGCAAGAAAAGTGATCTCATATCTACTTATTTTTTTCCCCCCTAAGAGATTAGAAACTTTGCAGCTTTGCTGTTTATGCCTTATAAATATTCAGGCATGATAATGTGGAGAGGTTATTGGGTTTGGGATACTACAGGGAGTGCAGCACAGATGGACAAAGACATACAGGTGTATATGTGTGTGTGTGTGTGTGTGTGTGTGTGTGTGTGTGTGTGTGTGTGTGTGTGTGTGTGTGTGTGAGGGTGTAAATGTGTGTTTGCATAGAGGGCAGCCACAGTTCAAGAATATGAATTCCAATCTTCAGCATTAAAGTTTAGATATCTGTTGAAGTTGGATTGAAGCTGGAGTGTGTGTGTGTGTGTGTGTGTGTGTGTGTGTTGTGTGTTTGCAGAGACTCATCACATATGGTGGCAGTGTGACTCTATGTAAATACAAACTCTATAAAGTTGAAACAGAGAGAAAGGACACCATCTGGTCCAAAACACATTTTATGCAACGACAAGGACAAGATCAACACAAACGAAAGAAGACATTAAACCACAGGGTTTCATCCAAAATCCAAACGCCTCTGCAGACAAAAGGACAAAGCAACAACCAGAGTATTTTGGCATCATTACACACACTCCGTGGTCACATTTCACACATTATACCTTTTATCTTTTGTGTGTTACCTGATGCCTTTAGCTTCTAAATTACATGATCTGATCAAAGTTCAAGGTCATTTTGGTCACTGTGTTATTCATAAACTGCCTACTCTACTATGAATTGTGGCGTTTGTCAGCATCGGCAGTGCCCTTTTATCCAAGAAAGTTGTTCAGGGTCATTTGACAGAAAAGCAGTCCTCAGGATATTAACTGTCATATGTCGTAAATGATGCCACTGTGTTTTCTCTGCTGACCTTGCAGAGTGAATTTACCCAGGGAAAACTAATGAAACCACACTCCACTGCACTGCTATGTTGCATTACACTGGGCTATGTTGTATTACTCTAAACTGTCATATATCATACTGACTACATAGTTTGATCATATCCACAGCGTCAGCGTGTATTTCCTGTCCAGCCCCATGCAGAATCAGAATCCTATGCTGTGGCCTTCACTGTCACCAGATCTCGGCCCAATTAAACACCTACTCTATGGGAAATTTTTCAACTACATGTTGTATAGCGCTCTCCAGCACCATCAACAAAACACAAAATGAAAGAATATATTTTGGAAGAATGGTGGTCATCCCTCCAGAGACTTGTAGAATCAATGGGTGCATTGAAGCTGTTCTGGTGGTACGTGGTGGCCCAACTAGACACTTTATGCTTCCTTTACTTTTTGACCCGTCTATATTAGAAAAACCATATAGCATAACAGTAACATGACTAGCTGGTTCTGGCGTTGTGCAGGAAACTGATCTAATTAGCCTTCTCTGTAGCTGCCCCCTCCTTCTGGAACTCTCTCCCCAAACAAATCTGTGACTGCACCGACCTTCCAGCGTTCAAATCATTGACAAAAACTCACCTTTTTAAAATTGCTTTTAATGTTTAGCTTAGTCCGATGTGTTTTTAGTGTTTTTACTATTTTATGTTGTTTTTGCTGCTTTTATGTTGTCTTTATGTAAAGTGTCTTTGAGTATCCAGAAAAGCGCTTATAAATAAAATGTATTATTATTATCATTATTATTATTATTATTAATTAGTGCCACTAGGTAATGCATTCGGTCAGAGAGGTTAGGCTTTAAGCAGCGAGACTTGGCTTTAATTCACGTAACACAGATATGAAAACATGAAAACACATTAACATATGGTAATTAATGCAACTACATACATGTGTGTTTCTGCATGCATGCTTGTGGTGTGTGTGTATAGAGACATGACAGGTTGAGGCATGCACCTGCCTGTGTCTGCCCATGAGATGTGTGAGTGTGTTATAATCACACTGTAAGCATGTCCACAGAGAAATGTAAGCAACAATGTTCTGATGCAGATGTCCACAGACACTAAGGCAGCTCTGAAGGCACCAGCCTCCCACACAAAAACTCAGGAACCATTAAATTGACACACACACACACACACACACACACACACACACACACACACACACACACACACACACACACACACACACACACACAAACACACATACACACACACGTCATCACATGAACGCCTGTTGTGCATGTGGTAACGTGTGTGTATCTGCGTACATACAATAGGCCAAAATGAGGAATGTGTGTGTCTCTGTATGTTCCAACACCAGCTGCGTGTGTGTGTGTGTGTGTGTGTGTGTGTGTCTACATTTTGTGTGCATACAGAAGGTGTGCACTCATGCATATCTGTGCATGTTTCTGTGTGTCTCCATGCGTGTGTGTGTCGGGTATTCCAGTAATGATCGACCCTCGACTCTCTCCACATTGACGCATCAGTGTTGCTTTAAATGCCTGTTACCATGGAAACAGGCTGCCGGCATACAGGTCTGGTACACAGACAATGGTCTCTCTCTCTCTCTTTCTCTCTCTCTCTCTACCCCTGCTGCTCTACCAGTCGTTTACCCAATTTTCTCTCTCGCCACATCTTCCCATTCTTTCTGTTTCTTGCCTTGATTTTCATTCATTCATGTCAGTCTTCCCTCTCGAAGGCCTCCCCCTTCTCGCTCCCTCCCCTTCTTTTCATTCAGTCTGACGTTTTTACCTCTCTCTCAATTCATTCATGTCAACCTTGCCGCCATGCTCTCACATCTCTGTCTCCCTCTCCTTTCATCTCTCTCTCCACTTGTCACGTCATCCTCTTCGTCTCTCTTTCCCTTCATCCATCTCTGTCTACCTGTGCTTCATCTCCTTTAATTCCTTCTGTCTCTAGCTTCGCTTTCTGTCCGTCTTTTCTTTCCTCTAAGCTACGTGTGTGGATACAGAGCTGTGATGCTCGAACACACACAAATGCTCACAGACATATTCATCACAGCACACAACTAGAACCAATATACTTGTTTTAACTTTGTCTTTGCATACGCATGATGGCTACCACACATGTAATACGTTCCCTGGGAGCATTGGGTGTGTGCATCCTTAAAAATGAGTGTTATATCTACAATTAAGCCGATGAACAGTTGGGGCAGTATGTCAGGATGTGAAGTAAGGTCAGCAGCATACACTTAAAAAACGACAGCAAGCTTCGAAGACAAACTAACATAGTGTGTCGCCATTGCTGGGTTGTTGTTTTTTTGCTGTTATCTTAAAGCAAGACTGTAGCTTTTGAAAGACGTCTATGCAAATATACAGTAATACAATAAAATATGCACCTGTGGCAAATACATAGTAGAAGACGGGACAGACATACAAACGCCATGGCCTCACCTTGCCAAAGCTGCCCTTGCCCAGCACCATCAGGAAGTTGAAGTCAGACAGCTTCATGCGATCTTGGTTGCCATTGGAGTCGAACCGTGATGCAGCGTTGGCCGACTTGCCTTCTGAGTTCTTGCCTGGACCAATCTTAGCCCTCTAGATGAGAGGAAGAGAAAAAAAGAGACTACAATAGACACACCTTCCAACATTCAAAGAAACCACAGGCTGTAAGTGGACTAATAGAGGTTAAGTTGGCCCATAACTCTAATATAACTAGGCGTAATAAAATTAAATAAAAAAATTGGCCAGCTGATGATTGCGGGGCCTTTCAACAGTATTTGTTGAGGTAAGTAAAAGATGTACTACTGACTTTTCTTAATCACATTTTTCCCATTGGTCCTGGGATTGAAACCAGCCACCGAGGTACTATTTGTAGCATTTACTTGTTAATAAAAACTAATATTTTCACTAATTTGAAACACTATCTAGTATCATAAACTCAAGCTTTCAGATATTTCCATAATAGCAGATGTGAGGAAAAAGCCAGTTAGTTATATCAGTTAAACATTCATCTCTTTAGAATGTCCCCTAAACGTTTAGAGGCACTTTCTCAAAATTTTAATAACACAGAGAAAACATTTTTGGAAGTGGAAATGATAAATATGTTTAAAAGATAAGTTTTTAGCCTTTTGTTCCTTCTATGCCATTTATTCTGTGCAGGCACTTTACACTCCACTTCACACTTTCCATTACTAATATGGCCTCCCTGTGAGTCTGCCACTCTGTTCAATCATGACTGTTGTCACTTCTTTGTTTCTGTCCTTCAACCAATCTCTCCCACTCACTCAGAAAGTTTGTAGCCTCTCTCTTTTCTCTAAAATTCATTCCTACTTCATCTTTATACATTTTACCTGTGTCTCTGACTCTCCATTTGTTCATGCCTGTCACCACTTCCCTGTCTCTCTTCTCTATTCACTCTGTTTCATTTCTAGCTCTCTCAGTTCATTCGGCTCTGCCCTTGACCTCGTCCTGTCTGTCATAAGACACAATTATATTCTTAAAATCTAATCTAATGACAATCTTATTCTCCACTTTGTTAAGCCATGCTTCAATTTAAAAATCATTCTTAAGACATTAACAAAATGCCTGCACTCTCACAGGTGCAGGATGAGTACATCTTATCCTATCTTATTTCAAATTGCTGATCCACACTGAAGCTATCTGCACTTCTTCTGTCCTGTGCAATAATTTCTCCATTGCCTTGTCTTGAAAATTGTGAAGCATCCAAGTACTCTGCCGCTCCCTCCACTGTTTGTTGAGTGTTGTGTGTTCGTGCATGTGTGCGAGTGGTGCAACCCATACGGTTCTCGACTCATCAATGGATAAAAGGCTCTATCTGTCTCCATCTGTTCTGACACACACACACACACACACACACACACACACACACACACACACACACACACACACACACACACACACACACACACACACACACACACACACACACACACACACACACACACACACACACACACACACACACACACAGGAGCAGTCGAGGTATTTGTGAGCAGCAGAGCATGCTGAAGGCAACACTCTTAAAGCCTTCAGAGACTAATGCTGCTCTCTCTGCTGCCTGTCTCTCTGTCTACAGCCATGTGTCCAAGTCCAGAATCAGATACATGGACACTGACTTAAGGTGGTTTTTGCTTTTGTGGATAATAAGTATTTTATGCAAACCAATCATCCGTCTCATCCCAGTTACAGTCCTGATGCAGCCTCTGTAGCAACTAGAACAGACAGCTTAACTATTTAAAAACTATTTCTAGCAACATTTAGCCCTTTTTACTGACACAACTACTGCTTCTGATTATATAGTTAGCATCCAAGATATCAGTGCACCTCCATGACACATAATGCATAACATTTAGTTTGCTCCAACCCATAGACATTTAGCTAATTCCTACAGTATTTTTTAATAAGAAAAGTTGGTGGTCAAGTTTGGTAATTATAGTAGAAACATGTTGTGTATCTCTTAATTCCAATAAATCTCCCACTGTCTTTACATCTGTCTCTCTCTCTCTCTCTTTCTCTCTCTCTCTAAAGACAACAGTCCACCATCCTTTTTAACAACCCCACCCCCCCGCCACACACACACTCACGCACGCACGCACGCACGCACGCACGCACGCCGCACGCACGCACGCACACTTCCATTCGACTTAGATCCCTGTAAGTGTAGAAAGAGAAGTGAGATAGAAACAGGGACAGGCACAAGAAGGACAGAGAAGGGAGGAGGAGGAAATGGAGAAACAAAAAGAGTGAGAATGAAAAAAAATAGAAGTTAAGGAGGAGTGAGGGAGGGAGAAGAAAAAAAAAATTGATGGAGAAATAGTGACAGTGAAAATGTGTGTAGTATGTATCATTTAGTTTCCTGTGTTTG
Source organism: Dicentrarchus labrax (assembly GCF_905237075.1). Classification (NCBI taxonomy): domain Eukaryota; kingdom Metazoa; phylum Chordata; class Actinopteri; family Moronidae; genus Dicentrarchus; species Dicentrarchus labrax. The sequence continues at coordinate 2,885,425 of NW_026136722.1, read as the reverse complement.
GATGTGCTTTGGATCAGAACTCCATGCTAATGAAGCTTGATTAAAGCATTCAATTAAAACTACTCTGCTCCTCAACTTTCTCTGAATAACGTTTTGAGTTTGACTGTGTGTGTGTGTGTGTGTTCATACGACATACATTATTTATTACTGTGACTGTTGTGTGATTCTGGATCGGGTGAATGGAGGCATGCAGGTCATGTTACCAAAGTGAAATCTTCCTCTGTCTGTCTTTGTGTCTTTCTTTTTCTGCCATCTCTCTGACGGCCTCAGCCTTGAAGATTCCTACATTCTTGTGTGTTTGTGTGTGTGTGTGATAGCTGGCCCCCCGAGATTGTGTCTCAGTGAATGTCTGAGGACCGTGACCTTGAGGAGATGGAGGGAAAGAAAAACAGATAAAGAGAGAGAAACACACAGGGGGGCACTGAAGGTGAAAGAGGACAAAACAGATAAGTGAAGGAGAGAAAGGGAAGCAAAATGAAAAAAGGGGGGGTAGACCGAAGAGAAGACTACTATACTTCCCCATAAAGCCAACATCCAGGCTCTTAACTAACAATGAAAATAATGTTATTTCATAGCAATCATCTCAAACTACAATTTGTTTCAACTGATTTCACCATTGAACAAGTAACCACAATATCCCACTACCTTAAAAAATGCAATTTTGAGAGTTGTTAAGTGAGAAACTCGACAAAAAAAACCTTGTGTAAAACCTATATTTTGTTTCACCTACCAATGGAGATTTAGAGGTCCTTCCAGACTTTGCGCTAAGCTAAGCTAAGCAAACTGCCTGTTGGCAGTCCTCTAACCACAACTGAAGCTGAGCTAAGGGACGGTGAGAAAACAAAGGTATTATTGCCCCAAATGGCTCCACTTAACTCTGTGATCAACACATTTCAGAATGACTCTGATGTTTTGTGGCCTAATGTCAGCAAGACAGAAGGAGAAGCGGAAAAGAGAAAAAAAAAAGTGGAAAGGCACAGAGCAGGGTTATCCTCTCCACTGCCAAATGTGTTAATGAGTGGGCCTACTGGTCAGCCACACACACACACACACACACACACACACGTCTGGACCTGCAGTGTGCCAGACCGGATGGTACTACAAGTGTGCCTGCCAACTGCTAACAGCTCTCCCAGAGAGGCCCTCACTCAGACACACAGACGCACAGTGTATACACACACACACACACACACACACACACACACACACACACACACACACACACACACACACACACACACACACACACACACACACACACACACACACACACACACACACACACACACACCTCAAATTTCTGCCGTAGCTCCTCGTTGCCCTCCTCCCCTTCCGGAGCAACAGGAACATTGAAGTACTCGCCTTCTTCCTGGGAGAGCAGCTTAAACCTGAAGAGAGAGAATATTTCCAGTCAAATCAATTCCCAATTAGTTTATACAATTTAAGTGTTTAACTGCTGCCATTAGCTGAAGCTGCTGACAGTTAGCGCACCGATTTAAAGTCCCAAAGAATAATCGGCTGATTATTTAGTAATTCACTCTCCTTCATGGTGATCTAGCAAAGCCTGACAGAGATGGGCCCAAAACGCAGTGGAGATGCTTATCATTTAACAAAATCAATGAATATAATTTTTCTTATTGGCCTCATTACAAATGATGCCGCAACCTCACAGCATCACCACCATATTCATAGTAAATAACATTGTGACGGTGTGTGTGTTTATGCTTTAGTGACACAGATATCGGTGTTTTACTTTTACGCAGTTGATCCTGTTTCATTCCGATTTCATCTTCTCAGAAAATGTGGCTCCTGCTGGTTGAGCAAGATTCCTGTTGTATTCTTTTCAGTGACTTGATTGCTGTGCTACCAACACACAACAACAGTTTGAAATAGATTTATGCGGCTGCTGTTGACAATTTACCAACCTGAGAAGGAGCTTAAGATCCTGAAGCAATCAGACATTTTGACTTGAGTGTTCATGTATGTTACTAGCTGCACAACACACACTGTAACTAACATGAATCCTTTAAATACGTTCATGCACCAAAGGGCTGTGTCTCACTTGACACCAGCAGTTTGGGCCTTTGTTGAAACTTAGAGGAAAGCATCCAGTAATTTATATTTGTCTTTGTATCAGATCTGTACCTCAAGAGGTTATAGTTCATATCCCTAACTTATTGTAGTTAAAATATTATCAATATTATTAGAATTTTTTAGCAATTAGTGTTTTTAGGTGATAAAACTGGCACATTCTCTGAACAAATTTTGAACAGAGGGCACCTGTGCAACATTTTTCCATCTTAGGGCTCTATTTTTATAATTTACTCGACAGCCTCGCCTGGGTCACTTGGATATAGGCGGGATCTGAAAGTATACGTTATACATACAAGTGGGTTTGTCAGAGGCCAATCACATTCATGACATTAAACAGCTCTCTCCACCATTAAACACTGATAGTTTAGGAATCCTGTGTTTTCCCTAGATTGTGTGCAGGGTAGCATTAATGAATATAACAGCTCAAATATACTTCAAAGAGCAGTAAGTTTATAATCTATTGTTAAGGTAAACATATTGATTATAGCCACTTTACAGATGATTGTAAATCTTGGTTCGGAAGCCTTTGCACTGTGGAAACATCTAAAAGGAATGAAAGGTGATCAAACACTGCAAACAGATTGCAGTTCTTCTTTTAGACAGTTGATTTTTCAGCCAACAATTCAACCTTCAGCTGGCTGTTTAGATGAATGACTTGTAATAAATACTGAGCCCTATTACTGATCTCAGTTTGCTTACTACATAAATTAACATTATATGAAATTAACAACAGAACTAAAGTACGCTGTCAGTCCAGGACATTTTTGTGAAGCTGGATAGCCATTTTCACATGTCAGTAAAGTAAGATTATGTCACAAGTTCAACTCTTTTACATTATTTCCTCCCATAGAGGGCCATAACATACAAAAAGGAAGGAGTTCAGCTTTAAACCTCAGCAGTCATGTTCATGTCACTCTCACTCTGTTCCTCCTCCTGGCTGCTGGTGCCAGCGCCAGCAGGTGTGAGGCTTTGGAGGTGCACATAGAAAACACACACACATACACAGGTTCTCTCTGCTCTGAATATCAGCCTTTTAATGGCATCTCTCTCGCACCTCCACCATTCTACCTCAAAGCTGGCATCTCATTAAAAACCCTGACAGAGCAGCGTCAGCAAAAAGAGAGGAAGATAGAGAGATACAGAGACTGAGCTAGAGAGAGGGAGGGAGAGGGAGGGTGGTGGAGAGATAAAGAAGAAGAGATAAAGAGACAGGGTAGAGATTCTTTGGCACAGAGTATCACCAGAATAAAAAAGAGAAGCTCCAACTAAAGTATTTCTCCAACAGTGCAGTAATGAACAAGGTCACCTTCACTCTCCCTCCTCCTCTACCTGTGCTGTTTCTCTGCCTCACGTCTCTCCACCCCCTCCTTCCATTCATCCATACATCCATCCATCCATCCCTCCTTTCATCTCACCATCCATCAACTCCTAGCTTCTGGAGCTCCGAGATGCCGAAGGACAGCGATCCCATGAAGTCATTGCGGCTAGTCAGGTCCCAGTCCCACACCTCCACTGACAGACGGCGGTCCTTATCGTACTCCTTCAGGTGGCTGTGAGTGAAACAAGGACAGTCAACAGTTGGATGTTGGCTGACAGTGATGCCTGTGGATGTTATTTTCATAGTTTGAACATTTCCTTTTAAGTTTTTAACTTTTAAGCCACATGACAGCATTCTTGGATTAATCATTTCCAAATATAAGAGACATAGCCTCCCATCTAGCCTGTGTTACATTCAGGGTGCATTCAGACCCCATATTTGAAGCAGTTTATTAAAACTCTGTTATAGGAAAGGTGCAAAAAAAGCCTTTCAAACTGAACATCTGCACCCTGCAAATCTTCTTCCAAGCAAACCGTGATGCAGCTTATTAAGAATGTAATTGGAGCCAACTGCAGGAAACAAGCCCAAAAGGAAGGTTTCCTGAATAGAAGGAGCCAGATGTTTTTATCTGAGCGCCAGCGGTTACACATGTGGAAAGCCGAGCATAATGTGATCCTCTTAAAAACACTGTACTGAACGAGAGAGAGATGAAAGAGAAGAAACGCAGATAAAATGGGCAAAGACTTAACAAAATGGAAGAGGTAAAGAGGAAGACAGACAGAAAGATAAATAACACAAGAGACCACCAAACATGGTGTATTGAAGTCTTACAATTTAAAGGTCTCATTCCAGACGGGGTTGAGGTTGCACTTTATGGTCTTGGTCTTCTGTTTACTCTCGCTGCGGGGATCTGGGATCAGTTTAAGCTTCACGTAGGGGTCTGATAGACCATTGGGGTCCATAGGGACCAGATTTCTGCCCTCTTTGACTGTCGGGGGAGGAGGAAAGAAAGAGGAGAATGAGATGGGAAAAGAGAGGGAGAAGATGAAACAAAAAAGAGAGAGATGAAGTCAATTTGATTTCAAATAAGCATCAGCAACAATGACAATCTGAAATTGAAATTGATTTTTTCTAGCAAACCAAATCATGACTAACTGTCCATTAGGAAAAATAAAAGACACAATATTATAAATCTATAACATTTAACTGGTATCCATTTTGTGAGACAAACAGAGACACACTGGAATACAGTACAGAGAGAATCATGAATTGGTTTACCTTAAAATATTATGTAATATTAATCACTTAAGTAAATCAAACTAAATGAACAATAATGTAACACATTTCTTTACATTTACTGTACATATTTTAACAACAATTTGGTTACTTTATCAATCATCACCTTTTTAGTTTTATTTACTTAAATGGGAACGGCAATGGGAAGGGAACACCACTTGCTGCATTTCCAAACTTCCTACTTTGAACCTCATGGACAACAACAACTATTGGAGAAGCTGGTATGGACTCTCTGCTCCACTTTGTGAGACATTTTCACGCTTGTATTCACACTCCGCACTAGGTAAGTATATTCAAACACACCTTCATTATACTTGGCCACATGACCTGGAGCAATTGTGCCATTAAATGAGGGTCTTAGGATTTTATGCAGAACCTGGCAGTAACTTATCAACAGCTTCATTCATTTGAACCCATATTAGGTTGGCAGCTTAATTTCAAGTCTTGTGTGTGTATGAGTGTGACCTGAATTCGGGGAGAACTTTCCTGTCAGTAATCTACTTAACAACAAAACTCTCCCCTGACACCAACAAATTTAATTAGGCGTGGTAAACTTGAGGCAATGGAAAACACACACACAAACACACACCAGGACCCTAGAGTTGTATCGGAGGTTAAAGTCTTGAGGTTGCTAGATCTGTCTGTAATGACCATGTAGACAGACGAAGGTTGCCAGTTCCAACACTAATCCTTCTTTTGTGGCCGTCTGTTATTGGGCTGTAATTGTATTCCAGTGGCGTAAAATCCCCCACGACTGGAGTGTGTGAATGTGTGTGTGTGTGTGTGTGTTTGTGCACAATTATTGTTGCTGGTCAAGTTGTGAGGTCACATCCAATTACCACAAGCAGGGTTGGTGCTGCTGTGTCTTAGGCAACTCGCTAGGGAAGCACTCAAGAACATAAATGCACACACACACAAGAACCTTTCCCACCCTTCATACAAACACCCACACCCACACCCACACACACACACACACAGCACAAAGTACTTAGCTGATGTAGCTCAATAATTGTGTTCTGTGGAAAATGACAAGCATAAAAATGGCGAAGGTAGTTGTGTTGGGGCAAACAGTCACATCAAACGGGAGGGCAACGCTGCAAAACTCCTGACCAGGAGTTAGATTCATGAGCCAGTGTTGTTCATAGAAGAGACCAACTCACTGGTTCAAGTTGGTGCCTCTCAGCTTCACACACCTGCTCTGGCTTCTCCTCGCCAGAGAGATGACATTACTTATTTATCACCTTCAAATCTGATCTGATCCTGCCCATGATCCAAATATCCATTTACAAATGCAGGAACCTATAAAAAAACTTCTCTCGGCATCTCAATTTACTAAGTAAAAATGTGGTTCCCACTTATAGTTTATTTTCCTGTGCTAAAGAAAGGTGCAGTGACGAACCAATCAAGACTTATAAACATGAAGCCATATGGACTGACATGTTACTGATTCACTGGACCATTTTAAACTCTTGTTACTAGAGGTCCTCATTGAGACCTGACCCTGGACCTGAGCTGGGCTGTGTCCACACTTTTTTCAGTGTAATCAGTCTAATTGTGTGGTGCCAGCGTCTCAATGGGTCCAATACCCAATCTGCTGGCCGTGTTGGTTTGTTCCATCTCTAATTGGGTCTGTATGGCCGACAGAAATTCGAAACCAGTCTAATCGTCCTACGATGGTCTGTTCCAGATATCAAATTTTTTCCTTTCTAGGGTCCCTTTGAGGTTCATTTCAGACCAGACCTTGCATCATTAGTACAGCACAAACACGGTGTGAGGTGGGGTGAGTAAAAAAAGGTAATTAGGGTGGCAAGTTATACTGCACCTAAATGTTTAGTGTATCTTTCCTGATAGTCTGACAGGCAAAATGAAGAAATATTTAGATTTGAGTATTAGATGAGACTGCAAGTGGACTTCATTTTACAGATTACAAACAGGGGCTGCTTGAGATAGAGAAGGGAGGAGACAACATGTTGTGTACAGCAAATGATGGGGGAATGGTGATGAATTATGAAAATCACACCTGTCACATAATAGGTCCTTCTAGTATTATCACCACAAATGAAGCTCACCTGAGTTCACCTGAAAACAAGACTTTTCAGGCTGTCCCTTACATGATGTGAACACATGGGTAAAACAACTGTTCCTCAGTGGCTACTGAAAAAAAAACTAAAGCACACTTTTAGAACAAAAGTCAAAACGCTTTTTTACAATTAAGAACTGAGACGCAAAGCTCTCACAGCTGCGGGGAACATGCCACATCTTTCTTCAAACCATGACTGAAAGGAGAGCTTCCCAGCAAGCTCGCAGCATGAGAGAACCTCAAGAAGTCAGAGAACTTAGGTTTTCATGCTGTTAAGGCGCTATGCTACGCTAAGCTGCAAGAGGTTAACCACAGCATAGACCCAATGGCCAGCATTAAACCCTCAGCGGAGCAGGTCAATAAATATTAGATGATGCCTGTTAAAGTGACCATCAAATGCTGGTTGAGGGGAGCCATAAAGAGGGTAGCATGCCAAATAGTCTCATAGGACACTTACAGTAAATAGAGGAGGGTGTGTGTGTGTGTGTGTGTGTGTGTGTGTGAGTAGATCTGCTTGTGCATGCCCAGGTGTGTAACGTGCTTGTGACTATGTATGCATGTGTGAAATTCTTGCTTGTGCACAGTTTGTGCAAATTGCAAAGAGCACGTATGGGCCCTTGTACAGATGTGTGTGTGTGTGTGTGTGTGTGTGTGTGTGTGAGAGAGAGAGAGAGAGAGAGAGCGAGGGAGAGAGATAACGTGTGTATTTGAGTCTACAGGGAGGGCAAGTGGAGATAAGAGTGCAGAAACAGCAGAATACTGTATGTGGACATCAGCGTGGGTGTTGGCAGTGCACCTTTTCCCATGTGAACTTGCCTCATCGGAGTCTTAGTAGGTTTCTTATGTTCTGTCCAACCGCCGCTTGCTGGAATGTGTGCTGGAAAATTCGTTTATCCAGATAATTTCATCCTGGCGATGTTGAAACGGTACTGACAGCCATGCCGAGCACATTTACATGTTCAGTTTGTCTGGTCCACTGCGTACGAGTGTGACGCCAAGAGGCCTGATAAAGAGTCTACATCTACTCCTGTAGAACAACCACAGAATGAGTTTAATGGGTCTTAATAGACAAATGTTGACTTCATTTCAGCTACTATATTCCTACATGTGTTGCCAACACCAGAGAGACCATTTGTTCTGACTTTTAACTCTTCCCTCTTAGATTCACACCTACATACAATATGCATTCTGTTAACACAATAACTTATCGAAGGCACTAAGATATAACAGGTGTTGTCTGTCTGTCTCCAATTTTCAATCGTCTGAAAGAGATTCTGCTGTGTCCATTCTGTTATGGACATTTTGGGTAAACAAGAGTCTCAATAATCTCTTATTGCTTGGTTTGGCTGGCATTTAATGCATTTAAGTGAAACTATTGACATTCTATTGAAGATTTTCTTATTGCTATTTGCTACTGATGAAGTGTCTATTATATGTAAATGAGCTCGCCATATACTCAACAAAACTCCAATTTAGCCGCTATGTGTAAATACCTGAATGTATGTACAAATGTGCTGTGTTTAGATGCCTATCTTGTGTTAATATAGTATACGTATAAGATTATGTACAGACTGTGGCAACAAATTGTGGCACAAATTTCTAGGAAAGGACAATAAAGAATCTATCTATCTATATCACTCCCATTTTATTGCCCAGTTATCCTGCCTTTTGAAACATTTGTGCCCTCTAATGTAGCCGTACAAGCTTGTTCTTTTATACTCCAGCTATTAGGCAGTACCAAACAAAGGGGTCACCTTTAAAGGCCCCAATCCCAGGTCTGCATTTTCCCTTCTGGAGCGTCCTTGAGCTAGATGCTGATCCTCCATCTCCATGGGCCCTGTTCTCCCACTGACCCAGAGCTCTGATCTCACAGTGAAGGGGTGGGAGGTGACTTACTAAAAAGTGATCAATAGTGTCACTTTACACCCATGCTTTGATCAAATCCACAACTAGTCCACAGCACAGATGCATCTGTCAGTGTAGCAGCCATTTCCAGCAGCTCCTGCTATGTTAAGCTGTAGAATAATTCCTAGTGGGTCTTCAATTCATTCTCTGTGGTGGTGTTTTTTTTCTCCACCTCACTGCAATAGAGGGAGCAAGCTACTGATGGCTCCACACTGACCCCTGTGGACAGAAATGAGCACTACACCTCTTATTGCCTCATATTATTGCCTTTAAACTATGGATTTTATCACAGCTGGCTGAAAACAGGAGTGTAACACAACATCACAGTATTTTCTGCACAGAAGATTTAGTGTGCAAGTAGTAAAAAAAACATTTGTATCTGTAAAGTACCAACTACAGCTTAAAGATGAATGTAATGGAATAAAAAGTATTGACCTCTGAAATGTAATGGAGTAGATGTATAAAGTAGCATAAAATGGAAGTCCCCTTAATGTGTGTATTACTTAAGTTAAAATATACTTACATTACATTCCACCACAGACCAGTCTATATAACATAATACCATTAACTGTTCATTTTCCGGTTTCCAGTTTCTACAATTCAGCTGTATTTTATTCTATTCTGTTCTATTATGTAGCACTTGTGAGGTTTGGCCTTTGTTGCTGTTGTAGCAGTCTCTGTGTGATAAGTCTGCTCGCTTATCATTTCCCACAGTAAATCCCAGCTAATGATCAGTCTACGAGCGTGGGAACCAGGAAGAGAGAGCAAGAGAGCAAGAAAGAAAAAGAAGAAAGAAAGCCAGTAAAAGACCACAAAGGGAAAATACTTTTACATGGAGAAATGGCTACATCCATTGCACGTATTGTCTCTTTTTAATAAGCTCTCATAATTATTTTACTGGTTTTTAGTGGAGACATTTTCCACTGAGGAACACATCTTGTATATTGATTATATGCAATCAATATATGTGTAATACCAAAGGAAACAATGATTTCTGACTTTCACAGCAAAACTGAAAAATCGTATTTTCTTTCAACATCGTATTTTCAAAATTTCTATTAAGCTACATTTAATTAGTAATTACTAAGTAGCACGGGCAAAAATAAATCAACTAAATTTGACCTTTTAAGTCTCAAAAGTGGCGGTACAACACAGACTGTATGATGATGCATTCATGTGCTCATTGGAAACGCCCTACAAGTTTGTAAGCTTAAGATTTATGGCACATTAAACTGTTATCCATCCATCCATCCATCCATCCATCCATCCATTTCCTGGGTCAACCTATATTATCTACTTGTGTATAAATTGTTGCACAGCTGAGGTTGGAGCAGATTTGCTAATCCACCCAGCAATAGTCAAATAAAGTCAGCTCTCCTTTTTTAATGCTGTGGGTTAGCAAACTGGATTGATTCCACATTACACAGGATTAGAGTGAAATCTGATTTCAACCTAAAGTCAGATGTTTTCAGTTTGAGGCACAGCTGTAATTGAGTTGACAAAGTAAAGGTAATGCAAACCTCTGCTGCTACCTGCAGGTAAGACAAGGCACTGCGAGAGAACTGCTCTCCAGTACATTTATTTATAAGTTAAATAAAAGATGAGGCAAGTCGGGAAACTCTCTCCAGGAAAGAGGTGTGCCTACACTTAACCTATCCCATGAGACTTGAGCAATTAAGTCAGTAGAGATTAATGTCACTGGTAGAAAGCATACTGATGATATTACCCTAAGCAATGGACCCAGATTAAAACTGACAACCCCAAATAATAAAAATAAATTCAATTTTGAAACTAGTTTTCACCAGAAAAAGTCTCCCTGGCCTCAGGCGCCAACGTTAAAGAGATCACAATCAGTCTGAGAGCAGTTGTGGATAACACTGCTTCATATTCACAATCCAGGAAACAATCCAACATTATCACTCATAATATATGCTGTGTATGTTGTTTGATGTATTTTGTTCTGCAGATGCCTGGACAACCATGTATAAAGATGCTTCCAGAAACATTCACACTCACAGTATCCTCAATACACCAGAACACAAAAACTCTCACCCTCCAATTCTAACTCTCACAATCACGTTTGCTCTCAGGTTATAACCCACAGATGCCGACCACTTTTGGCTAAGAGCGACTAGGCAACAAGTCCTACTCTGGGGCTGTGGAAAGGCATTCTGGGAAACATTATGCCTTGAACATTATCCTCCACAAGATTTAACTGAAAGTCTAAAACCAGACGGCTGGAAATCAATGAAGTAGACTGAGGGAACATAAGTACAATGAAATTAAATACATTCCTCTCAAACCAAACAAACAACCATTTCACTTCCCACGTTGCTCTAATCACTAATTTTCTGTAAGAGAGCAACTTCAAAGGCTCCGGATATTTGTCTCAGCTGGTGATTAGTTTCCTACATTACTACTACAGCAAGAGTCACTGGATGTATTCATCTTTTATTAGTTTTCTTTTACCGGTGAAAACAATGTATTCCATCAGGTTTTATGTACCTTAGTCCATGTGCTTATGATCTGTGTGTTGTATGTTCTATCTGGTTGCCAGACAAATTTTCCCATAGAGGCGATAAAGTTAAAGTTGAAGTAGAAGTTATCAATCAGTGTAAGAATATCCTGACAGCAGCTGCCCGCTGGTCTTTACTTAAATACCATTTACTGTACCACATTTTATAGCTAGAAATTGGTACATAATATAAACATGATGGCAACTGAGATGGATTTTGAAAAAGAGAAAAAGAGGACAAATCCTGAGCTGTGATCCTGCACTGTAACAGCTCTTACCCAGTGGTAACACTGTAAGGAAGGCCAGTCATACACTAACTGTGTTAGTGACAATGAGACTAATAGCTGTTTGTTTGGCTCAGTGATGCCTCTTCTCAGTCATCACCCCGACAGCAAAACACAAATGCTTCAGTGGGTGAATGTGTGTGACACACTGTGTAAATGGATCTGACTCCTGCTTTTTTTCTCTCGCTGGCTGGACACACAGTGAAGTATCACCTCATTCGGTCTTGAGAAACCATGGAAATAATCTCATTTACAGATAAATATATCTTACAGTTCATACTTGTTTCATTTCGACAGCCAGATGGTTGACAAAATGATGCAAAATAACAGACAGAAAAGGCCAGTAATATACATGCAGTCTGCGTCTATAATATGGTACTTCAGCATGCAAGAAACTATGATGTATATTGAATTGATTTACAAATTGACACAATACACTCACTTGTATCCAGCTTGATACAGATACATGGTAATCAAGCAGAAATTCTTGCATGGTCCAAGTAACTGACACACAATAAACTAATGCTTTGTGAGTCTGATCCCATATTTAAGTTCTGTGGCATCAATTCTGCACCTCTGCAGGTCCACCAGCAGATGGAGACAGAAGACTGGTATTCATGAATACACACTCCGGGCAAATGTCTTTGTAGCTGAGGGCGTGCAAATGTGTGTGTGTGTTCTCTAAGATATACTTACTGGTAACAGTGAGTACATTAGTCTTGACCTCGGCAATGATGTTGAGGCGACCTCTCCTCTCAGTGTGGTCTGTCCCACACAGGCTCGGCACATTGGCCACACAGCGCTTATGGATGTTCATCATACAGTCTGGAAAACACACACGAACACACACACAGATGTATTTGTAATGTTGTTTAAGCATGTATTTCTTTTAAATATTCGCAGCAAAGACGATGCACAATATTATATTATTTTGGAAAAAAGGGCATTATGGGAATATAATGTGTAATACAGTACTGATGTATACTGATGTCAGCATGAGGTATAACTGTTTTTTAAGGATATATGCCAACACTTTGTAAGGCTGATACAGCTGTGACTAAATTCAAGCAAAGAAGAAACTGTTAGTTAGATGTCTACCAGTATTGACAGAAGATGTAAACTGACATAAAGATGTAGGATGTAGGGATAAGACTGATATAAGGATAGGTGTTAATACTGATATATGATACATACGGTCACATCTCATGCCCTGGTGTATGAGGCCGTAGAGCAGAGAGCCACAGTGGTCGCAGAAGGTCGGGCTGGAGTAGGTGTGGATCTTAAACTTGTGCTTTGCCCTCGGGTCCTGGAAGGAAAGGAGGAAGAGTGAATCATTAAAATCTGTATCTGCACATTTCCACTCTTCGTCATAAACCATAATAAAACAGTCAACAGTATTTTTTGTCAAACATTTGAATGATATTCTGTAAATATCATGTAAAACTATAATAAAAGTTTAGTGCATGTACATGTTGTTTGTTGCCATATGTGCATCATCCTATCTACCGGTATTGATTAGAATAATAAGTGATTGTCTGCCACATATGGTTTTCCTTATTCTTCCGGGTTTTATACATACCCATCTTTTATGCTCCATCTCTGTGCACATTGTGTATGCCTAAAATTTAGCATTCATTAAAATGGGCATCTGCACTGGAATCTGATCGAGATAGGTTTCATCACAATTTTCTTTGTTCACACCAGTTTAGAAAGACTACAAAGGCAGCTACACGTATGACCTCTGTGTGTGTGTGTGTGTGTGTGTGTGTGTGTGTGTGTGTGTGTGTGTGTGTGTGTGGACGTTCATTAGTAAATGAGAGGTCTTTATGGAGTCAGGAGGCAGGCAGGAGTTCAATCTCCACACACACCCACACAATATGGTTTGGCCTAGTTGTTCTTCAAGGTTTCAAAGTTCAGGCCTCTCTGCTTATGGTAAGTGTTTCTTAACTAAAAACTAAAATAAAAACTAAAAAAGATCAGTATTTCTATCATTTAGTGAATAGATTTATTTTTTTCATTTTGATGCAAAGAAACAATAAAAAAAAGAAAACTCAAGTACTAATTCCTCTTTTATTAGGATTCATAACAAAGGCGTAACTAGGGCAGAAACACAGGCTATTTCTGTCTAATGTGTGTGTGTTTGTGTGGGTGTGTGACTGACACCTGCAACCATGGCTCAGTGGGCATTCACACCTGCACCTAAGCACTGTGGTTTCAGTGGCTGGCACACACACACACACACACACACACACACACACACACACACACACACACACACACACACACACACACACACACACACACACACACACACACACACACACACACAGCAACATGAACCCACGGACGGTGAGAATATCCAATCCACCACTTGAGACGGATCCAGGTTGTGCGGTGAAGCAGGGATACTTCAGTGTAGGAGTTAAAATATTTCCATCAAAGTTACCAAACACTCAGCTACAGTAATGATCTCCTCAACCCTAAGATGCTTTGACGGCATCAAATACCCGTGCTTACCGCTAAATGTGTTTTGTTATAAACCGTTTCAGGAAGCAACCGGCGTGTTTGGTGTCTGTAGACATGTGTGTTCATGTCTTTTCACCTCATGAGCCAGAAAAGGGAGCTGATTGATTTCTTCCTCTCCTCCACACCTGTCCTGGAAAATAATGTTTAATTTAGGCTGCCACTGCCTGAATTATACCCAGCTTCCCCAAGGTGTCTTCACAAGTGTGTGTGTGTGTGTGTGTGTGTGTGTGTGTGTATGTGTATGCGCGTGTGCTTGTTAAGTCTGAATGATTGCGTGGCTGCCTTTGCGTAGGTGTGTGGGTTTCTTTGCTGTGTACGTGTTTGAATTTGTTGGTGTGTGTGTGTGTGTGTGTGTGTGTGTGTGTGTGTGTGTGTGTGTGTGTGTGTGTGTGTGTGTCGTCTTTCTCAAGGACGCGACCAACTCCTGCTTGTTTTTGTTCCTCTGAAAAAAACAAGGGAACACTGTGCTGCTGGAGCTCCAGTCATGAGCAACAGCAGACAGGGAGCGATATGAGGGCAGATGAGAGCGGCTGCCAGCTTCTCTACAAACACTAATGACTAAATACATCCATCTTAACGATTCAGGGATTCTTCAGGAAACAGAAAAGCAGGAAAAAGACAGAGAATAGTGAATAGGGACAGAAAAATTAGAGAAAAGATCTATAAAAGTGCTGTTTTGCCAATACGTCTGTTTATCAATTTTACTGTACAAATGTTATAAAGGAGATATTCGTCTAAGACTGTTTTATTTGAAGAATTTTAGCATCCAGTATCTGCACACATTGCAAAAGCAGTTATTACAGTTCATCCTGAGAGGAACATGACTGTCTGTATCAAATGTCAGGGCAATCCATCCGATAGTTACTGAGACATTTCACTAAATACAGAGAATGTCAACCTCATGGTGGCACTAGAGGCAGTAGTTAGGGTATCACCAAATGTCAGCAGGATCTATCCTCTAAGCCAATCTTTGCGATAGCTGTTGATATATTTCCATAGAACCATGATGCTAGCACAATATAACACACAATAAATAAGATTAAACTTTAAGTAAGCTACAATAAAAAAAAAAACAGCCTTGAAGACAAAGCGTTGAATATTAATCAGTTCTTTCCACACAGCATGATCAATGAAGGCATAGACAAGGCCAGAGACCCAATCAATATAATCTATATGATTCAGCAGCAGCTCTAAGATTCAACTCCAGAACTGCTTCTTTCTTTTTAATTAAATTATACTGTTATGTGATGTCTGAAAGGTGGAACACAAATAGTCTTAATTTACTCACAAAGTAGTTATTTTTATTATTTCACACTACGGTTTGTGCACACTTGACTTTTTCTTTCTTCTGCCTTCCTGTCGCCAACTTTTTTTTTTCAACAGTTTCACTTGATTTTACTCACAAAGACCCCACTAATTAAAAGCAGATGGTACAGTGTGGTGCTCCTAGACAAATGAGTGTATTTCATGGCATATGTTGTGTTACTGGGTGTCTAAACCGAAGGCCCGCTCATAACATCAGCAAGCGATGCCAGAGCAGTGTCTACCCATTAGTCAGTGCGAACACACACAGTTTTGACTGTTTTTTGTCATTGTGCTTTCACTCACTCCCTGCTTTCCTTTTGTCTTTGGTTTAACACACCGCTGTCTATTATTTTCCCTGCCAACAGCATCAGTCAACATGCCAGACACACACAGACACACACACACACACACACACACACACACACACACACACACACACACACACACACACACACACACACACATCCTGTCATGTCATTCATGATGCTGTGTGACAGGCAGATTGACAGCAGACAACACAGAGCCATGGCTCACAGTTACTGTTTTCATTGTTTGGTTCCTTATTGATTTTGTCTCCAGTCCACACACTCTTCTTGAGTAAGTGCTTACTGACTTTCTGACATTTCTGCAGTGGCCGTCATCATCCACTGTGCAGAGTACCCACGACTGCATGGCCACCCACAGCTCCAATACCATCATTAAGTCCGCTGACGACAGGAACGTCATCACCAACCACGATGAGACGGCCTACAGAGAGGAGGGCAGAGCCCAGACTTCTTGGTGCCAGGACAACCATCTCAAATCTCAGCGTCAGAAAAACAATGGAGATGATTATGGACAACAGGAAGTGGATGAGAGAAGGACACGCCCCCATCACCATCAAGGGGACTAAACTAGAGAGAGGCAGCAGTTTCAGGTTCCCGGGGTCCACACACTCGGCAGGCAGAGGCTCACCATGGACTCCAGGATACTCTGTAACTTCTACAGGTGCACAATTCAGAGTATCTTGACCAGCTGCATCCCCTCCTGGTACGGCAGTTGTGGTCAAAACTGTTCAGGATATCACCGGGATGAAGCAGCGGTTTAGGAAGGAGGCCAACAGCCACAAACTCTTCTGCCTGATGCAGTCTATATTATATTTAGAGTTGTTCTGATACCAGTAACTGCAATTTCTCCAAAATTGCCACAAATGTAGTATTGGGTATCGACAAGTACGTGTGTTTGTGTACAGATCCGATACCTTTTTCTTTTTTACAAGTCATGACCCACACTACTCAAAAAGCGTTAACCTGAGCCAGGCCATACAATTATGATAGCAATCATAGCTTAGTAAAAAAAAAAAAAAAAAAATGTATGTGTGTGTGTGTGTGTGTGTGTGTGTGTGTGAACCAGCAGCCAACTCTGATTGTATGCTGTCCTTTGTATAAAGCATAAGACTTTATCTGAATAGAGACAAACTATCAGCACTTTGTTTTGTGTACTTCTAGTGTTAAACACTAACTGTATTATTTCCTACAATTATCACGATTAAAGAATATTGTCTACAACTAACCTGAATTTTCTTTGTGATAGTAAACTGAATATATTTGTGTTTAGGGCTTTTTTACTCAGACCAAAGAAGCTACTTAAAGATGATGTCCAAAGGAAATGGTGACAGGCCTTTTTTCACTGTTTTCTGACATTCCATAGACCAAAACAATTAATCAATTCATTACAAATTTGCTACCTGCACTACCTTTGCTAAAAGCACCTTAGTGCACTAAATAACAGATGCAAAAACATTAAACTGGTAACACGCCTCAAATTGCACAGTGTAAAGTTAATCAAAGTGCCCATAAGTGTGGATACCAAAATACTAAAACTGAGTAAACCAATGAGTCTTTCATCCCACTCTGTTCTTTTTTTGTAGAGAGTGTGCAGTCTGTTGATGAATCAAAGAAAACGTGATATTGCTTCTGATCAATAAAACAAATGCACTGCCATTGTGTTTATCCCCCTCAGGCCTGTAATTCTCCCTCTGGGAATGTTTAAGCATTTCTGGGAGATTATTTAAATGATTTCTTGTTTATTTGTTGGGAAGCTATGCAAAGCAATAGGACTAATTGCGCCAGAGGAGCAGTGAAGAATGAATGAGTGACACAAACAGAGGGAGTGAAGAGAGGGCTGAGGGTGGTGGTTTCATCTTCACACCCTGAATGTACTCCCTCTCCTCCTTCCTTCCCTCCTTATGCTAATCGCAATCTCTCCATCACTTTGTCAGCCATCCTCCTCTCCGAAGGTTACCTTGCGGTTTCAGTGTGGTTTTTTAACCATCTGGTCACACATACCGTTACTGTAAATATATCAGCGTAGTTTTACTCAGTGACGCTCTATCGGAAATCACGTTTTTTTTTGTTTGTTTTGTGTACATGTATATCCACATATTGGAAAAAAAGAGTGACCCAGTGTCCATAAAAAAGATATTAATACTCCTCCATTTTAGAAATAAATTGCTGTTCAACTGCTGCCCTAACGCTGTTACCGGCAAAAAAGACTTTTAATGCATAAGATTTCCGCCAACTCAAAGTGAGGAATTACCAAAAAAAATTCACAACTGTCAGTCTTCCTGACCTATATCACTTTAACACCAATATTTTGACTTTGCAAGAGTCACTTGCTAAAACATAATCACTTAATAAAGGGATAAAAACATGGGAAGTTAAGGTTCAGAAGTTCAAAAAGCCTGCGTCACACACTCTGATTTAAAAAGATGCTAAATGTTCTCCCGCTTTCTTTGAAATGACAGGAACTGGAATCAAAAGTCATAATTACTGGCACACACACTCCTAGTTGTGCTCCACAATATGAATAAAAAAAGGAAAATACTCTACACTCTAACACGCGTGAGAAGGACCTGGGGTGTCACATCCCTGCATGAAAATGTAAACTGATATCAGCTTTGAAATGGAAGCGCATTCTCACATGAAATGGGGTGTAAAATATTTTTGCCAAGGAGTCAATAGGAAGGTGATATATATTTCACACTTGGCTGTTAACAGTAGATGAGTTCACAGTGTCACTGGGTTGAAACCTGAAACCTGACAGGGCTCTTTCAGTGTGGAGTTTGTTCTCCGCGTGTCTGGATGGGTTTCCTCTGGGTGTGTCTGTTTCCTCTCACAGTCCAAAAACATGCAGATCAGGTTAACTGTACACTATAAATTGCTGCCTAGCTGTGAATGTGAGTCTGTTTATGGGTGTTAGCCCTGTGAAGGACTGTCCAGGGAGAAACCTGCCTCTCTCATGCTGAGGGAGACTCTGTGGGGGAGAAGTAATTATCATCCTGCTTCAGTTCTGTGCAATAAACCAAACACAAAGACAACCAATGTCTGCAAATGAGAACATCTGTTGCGATGTGTTCGTACATTATTTCTGCATGCCGATTGTCATTCAGTGTTTGTGTGTGTGTGTGTGTGTGTGTGTGCAGAAATGTGTACGGGAATATATATGAAACGTATACTGTGAGTGCATGTGTGTATATGGGAAGGGGGCGGGAGAAGAGGAAGTAAATCTGTTTGACTACGATTTCTCTTTTTAAATCTTCTCCAGAGAACTGATAAATTCCTTTGATATTGCTCGACATCCTCTTGTATCAATATTCTTGAAATATATTATTGCAGGGTATCTATTCTGTACACACACACACACACACACACACACACACACACACACACACACACACACACACTTTTTCTTCAGGTTTCTTCTATTTTCTCCCTGTTGAAGAGTTCCTCCTCTGAAACGAAGGTCTAAGGACAGAAGGTGTCATATGGTGTACAAAGTAAAGCCCCTTGACGCAAATGTGTGATTTGTGATTTAGGACTATATAAATAAAATTGACTTGACTTGACAGTTCTGTCTGGAAAATACATTTCACAATGTCATGATATTCCAGGAATCCTGTGACCAGTGGAAAATAAATATATCATTAATCATAGACCCACACTGTCTTCCTGTCCTCTACATTAAACTGTTCAGCTAGTTTGGAGCAGTGTACATATTCTAGTATCTCGCCTTTCATACACAAACACACACAAGCACAGACAGACAGACAGACAACAACACACACGACAAACAACAGAAACAGACAGACAACAACAGACAGACACACACACACACACACACACACACACACACACACACACTAGTTCTATACCATTAGCAGGCTGTGGGTATGAAATGTAGGTTTCATTAGAGGATCTCATCCCTCGACCTCTCCCACAGGGAACCCATTCTATTAACCCAGATCTATAATTGACTTCTTCTTTTAAACATACATAGCTGGCAAAGAGATGAAGAGAGGGACTGGCATGAGGTAAAATGGGAGTGGTGGGCTGATTGCTGCAGACGATGAGACAATATCCCTGATTACATCTGCGTTCTGCCTGTTGGGTCTTCCTCTACCTGCATCTATCTGCTGTTCTTTAAAAGCATCTCCAGCTTTGCTGTTCCTCCATGTATGTGACCCACAAAGAACTATCTCAACCTTATTGGCTTCAAAGACTCAGAGAAATGCTCAGGATTGGTCGATGCCTAAGGAGACATAGATTAATCCTACTATAACACTGACATGGCAACTAATGATTAATGATTATTATTTAAATTATTGATTAATCTGCCTGTTGTTGTCTCAGTTAATCAATTGGAATACAAATGGGCAGAAAACGTCCAATCAGAAAAGAGAAAAGAGACAATATTCAGCTTAATACATATAATAAATCTTCCCATTTGAAGCTGGAACCAGAGAGTATTTGGTATTTTTGTCTAAAAAGATTTATCAACCTGCCACCTGTTTTTAAATTAATGAATTTATTTTCCTTGATCATCTCAGCTCTACACTGACACTATTGGCTCCAGTAATCTTTTGAGTTTGTAAATATTTGGCTATTATATGAGCATAGCATTACTCCTGAATTTGGACATTACATGGTGGCACTTAAGTGTACTGAAAATGATCTACAAACCAAGAATCTGCCTACGTGATCATTTGAATATGCACTGTTGTCTTCTCTTATAAATACAGGGAAATGGAAACCAAGCAGGATTTCCATATTCTTGAGGAAAAGCAAAGCAAAGGGGGAAAAAAAACAAGCTTTATCTTCCTTCGGCAGCATAGCAAAGCTGAATCTTAAACAGTATGACTCGCCCTAACTATTCATTGTTGTAACTGCTGTAACTATTTGACAGATAAAGCTGTCCAGGACGCCTAAATATAATGCAATATAAAGCTGAAATGTAACCGCTGAAAAGGTTCTCAGTGTTTCGAGTTCATAAAGCCGTTTCTGTGCAGGTGTGCGTGGGTGAAAACACTGTGTCAAGCAATGCAAATCTGACGCCATTATTAGAAAATCTTCGCCCAGCCGTTCCATAATGTTCAATGACAAAGTCTGAACACAAATACAATGAAATCATTTATTTTCTTTCTGGTTTGGTAATCTTACAATGCGGAAAATATGTAAATATCTGTGATGTTCCATCAATTCCCTCATTTTTTTCCTGTCCCAATTATGTATATATATAAAAAACTTCATTATATTCAAGGGATAACATGACCAGGGGAAAAACCAGTGTACTGTGAGCCTCCTCCTCCTTCCATAACCTCAGAGCAGGCTACCTGTCTTGCTGTCTCCTATATTTAAATGTGCAGCTCTTTTGGAGCAGAGATACCTTACTCTCCCACTGTGCAGGAACCGAGGTCATAAGACCATGAACTCATTAAGGAAATGACATGGTGGAGGTGGTGAGGCCCCGTAATTAAGAGCAGGGGGCCCCCTGGGTGGAGTGGCATTTTAATGGAGGATGTACAGAACAGAGTTAGATAAAGAGGGAGGGGCGGTGTAGAAAGAGACGGTGGGAGGAAGATTCAGGGAGAGAGGAGTTCAGCGTACGCCAAATATAGAAATATAGTGTCAGAAAAGGAGAGAATAGATGGAGATATTTAGAGATTTTACGTGACTAATGAAGGAACAGGTTGTCTGCTGGTTCAAAAAGTCAAGTGAAAGACCTTTAAAGGAGGTAAAGGAATGATTCAAAGGGAAATTGGTGTATTTTCCAACCTGTATTTCCCATAAATGTGGCCATAGTGACTCTAAGGGTATTTCTAACTTTGCACTCGTCCTCTATGTTGCAGAGAAACGGCTGGTTTACTGCTAGTCCACTGATCAACAGTTGGTGGCGGTAATGCACAAACAAGCGAAGCAATGTGCCCGCAAAATAACAGTGAAGAAAAATCTTAAATCAACAATATTATATGAGGATAAGAAAGTATTATGTAAGGAGGAGGTAAGGTAATGGTAGGAAGTGTATGGTTGTAATGGCCGCACTGTACACCTATACAAATATGATTAGATGTTACTAACCATGAAGCTCTGGATGAGCCAGTCTTTGTGAAACAGTGACCAATGAGCTAATACGAATGCAACGTCACTGCTTAACGTTGTGCTTTACATTTTAATACATTCTTAAAGTTTTTATTTTAAGGAACCTTAGATATTATAAGAAACACATAAAAAAATGGTTTCAGAGAGGCCTTAGCATGCATTTGGGTACCCGGCTCTGTGAATTCATGACCCTGACTAAAACAGAAGTTATCAAAGAAGAAGAAGCTATTTGCGGCCCTCCATGCGCCACTCAAATGTCACCAAGAAAAAGAGGAAGTAGCAGTCAGGTGAAAGGGGACCGAAAATGAAGTAAGGTTGTTGTTAGACATATTATAAGATGAGAGGAAATACTTATCAGTTATACAGAACACATCACAGGAAGCCAAACAGCCAACACCACGTTTCCTCTGGAGGCGGCTCACTTAGTGTACTCGTCAGTCTGAAAGGGCACTCCAGAGGGAGGTAAGGACATGGCTGAGGAACTCAAAGACCTCTGGGTTTTTGAGAGGACTGACGCTGGTATCCTGTGAGTGCTCTTAACAGAATACAACTAATTTTGTCCTCTTGATAGGACAGATTAAAGAAAAGGTTTACATTTTAATAATATGAATCAGAGAAAAGACACTACTTCTCAGCTTCTTGAAAGAATGGATAAGATTATGATAAGCCACTTAAAGGCACTTCCTTTCACAGCAGATGATGGTGAAGACAATGTTTATAGAGAATTTATAACCTAAGAACAGACAGAACTTTTAACCTCTAATAACACTAATAGATAGATACTTTATTTATCCCGAGGGAAATTCAAGACATACTGTGCAAGCGGGTTAAATAGTGCAATGTATTTGTTTCATTAGAAGTCAACTGCTGTGTACTGTGATTTGGCTGATACGAAAAGCTGCTACATGTCACCACAGAGTACGTACATGATGATAGTTTTTTTCTTACTTTCAAGATACTTAAGACGAGATAAGTGAGATAAGAGTTCAAGTCAGGCCCCTCCTAGGGCTGAATAAAAACAACCAATCAGAGTCTCATTCCCAGGTCGTCCAAACGAACAAACAACTATCTTTTTAATCTCTGATTGGTGCTTTTCACTCAGACGTGGTGGATTCTTAAATATGACAAAAATTGATTTATGAAAAAGTAACCTACAGCAGCTTTAAAGGGAGGGGGCAAACAAGAATAACAAGAGTGAATTTAGACTGCAGCTAAAGAAAGATGGTGCTGCTTCAGGATCTACGGGTGGGTCGATACTGAATTTCTTCATGGAGAAAAAACTATTAAATTCTGTCTCAGAAAGATTTTTGAGAGACTGAGCCCACCACTTAAAACAAGAGATATATTTTTTTGTAGAGATTTTACTTGGAATACCTGTTGGTTGTTTTTGGCTACTTAGGGGCAGGTTTTGTCTGTCTGCTGTTTTGGTGGTGCACAGTGAGTTTATTGGAACTTTTTAGCTGCCTGCTGTTGCTGAAAAAGATCCTGATAATAGTAATGTTAATGGCCGTAAAACTTTGAGTTAAAGACGGGGAAAAAATGTTCCATAGAGCTGAGAGGAACTGCAGAGTCAGGTTATAATTCTCTGTGGGTTCATCAGTAACACAATATACAAATATAATGTTTGTCTCTTTCTTTTTTTATTTTTGTCTTTGAAAATGCTATGCAAATAAACTTGAAACTCAAAAATATACTCATTACATCCACTGATGATCAAAGCACAAAAGGCTTCTAAATATCCTTTAACCTGTCTCCTCCTGCCCCCAATCAACATACTGTACATCCCTAACATCTGAAGTCAACATGGGACTTAATTTCCCATCATGCCAGAGCTGCTCTGTGGTCAATATCGGTTGTATTGGGCAACTTCCGGGTGTTATTTAACTATCTACAGTATTGAGTCTATCAAATATCTAGAGAAATTCCTGTGTCTGACGATACAGTAGAACTGTAAAGACGGGAAAAGGAAGGAGAGAAAAAGATGGAGGCAGCTCAACCGTAGCACTGGCGATGACAGGTGATGGGGTCTCATGAGCTGGTATGCGCAGTCTCGCTCGTCTTCCTGTCTTTCACTACTCATTCTCGCTCTCGTACTGTACTCAGGCATACAATTTTAAAATGATAAATTTATTTGTACTCACATCTGATGCGGGCCCTTTATCAGCACCTGGACAGGAGAAAGTGACGAACTCATGGCAACGTTTGTGAACCACGAAACAACACACTGCGGAGAGACAAAGAAAAAAGAAAGAGAACATTTATGAACATTGGCCGTGGTAAAAAAGCTTGACACATTCATGTGCACAAAATATAATGTTATTCAGTAATGTATGAAGAAAATCGGTTTTGCCCAGTAAGCACACATATTCAAAGTATTTGTTCTTTTTTTTTTTTTTATTTAGAACGTTCAGGGTAACCTAAATGGTTTGGATGTTTAGTGTCTAAAATCCTGGCCTGGTTTCAAGACTCAAACCATATCATGATGAAATATGCGCTGGTATCCTAGTTTTTCCTCAGCGTATTTGCAATAGATGTTTAAAAACCCAGATTGGTTGTTTTTATAGCATTAAAAGGAGTCACACTGTGTTCATCAGGATGAATAAGTCATGCAGCACTGTATCTGATGTGAGTGAGTTGCAGAAAATAAGAGGTGAATCTCCTCATTGTCACAACTGACTAGGCTCGGCTTTAAAATGTGAAAGTGCAATTTAAAATGTTTAAATTGTATAAGTTAAGTTGAAGAAAATTATATTTTTTTTGATGAAAGCTCAGTTATTTTGCTGTCTCTGAGCTTTTCAAAGCAGCACTCACTTAACCTATGAAAAGCTTGAGCAGTGATAAATGTACAGAGGGATGCTGTGCCTCTGTCTTAACACCCACGCACTCTTATTGTCACTCATGCACTGTTGACTCATTGTCAGCTACTCTGGATGAGAGCCCCCCTCTACAGCCAACATCCACAATGTAATGTAAAATGTAAACTCACATTTATATCTCCGTATTAACAGAATTTCCTGTGTTTACACAGTTTGCTGTCAACCGAATTTAAAAATCGGCATTAACAACAAATTCAAAGTTGAGGTATTTTTCTCCCTAGGCACATATTTGTTGAAAATAACAAGTGTACACAGAAACACACGTGAAAGATCAAAGAAAGCCTGTACAGTCAGAATTCTTAAATGAGATGAAAAGCGGAACATGGCTCCACCTTTTCAGGTCGGGAACGATCAGCGATGCTGAAACATGTGAAAGCTCCGATGCATAGCAAGCCTGTCATCTCCACCCTGATCAATGTCAGCTCCACTGACAGGCAAGACGAACAGGAAGGCTAAAAATACCCCACAATCACACAGACACACATACACAGTCCTTATGATTGTGCCCCAGAGTATATTTACACAGTGCGTATCTCTGAGTGAGAGATACCGAGTAGCGCTGTAAATGCACTGAACAATAAAGATTTTGATGATAGCAGCAGCCTAAACAGGTTATAGAGCGACCACTGAAAATAATAAAACATATTGGAAGTATTTTGCTCTACTGCTGGCTTATGAAATCTTGCAAAAGCTGCTTGTATATGTATTGTTATCCCATTAAAGTAGAGCTACAACGATAAATGAATGAATGCATTAGATAATTGATAATCAGCGAGCAAAAATACCAAATATTCTCTGGTCCTGCTGCTTTCTGCTTTCTTTGTTTTAATGCGGTAGTACACTGAAAATCTTTGGATTTTGAAATGTTCAGACAAAACAAGCTTTCTGAAGACATCATCTTCAACTTTGGGAACGTGCATTTTCACATAACTTCTGACATTTTATAGAGCAAACATGTAATTAATTAATCTAGAAATTAATCTGCAGAATAATGGAAACTGGAAATACCGCCCTATGGTTGTATGCCTCTGACAGCCAGTCAGGTTGCACTTGTGGTGAATACTTGGATCACTATCTTTCTGACACATAGGAATGATTCCAGTGAATATATTGTGCATTACACATGTACTTGATTAGTATGTAAAGATCTGTAGCTATACAAAATGTAGTGCTTTTGATTTCTCCTGGTGGGTGACACTCAATCACAAGATCATGATTAGCTAAGCGCACAGTACGTTGTTTGCAGTCAAGTGATTCTGATGACGACTAAAATTGTATTCATTGCGTCATTGTCAACGTGTGTGTGTGTGTGTGTGTGTGTGTGTGTGTGTGTGTGTGTGTGTGTGTGTGGAAATATGGAATCGCCCAATTCATTCTCAAATTATGGCCAAAAGCCCATTTTAAGATCACATGACTTTTGACCCTTGAGAAAAAGTGTCACCAATTCACAACATTTAACCGCTGTGGTATACTTTTACCTGTAATGAAATGTGTTTACATTGCAGTACTGCTTCTTCTATTTCAGTAACTTAATTAACAGCTTACAGTCAGTATATATCAGGCTCAAAAATGCATTGGTACAAGAAATTAGGATGTTTATTTATGAGTGTTATAAGGTAATCCACACCTTCAACAGGCCAATCAATGGGCCAGCTGACACAGGGACTGCCATCTTCTTTACATCATGTTTCTATGCATTTTATATACAGGAGGCACAATCTGCTGCCCTTTTAAAGCTGCTTACTACCAGATAACATAACCCTCATGGTAAGAGAAGTAAGGCCACATAAGCCTGAAAGAATGACTTTGGCAAACACAGTTTTGAAGAAGAATATACAGATTTGTTTTTCTCTCTGCATATTTGTCTCATGCACAGTTAGTATCAGTGATCAGATCAGATATTTTCACTGTCAGCAGTCTCTACCGTCTCATTTACATATTTGAAGACCGACTATTCTATCGTATTCTATTTAATTCTATTGTCAAACCGCCGCTGATCAGAGGGGTTATAATTAATACAAAGAATCTGTCTCTAACACACACACATGTGCACCTCAATGGTGCTTGACTCCCACGCAATATCCTCTTTTTGGTCACACCACCCACTCACTGCGATGATATCACACACACACACACACACACACACACACACACACACACACACACACACCCACTCATTCCAATGATATTGTAGATTGAATACACTGAGTGAGGGTGGAGGGATAGAGGTAGAGATAGAAATGATGAGAGCAGTGTGCACATATTGCTTTAAGGCAACTGTTCTTTTGAAGTATTGTAACTGCCAAATCCTGAGACCAAAACACACACAAACACACAGGCACACAGTCCACTCAAACACTCTAACACCACAAACCCTACACACAAACACACACACACACACACACACACACACACACACACACACACACACACAGACACACACAGACACACACACACACCTGTCACAAAAATAGAACTGTACGCTATCCAACAACATGACCCTTGGGCCAAAACAAAATAATACCTCCTTTCTAAAATACACTGTGACAGAAATGAAGTGTGCCCTCCATTTCTCCCTTTAACCACACTCACAACTCTTCACCCAC
This sequence comes from Dicentrarchus labrax, assembly GCF_905237075.1. Taxonomy (NCBI): domain Eukaryota; kingdom Metazoa; phylum Chordata; class Actinopteri; family Moronidae; genus Dicentrarchus; species Dicentrarchus labrax. The sequence continues at coordinate 2,858,204 of NW_026136722.1, read as the reverse complement.
TCTGACCCCATCCGCCCAATAATTGCCTCACTCCATTTCCATTTACACATCTGTTCATACTTCTCTACAACGGTAGTAATTCAGAATCAGTAAATGTACTCATTATACTGAATGGTGCCTGTCAGTTATGTTGTAGCAATGTAGCATCTGGTTGAGATGGTGCTAGTTTTGAATATATTACATATACATTACATACTACAGTAAGGAAGTTCAATGTCACGTTTCTAGATTTAATTGTTTTCTCACTTTTCTACATTTTTTCCACCATATGTTGCACAGGTGTTGTCAAATTGGAGAAGATGTTATTGTCCCTTCCTTTTGCTTTGTCTCTGCATTAAGCTCTCAGGGCCACCATAGTATATGAGAGGCAATGTTAAGCTTTCTTTGTAAGCTATAGCATCTGTTTGTGAAACGCTATAGTACCCTGGCAAACCTTGAGCTCCAGATAATCGAACTAATACGATAATTTAGGTAGATAAGTTCAGATGTGTCTGTGTCATAAACTATAAATGTCTATAAATTCTTCTCTTCTGTCTCTCCCTTGGTTTCTCTCTCCTATATTGTATCTCTTGTATCTCCCCGGGTTCCCTGGGGGTCAACCGAGCCTGGAAGGTAGATGCTTCCCGAAGCTTTCCCCACACCGCAGCCCCATCTGCCAGTCACTTATACATTTCAATAACAACTATTTCTGCATCTCAGTTCATGGTGTGGTCTTTGCGAGTAAAACCAAGATAAAAGCACCACTCAGTTCTGGTGTCCTTCCAGTCAGTGTAGATACTTCATGCTTGCATCTCTCACAAAACCTCCCCCACTCCTCCTCCTCCTCTTCTTCCTCCTCCTCCTCCTCCTCTGCTGGCCTCTTGGTGCCCTCCATGAGCTGGTCTCAGTCTGACTCTGGTGTAGCTGGCACCCTGCCTATAGTGCCTTCATTATTTATCATATACATTAAATATCCATGGAAAACACACACACACACACACACACACACACACACACACACACACACACACACACACACACACACACACACACACACACACACACACACACACACACACACACACACACACAGTTTGATGCACGTACTAAGACAGGCACAGTTACAGTTTCTCCACATCCTTCTCTCTGTGTCATTCCTCTCTCTGTCCACCTGTTTCTTTGTCTTTCTCTCTATCTCTCCCTCTCTCATCTCATCCGTTGCATCACTGTGGCTGTGATCTTAGGTTAGGGTTTCGGCAGAGGTAAGCAGCCATGTAGTGTACCTGTAGAGTCTACCTGTAACACTGGCTGGGCATTAGGTTACACTACAGGCTGCAGTTTGCACCTTAAGAATTCAGTCTTTGTTAGACTGAGACGGCTAAGCTGCTGTAGAATCAAAGTGTGTGTTTTAATAATCACCCTTACAATTGCTTTTGTGTTTATGTTGTTTCTGAAGATAAAACCAGCTTCACAGTCACTGACACTCTGCAACTAACACCTTCTCTCTAATTTTGTGACTATTATTACTGCTATGCAAGTGTTGACATGCTCTCATGTTGTCCAAAAAGCAGGGATTTTCATGCAGCTTTTTCCCAGGAAGGAACATACCACTGCTGCATGCACAGTCATGTCAGTTGTCCACATGATTCCCTCCTTTATATCCTTCTCCAGTGTACAATAACGGTGGAACTGCAGGGCAAAATCACATTTATACTATGTGAAATATCAATTGCCACTTGCCAGAAAATTGTAATTAATTAAAACAATTTGTAATGTCTTTATAAATGAGTAATAATTCCTAATTTTTCAAGAAAAAGGCGCCTGGTTCTAGCCTCTCAAATGTGAGGATTTGCTGTGTTTGGTTATAGCATTGAACTGACTAGTTTTGGTTTTAGACTGATTGTCAGATAAAATAAGGAATTTGAAGGCACCACTTCAGGCTTTGGGAAATCATAATGAGCATTTTTCACAATTTTCTCAAACAACTGATTCATCAAGAAAATAATCAGCAGATTAATCTATAATGAAAACAAGGGTTAGCCGCAGCCCTAGTGATTTGATTCACTAATTGCTTTTAAGGATGTTCAGTTCTCTAATCCTTATGCATAACATTAACTGATGCAGGCCAAAAAATCCTGTGCTATATTAGAATTTAACAGATACAATTTCATCACGACTGTCATATACTATTACTTGCAGTGTTGTGCTTAAAAGCTTTTTGGTTAATGGTGAACTGAACATATGTTTGCAACTAATGAACGAGGGCGTGAGAGTTTGTGGGGGCTGGACCTTGCACTGATTACTGTACAGAAGCACATTATAACTCTATCAGGGTGAGAATGGATCATATTTTATGGAGAAATTATTGCCGGGTTTTCCCTCTGACGTCCTTTTCTACCTCAACTCGGCTAACTGCTAATGTAGCTGCCGTTGGCATGAAGCAGAGGCAGGCTCAGCCGCCTCCCAGTGAGCACAACCTCAGAGACTGAGGGAGGCCATTTTGTAATGTTAGCCATAGTTAGCTAGTTAGCTCATGCAACTAACATTAGCTGACTTAGCCAACTCGATACTTTATTCCCTGTCGTCAAATTTGACTGGGGGAAGTAAAACATAGCCCTATTGGCGACTGTCCCTACCTAGCGGCCTGTTTTTACAAAAAAAATACTTAATTACGCAGAAGCAAATAGCACTCATTTTCATTTGAATCTGTGTGAACTGAACATTGAGCTAGCTTTTGTAAAATGTGACTGATTACTTATGACTTATGGGTAACCAGTGATTTAGGCACTGAATTCCAAAGTGTAAATACAGATTTCTTTAATCACCTGGTATACAAAGCAATTTTTTTAAAAATGTATTATTATTCCGTGCAGTAGAGCAGTTAAACAAAATAATGCACCACGTATGATTCACTAGCAGCACAACTTCTCTCTCTCTCTCTCTCTCTCTCTCACACACACACACACACACACACACACACACACACACACACACACACACACACACACACACACACACACACACACACCGACTCCCCCTTGAAACTTGTTTTCGGCAGCTTAAGCTCTTTGAAGTGTCCCATGTTGCCCCAATTCCTCCCCAACAGTCACATGACATCATTATGTAACGGCTGCTTGCCAGTCCATATCATCCTGCCATTGAGCTTTCTGTATATCGATACAGCGTGAAGAGGGGGGCTCAGACAGACAGCACCCACCTCTTACATTACAAGAAGAGCACATCACCTTACACTCAGTACGATGAGAACAAATCACTTGTTTTGTTTAAACAGATGATGTTTTCCTTTCACCCTATTAGAGTCATCATTTACTACTATGTTCAGATTGACTTATCGCCAAGGGCAATGGCTTACTCACAATTTAAAAAGCATTAACAGGCAAACTACTTACAAAATGTCTTTGGTTTGCTAAATATGATCTCCTATACATGCTGAACCTTCAGGGGTTTGGATTAATGCAATGTTTTTTCTAATAGCTAAAGCCCCCCCCACCCTTTCATTTCCTGTTCTCTCTTTTCCCCATGCATCTCCTTTACTTTCTATTCTCTTCTTTCTCTGTTCCAGTATATTCTGTTATGAAATGTTGGCAGAACACTGATGTTGTAGATAGCCGTTCCCTCTAATGAGCTGCCAATGTGTGCATGTGCTCGTGTGTGTGCGTGTGTGTCGTTCAATGCTACGACACACGGAGTGAAGAAGCTTTCTAGTTAGTCCTATTTATTAATCTATAGCTGCAGCAGTACATCACCCATAATATATCACTGACACAAACACAGCTACAGTGTTCGCTGTCTGGCTAAAGACCTGCTGTAACTGACTGAGAATCTAACTGTGTGATAGATCGGTCTATCTGAACTATGACGACCTCACGCAGGGTTACACTAATCTGTTAACTGCAAGTTGTGACTGTATGTATCAGTTCTGAACACAGCTCTCACTGTATTAACACTGTGGTTGGATTTTCTCACATGGTATTAAAATTCTTGCACAAAAAGAAATCCAGTGGTGTCACAAACAAATGCATTCACGGCAAATAAGACAGCATTTGTTATTGCCAGAGACTGCCTGAGCTTTAATCGAATTTCTATAAAATCAGCGAAAAGAAAGTGTGAACAAATGCAAGTTTCCGTACTGCTGGGGGCGCTAATTCTCCAGTCGGATGGCATTACCTTAGCACTGCAGAAGAAGAGGGCACAGTGATTACAATGATGTAACCAAGCTCCAGTCAAACCTCTAATGGAGTAAAACCTGATGTAATTTATGTTTGCTTCATGTATTCATTTGAGGAAATCTCCTCATCATCAGTCAACACAAATGAGTCTAATGTAACCGTCTCTATATTTTTATCTAGCTTGGCCTTACTAGGCTTTATCAACACAGAATTTGTGTCTGATCCACTTTCCACCATGTTCCCAAACAGCGGATCTAAATGATGTGGGAGGCTCTTCCAGCTCCTCATTTGATTTCTACATAATGACACAATATACTGGAAAATTAGGACGCTGCACGCTGCTGAGGCACACTCTCCACTGCTCTTCACACTATTGCACATGTGCATTTGATGTGAAAGCCTGGCTACTTTTTGACTGACATGATAAGCTGCTTGCTTGAGACAACAGCTGCCAATTTGATTTTCACATTTACTGCTATATTGACTGACTGGCTGGCTGACTGGCTGAGTTCACTGACTTGACTACAAAACCTCTCCATCAGATCTTCTCCCTGACCACGGCCTGGCAGACCTGGCACAGTGTTGAAACAGCGTGGAGAGAGAGGTCTGGGCGAGCCAGACTGCTGCTCCTGTTTCTGTTTCTTGCTCTTCCTACAGTCTCAGTGAAGAGGAAATATCCTGATGAGTGGGGGTGAAAGACTCAAAGAAGAAGCCGATGCAACAGGAGGAAGACAAAAAGAAGAGCAAGGTGATAAAGGAGAAAAAGCAAGAGGAAGAAAGTCAATAATAAAAACACACCATTCACCTTGGGCACCTCCCCTTCTCTGTGTGTGTGTGTGTATATGTGTGTGTAAAGGCTTATATAAGGGGGCTGAACAGCCTACGCCAATGTATAAATACCCACGATGCTGCTGGTGAAGCAGGGAGAAGGGTCAGAGTGAGTCAGCACACCCATATCACTCCTCCTCTTTCTCTTTCTCACTTCCATCAATCCATCCTCTCTTCTTTTTCTTCTCCTCCTCCAGCTCTATATCTATAATTTTTTTTACATTGTTACAGTATGTCTTTTCATGGGAAAAACACAGGAGATTTCACTTGGCAGGCAAACTATGACCTCCAGTGTAAACAAAACAAAACAATCAATTACACTTTCACGTTCTAAATTGTGGTTCTTTGATGTCAAGTTTTCAAAAGATCTGTCATGCTCAATGATTGTGCGTTTGAGGTTTCAGAACTGCAATTCTATTCATTTTTTTCTTCTATTCATAGGTTTTCAAAAAGAAAAAAATTCTGCGACTGAGGACAAAGTCCATCTGTTTTTTAAGTGGCCTTGCTGTGTTTTAAATTTCAGAATAGCCAAGAGCACAGCACAGAGAGATGCCTGGTCCTTTCATTTCACTCTTCTCAGGGCGCACTGTAGAGGTGTTTGCTTGATATCCCCTCATTGGAATTCTTTATTACTTTTCCAGGAGAAAAGCCAAACGTCCTATAAATGGGTCAAAAATGATGCGTATGCATTTCCTATAGAAATGTAAAGGAACCTTTTATCCTTATCAGTCATATCTGTCAGGTATAGTGAACCACATATCAGCTGTCATGAGCATTATCTCCATATGTAAGTATAAGTATATTATTTAATTGGATAATTAATGCCGACGCAAGTACCAAAAACTGCAGTCCCTCAACCAGCCACTTAAGGCTGCTGCAAAAGTAAGTTGATCTCCATAAGGACCTGTGTTAAATCGCCCAAAAAACGATTTCCGTCTCCAGCAGAACGGTGGCTCAGTGGTTAGCCCTGGTGCCTCACAGCAAGAAGGTTTGCATGTTTTCCCCGTTTTCTCTGGTTTCCCTCACCATCATAAACATGTATGATAGGTTAATTTCTCCAGTTACTACCCTTGACCAAGGCACTGGCTTTAGATCTGGAGTTGGTCCCCATGGCTTAAATGCCATTAAGAGCACTAGAATGAACCCCAGGAATTTTTTCATAGATTATTTGTCTCATGTAGTTACCTACTGCAGCTTCAAATGCACAGGACAAATTTCACTGTGTATGATTGTATATGTGATAAAGTTGATTCTTCTTCTCTCTTCTTCTAAAATCCCCGTTGATGACAACTGTACGGACGGAAAATTTCTATATAACTTACCCGTTTAAATTATATATTTATAGATCAGGAGTCAGTGATACGGTTAGGGTTGGAATCTGACATAAAGACCAAGACCTCCACAGAATTATCACAGCAGAAGAAGAAGAAGAAGATGAAAGAAATGGATCCCATCGTTATTATAGACTATATAGAAGAAAATACAGTATACACACACACGTATATCTGTGCCACCTGTGAATATCCGTTCATACAGTGTGGTATCCCTTTTAATAGTGTACTATCTTACATTCAATTAGAAAAAAACAGGAGACACTACAGTCTGGCTGGCTTCACGCTCCGTTCGATTTCAGTTTCAGCTCTGTGCCAGCGCTGTGAAAGCATTCTGGCACAAGCCGATTTTACGTGGTCCAGCTTACACCTCCATCCTAATCCTCCCTTTCATTCACTCCCTACCTCTCTCTCTCTCTCTCTCTCTCCTTCTCTCCCATTCACTGCATCCCTCTCACTGTCTTCCATTCACTCCATGTTTTCTTTTATTTCTGTCCGTCTGTCTGTCTCTTTGACTTTTTCCTTCCATCCTACTCTCTCCGTCTGATTCAGTCATCTGTCTATTATTCTGTCACTTTTAATTCCATTTCCCTTCTCTCTTTATCACTTGCTGTCTCCATTGTAGCCTTGTTCTGTCTCTCATGCTTAATTTTATTGTAATCATGCTTTTTGTCAACATTGCCTGTATTCACACTCATGCAGTTGCGATCCTCCAGACCTGGGAGCTACCCAGTGTCTGCTCCACTACAGTGTGGGTTGTTTGACAGAACTTGATGAGAGTTGAGAGGGAGTCTAAGTCTGTATCATTTTCTTCCAAATGTGCTTGCAACCTCAGCTAAACGTGACAAGCAGAAATGAATTCAAATTAAAATGAACCTCATTATCAGTTTCACCTAGATCACACAACCAACAAAGTATGTATGAATAGTAATGTTCCTATACTGTATCTATTCTTTATGAGACAATAAGTTCATAATTTTGGTTTATACCATATCACAAGACCATTTTTCTCTATGCAGGTAAAACATTTTACTCCGAATCTCCTGAATATGGAAGATTAATGACAAATCATTCCATCATCATTTCCACTTGGGGATGACGATGGGAAATATCCCAGTTATCTTTATAGTAAGTCTGATCTTCACAAGTCTATTCCAAGGCCAAAGCATTTGACGTTTATGTCCCTTTGTCTTTAACAAACAGAAGACCAGCAATAATGGTAGGCCAGGTGCTGTGCTTCATCCAGTTCTACCTCCATCCTATCCATTCTAGCAGAAAGCTGTCCAATATCCAAATCAAGGTTATCTTGAGTTTGCCTTACTTTATTTTCCATCTCAGCTTTTAACTCTCTTTTCTGTGATAAGTCGCTCAAGACGTTCCACTTTGCAATCAAAAAGTTTTTCGAGGGAGGTATGCACCTCATTGCTTTGTGAGTTAAGTGTCTTGAACTCATCACGGTCCATCAAGTTAGCGTTAATGTCGCTGTTTTCCGCTTCTTTCTTCTCGTTTTGCCACATGGAGTCCTCTCCTTTATCAGTCTAATGTATACAGACATCAGACTGATTTTAGCACATAAATATACTGTCATAATCTGACTGCAATGCATGCCATGTACTAAAAAGGGAATAGAGTGTACAGCAAGCCCCCAGGAAGAGCAGCGGGATTAGAAGCCAATTTGACACAGTGGCCAAACTATGTAATGACAGCAATGGCATCCATCACATGATGGTCCATAAGCGTACATTGTGAAAGAAGAAGCCGAAAAATGGTAGATAAATGTTTTTAAACCCTGCAAAATGACTCGTTTCACTATCAGAATTTCTTCAGTCCAATAACATTTGCAAAGTCTAAAAAAGTTAATTATTTTGTCCCTATTCAAGTTAGCGGAGAGCTAAACTCCAGGTACTTTCTTTACAGCAGGAACTGGCTTTTTTGGTTTCATGCACTACTGACGGAGCGCCACCTCCAACACTGTATCCAGTTCTCCATTAATACATCCATTGTATGCTAACAGCTCTACGAGTCTGTACTTAGCCACAGCAGTGCTTTAACCCAAATGCTAACCTCAGCATGCTAACATGCTCACAATGACAATGCTAACATGCTGATGTTTAACAGGTAAAATGTTTATCATGTTCACTCTGTTAGTCAGGTGTATAAGCATGCTGAGATACGTTATTTAAAAGTACAGCAGAGGTTGATGGGAATGTCATTAGTTTTGCACCTATTTGGTCATAAATCAAAGTATTGGACCCCAATGATGGCACTAGATCAGAAATTAGGGGCTCACCAAAGGGATCAGTGTTTATCCTCTGGTTACCATCCAATTCGATCATCAAAATAGTTGATCTTCTGTCGATGGACTACTAATTAACTTGTTTCAGCTGCCAGGTTCTGGTACTTCACACTTTTCAGTCTGTATCCAAAAAACTACTGAGATTCAATATCCAGTCCTCCTTATGAGAACAGTTTATAATAAAACTTTAGAAAGAAAGAAGGAGGCTGAAAAGCAGAACAAATTGTAAAAAAAAAAACAATGACATTTACATTGTTAATCTGTGCACCAACAACAGCTGTCTCTTCACTTTCCCTGTCTATGTTTGCCTGTGGAGGACACTTAGTTTCCTCTCATAGCAGAAGTACATCTACCTCCACAATATGACCTGAAAATGTCCAGCCAAAACACACACACACACACAACCCTGTAATCTCCTGTACTGTACATCAACTTTTCTCCTGCACTCCTCTCTCTCTCTCTCTCTCTCTCTCTCTCTCTCTCTCCCTCTCTCTCTCTCTCTCTCTCTCTCTCTCTCTCCTCTCTCTCTCTCTCTCTCTCTCTCTCTCTCTCTCTCTCTCTCTCTCTCTCTCTCTCTCTCTCTCTCTCTCTCTCTCTCTCTCTCCCTCTCCCTCTCCCTCAACTCCCCCGCAAACAATACCTGCTGTTTTGGTCCAGACGGCAAGAAATATAACTGAGGGGAGGGAAGAATAAGTGAAGAGAAATAGAACGCTTGAGTGCATAAATTATGGCTGTTCACTGTATTTAATTTGCTGAAGAGTACAGTCATCATCCTCAGCATGTAGTTTTATCCAATCTGCTGATTTACTCATTAATTCAGAGAGAGAGAGAGAGGTGTGGCATGAAGAGGATGAGGGAGAGAGAGTGGGAGAGAGAGGACAGAGGGGTGAGAGTGAAGAGCGGCAGATATTAACAAGAGAGTCGATGAGACTAACAGGTTTGAATACCAAATAATGAACTATACACAAGTTGTAAAGCTGCTACCATGCATACAAGGAAATATAATAAATGTCCTGCATTTTACAGTACAGTGGTTGTAAAATTCAATGTTTTCTGTCTGGCCAGAGGCTTAAAAAAAAAGAAAAACTAAAACTCAGAAAATGGATTGCATCACTCCACCGCTGAAGACACTCCACTGGCTGCCTGTATCTTCTAGAATTGATTTTAAAGTTATTTTACTTGTTTACAAAGCTTGTGACCTTGCTCCTCCATACATCAGAGATGTTCTTTAAATTTATGTTCCAGCCAGGTCACTTAGGTCCTCCACTGCTCATCTTTTAAATATAAGTTATGTGAACCATAGCAGTGCAGGTGAGAGTGCAGTCTGTTTTAATGCCCCTAAATGGTGGAACTCATTGCCTCTAGATATTATAATGACAAGCTCTCTCAGTATTAAAAAAAAATTCTTAATTCTTAATCTGGCTTTTAATTTGGAGTAATGTTATAATTTTTAGGTTTTAATCATTGGTTTTTACATTATTTTTCTCCCTGGTGTTTATGTTTTATATATTTTTACTGTTTCTATTGTAGTAATCTTTAGCCTTGCAACATATTATTTATTGTTGTTGATTTTTGTTTTTATGTGCTGTTTCGATTTTGCTTTGTGAAGCACTTTGGGCCACGTGTTTGAATTTCCCTCGGGATAAAGAAAGTATCTATCTATCTATCTTTCTATGTATGTTTGTATGAAAGGTGCAATATAAATAAAGTTGAGTTAAGTTGAGGTGTGCATTCAAGTTGTTTTGTTGTTGTACTGGACGGCTCTGACTGGAGGGTTTGAATGAGAAACACAAATATGGAGGAGCTCCTTTCAACTTTCAAATGTTACAGTCTACTGCAGTTTTGTGCAACAATATGATTTATCAATAACAATATAACATAACAGTGATGCAAACAACAGTCCACTTTGTGAGAGCTTCTACTGTATATACGCCCATCTAAACAGTGAGTGTGTCGTACATATTTATAATCCTGTGGCACACAATAAGTGATGCATTAAGGGCTGCAAATGGGCACCATTTTATATAGCACTTTCATCCAATGAGTTTTCCTCTCATTCACTCATTCTCACACACACACACACACACACACACACACACACACACACACACACACACACACACACACACACAGATGGCAGAACTACCATTCAAGACACTAACCTAAACACTATAAACTGTAAAAACTTTTCTGATATTTTAAATCTACATACACATTTAGCTTTAGTGTGTAGGTACACTGTGAAAAGCTGTCAGGTAATCATGTGTGCAGTCTTGTTTGAATCCTGAAAACATTCCAAAGGTGGCAAAATGTGTATATTGCATGTAGCCACTTTTACCATGTCGTTCATTGTATTTACTGTTTTTAATAAAGGTACAAAACAGAAAATATAGTATGGTGCTGACTTGGTGTAGTTATCAGTGTAGCGTAAAGCCAAAAACAGTAAAAGCACAAAACTACAGCTAAAAAAACAGGATACGTATTATTTCAATAAACAAAGTTCTACAGTTATTGTAACCCCTTGGCCAAATAACAAGTGGGAGGCAGTGTGTGTGTGTGTGTGTGCTTGTGTGTGTGTGTGTGTGTGTGTGTGTGTGTGTGTGTGTGTGTGTGTGTGTGTGTGTGTGTGTGTGTGTGTGTGTGTGTGCTGGGATTCTGAATATGAGATTGAGTTAGGAACGTTAACAAAGACCGCAAGAGCTTATGTGTGTGCTTGTGTGTCGGTGTGTGTGTGTTTTTGAGGGCAAGGCAGGACATTGTCTACAACAACTCGCTTGAAGCTTGGCAACAGACCAGTGCTGCCTGGCTGCCTGTTATTCTCTTTACATAGAGACTCAAACACACACACACACACACACACACACACACACACACACACACACACACACACACACACACACACACACACACACACACACACACACACACACACACACACACACACGTATTTGAACAAAAAAAATAATAATTTCATCTAGTTTATTCTTGTTCTTTCTGTCCCTCTGTCTCATGTCTTTAAATGGGTTGGAACAGGAAAAACGCCATTACGGTTACAGAGGTTAATCTTCAAAGAACGAAAGATAATGATGATGTCAAATTGAAGATACTGTGGGTGGGTGATATTTAAACAGTACACCGTCTCCTACTAGCTTTAGCACACAAAGTCTCAAACTCAACAATATAATATTCATAAACTGAAAAAGACATGGGCAGGAATGAATAAAAAGGACAATAATGAGAGGTGAGCAGGGTAGAGAGCGACTGCTGGAGTTAGAGAGAGAGAAAGGGAGGAGGAAAGGAACAGACGACGGATGAGAGAGAAAAAGCAAGAGAGTTGAAAGGAGAGTGGCACAAAAGCAGAAAGTCAAATAAAGAAAGACACACAAACGGAGGGAGGGACAGAAAAAGAGGTCTGGGATCACTGCACTCCTGTCGGCTCGTGTCACTGTTGCTAGGTTACCATCCATAGACGAACGGGTTAAAGTATATCTCAGGAGCAACAGTGACATAGTTAGCTGCTGTCTCCATCAGACAACACACACAACTTAGACACACACTCAGAAATGGAGCAACTCTAAAACTGTGTTTAACCCTATTGAGATTTAGATTTTGCAGTTTGCTGATATAAGAAGATGGGCACGCAAACAGACACACAGCCTACCACATAAACAAACACACCACAGACAGAAAGCCCAAACTAGGAGTGAATCCTCATGGCTGTGAACTGAACAGAACCACTGTGGCATGTCTAGAAACACAACATGTTTAGAAATAAATGTATTTTTTACTACCAGGAACGCTATTAGGTTAAACATGTCATAAACGTACAGCAAAACACTGTAAAATAACCATAAACATGCCGTAAACATGGATATTATCGCAAAGTTGGCAAAGCCTCCACCAAAATAACCTTCCAACAACATCTGTTAAACGTCAAAAAGCTAATTGTTTTAGCTGTTTACATTAGTAATAATAAGTAAAAGTAAAACTGCTGTTTCCATGTATGTTTTGTGCACTTTGTAATAAAAAAAATCAGATCCACGGATGCCTGGAGCATCTGTGCAACCATGTATAAAAGGAGTTTACTCCAAACTTTTCAGATTCAACATCAGTATTCAGTCTGTGAAACTGTGTCCACCAACAAGCTGAATGACCTTATGTCCTAGAAATTATATCATAGTACATTTTCAAACCCACAACAGCAGTATCTCTCCCCCAGCAGTTAGTAATCCAGGTGGGCCACCCCACCTACACACCGTGATTCACATTGTAGACATTTAGCTCATCTCCTCATTGAGTCAAATTGCCCTGAGAGCAACTGATCAGGTTCAATTCGAAGATCACTTACATTACAAACAACAAATACAGAGCCGTGCAAAGGTCCTGTGACAGTGATCATGTAGGAGACAAGTGGTGGGAAAGTGAATAATTAAAGAAAGAACGAGCAGAGGGGGCACATGATGTTATTGCGGTGAGAGTAATGTGGGTGGAACGGAGTTAGAAACACACCTTTAGCTTCTTTCCTGAGTCTGCAGTAGATTTCCACAAACCTGGCCCAATATACTTTCTTTTTAATTTCTTTCTGGGTGTACTCTGGTGTCTCTCTGGTATGAACAGTTTCATAAAATACAAGGTGATGGTGTAGCCATTGTTATATGTGCTGTATTTTGGAACCATATGAAGAGGAAACTCATCTGTACAGAGTCACGCCATCATAACATCCATTTCTCACCACAGTAATTTTCTCAGCTTAAAGGAACAATACACGACCACATTTGAGAAATTAGAAATTTACCAATACCTACATTACACGCGTCAATGATGCTTGGTGCTCAAATACAATCAACCTGAATGGTTTCTTTTTATTTAAAGATGAAACATATTCACTATCCTGTTGCTACTGTTTACATTCAGCCAGATGCAAATTCAAAGGATGCACTGCAGAATTATTTCCTGGGTGCATACGTATATGTATATATGTATGTAAATAACTGTAAATATTGTTTTCTTTTAATGTATTCTATTTGATTTATCTTTGGTGTGAGTCCATGAATTTGATTATCTTTTTCTATGTGTGTAGCATGAATGATCTACAAGCTTTCATTTCGTTTTACAGCCTTGTGTTGTGTTATGATGAATACATTTTCCATGAATCCTTGATGTTAGTATGTTCACTTAAACTTCCTTGTTATCTAAAAAAACATCCAATATATTTGTCTAATGCAATAAAAGGACAGGGCCTTGTCTTGTCAGGGCTACAGTATTGGCACAAATCACAAAGTATACAAAGAGGTAATAAAATGTGGTTACTCTGAGCAACAGCACAGCACCTCAGCGCCAATGTTGCTGCCATTAATCCTACCACCAGGAGTCACCAAGTCAGAAACTTTCCCGTCATGCTCACAGAGGCTTTAATGATGCCTGGTTACCCGCCAGAGTGGCTGGTGGCGGCCACCAATATAGCAGCCACAGGCAGAATGAACCATTTCCCCTCTGTGCTGTAGAAAGGCAGCTATTGACAGAGTTAAGAATAGACGATGGTACTCTCTGGGACTGACACAGATTCACAATGAGTTAGCACCTATTCATGTAGTACAACTGTGCAAAAATGTCAACAGCCAAGAACACATTGGTTTAATGAACTGGCATTTTGTAATACCATGAGCTTTGGAATACTAAAGAGTTGGTACCTCTATCTGACAAATAGAGCTAAATTATAAAGCAGGAGATTGCTGCCTATTACTGCAGTCTGATTACCTAAATGACTAAATAGGTCTTATTTTGAGTGCCTTTTTTGTCCTAATATGACCCTTCCAAACAAGACCCTGTATAATGGGAGAGCCCTGATGGCAATAAGCTAAGTGCGTAATAAATAGAGAAAGAATAGAGTGTGTTCTTCCTGGTTTCCTTCATACTTTCCTGCTGCAGATTTAAGGAACGTTTCACAGCATTTGTTGTTGTTGGCGACACAGAATTAGGGCTTTACTAGATCCTTTCTTTTTAGTCATGCTAGTGACATGGCTCAAGATGTCAGTCTGCTGGTGGGTTATCAAGGTTCGCATTGTTGTTTTATTGTTTAATGTGTCATCAACTATTCCATTTTAATTTCCATGAAATATGGTACAGACACTCTGCACTGATTTACAATGTTCTTACTTTGTCAATGTGAGGAGGAATAATATCAGTTTAGTTCCTGGTAGTTGCTTCTGGCTCTTTTTGTTTGTTTGTATGTGTTTTCAGGCTGTGATGTGAAACAAGCTTGACCCACATTGGCTGTCTGATCCGTCCTGATATGTCTCCAAGGTGTCACCGTGGCAACGGGTGTACTATTGCCGCAAATGTCAGCAGCAAGGACAACCAAGCCCTGAAGGAGATAGTCTGTCAATCTGTAACTGAAAGTGAGTACAAGTACACACAGACAAACAAACACACTCTAAGTGATCAGTCTTCAGATGTGTGAAAGTAGATCAGAGCAAAAGGAGCCGGCCCTCACTGACAAGTAAAATTAGACTTTGTCACATGCGCAGACACACACACTCACACCTGTGGAACAACCAATACACACACGTACACACACACACAGAGATGCATCAGATAGCCACCACTGACACCGCTGATAAACAGAAGCAGCGAGCACTCCTGTTTTGACGTCGGCTGCTTCACTCTCTCCCTCACTTTCTCTGTACAAGTGAACAAGGCATGCACGCATATGCAGTCTCTCACATTAGACCCGCTCTTAAACATGTTCACACACTGACAGATACACACGCACACGACAGCTCTTTAGCACCCTCCACATTAAACTGAGAAGAGGAAGCAGTTATGGGAGGAAACACACTGGGTGTTACTGTAGAGTGACTATCAGAAAAACTATTAATATAAACAAAGAGTATCAGTTTATATGTGTGTTTAGTTAAAACTGAAATCAGCTTAATGTCTCAAAACAAAAAGACCAATCTGCATGCAGTCCCTGTCTGTTTTCTTAACTCATTTAATTCATCGGTTTGTTGGATTTTCTATTGCAAGTGCCTTTACTATCTTTGGTCGCACTGCATAATTCTGCATTCGTTTTGCCAATAACTCCCCTTCTTGAGTTCCTCTTTTTCAAATTGTGGCATATCCTGCATCACATTTACTCTTAACAACGCACACAATCAGCTACTGCTGTAATCTGATAGCTCAAATGGGTGCAGCAGTATAGCAAAAATCATTTCAGTAAAACCTACACAGCAGTGTCTCCTCCACTAGTAATAATCAGAGTGAGCCTTCCCACCTCAAACATATGATTCATATTATGTTGTTGTGTGCCATGAGCACAAGCTGTTTAGGATGCAAGTTTGTTGTGTCTGAAAAGCACCAGGGGAATGTAGGAAAAATCAATACACTGTAATGCTGCAATATTTTTGGCCCCCATCGATAAGCCGACTGAGGCTCACTATCAGGGTTGTTATACACACTACAGTGATGTGGCGTGAAAGACAGCACAGTGGACTTATATAACATGAACTCTTGAAAATGCTGAAAATAATGTCCTTGAGAAACTGTTTGGACGAGGTCTGTGCCTCACTGACGACAATCAGGAGGCAGACTTAAAGGACTCGCATAATGCATCGACAGCATTTGCAGGTTTTGCTGCTGTCGTCAGGATTTGCTTGACGCAGGCTTGTGAAAGCCAATAGCGATGCTGGTCGACACAGAAATATCTCAACTACTGCACTGATTGTCGTGAAGTTTTGTAGAGACATTTTGTGCCAGCCATGATTTTATATTGTGAAGTTGAAAGAAGATGAATCCTACTGACTTTGGTGGATTCGGGATGTTAAGTAATCCCTTTATTCATCCCCTGACATTCCCTCTTGAGACATCATCAGGTCCAACACTTCGTTTAGTGACCAGATACCTACAAAAACTCCCATTCCCATTCGATGCGCCTATAATGTATTTTCTTTTATTAAGGTGAATTCAATTTTCCAAAATTTCAATTTTGTCACGACAAGCTTCCAGTTTTCAAAAATTTCCATCAAGATCTCTGATGCCGTATTATTTCACATAACAGCAGAAAGCGAATTATTTTTAAGATTTTAAAGTATTTAAACCTTCTGCCTCTTAAACCGCAGGACTGAGAACCCCCCAGTTTCATATCTTCACTCTGATCGACGCTTTCTGTTATCTCAATAAACACCTCTGTCGGCCTCTGTCGCTTTTTAATCCTTTCCTTTTTTTCTGGTGCTTTTCAATGTTCTCCCTTCACACCTACACACTCAGCCCTCCCTCCTCCTCCATCCCCCTCTCCACTCCCCCATCCATCTATCCATCCATCTATCCATCCATCCATCCCCCATTTGGTGGTACTCTCAGTGGAACACTTGGGCTATTTATAAAAGCATCAAAGCCCACAGCTTCCAACACACAGCCACTAGAGAGAAAGAGGGGGAGATAGAGAAGGGGGGGAGAGAAGTTGGGAGCTTGAGGAATGGTGGAAGGGGGTACTAAGACGAACACAGAAGGGAGAAATGTGGAGAGAGACAGCAGAATGAAGGAAAAGAAGAGGGAATTATGAGCAGGGACAGGGAAAGGAAGCTGGAGAGAAAGAGGGGGGAAAGAAGAGGAAGATGGACAACAAATGGGAGAAGGTGGGGAAGAGAGAGAAAAACTGAAAAGAAACAGGGAGTGAGATACAAAAGGAGAGAGCGGTAGGTCCAAAGAAATCAGGGGAAACAAAGAGCACAGGAGGAGGCGGAAAAACAAAAGACTGGATGACAAAGTCAGATATGTTTTCATCTATTTCCCTTTGCTTCAGGATCTCAATGATACACCTCAACATCAGCTGTGTGTGTGTGTGTGTGTTCATGCATGAAAATCCGTTTTGGTTTTGTGCATGCATTTGTGTGATCTGTGTGTGTGTGTGCGTGTGTGTGTGTGCAGGCGTACGTGCATGTGTGTGTGTGTGTGTGTGCATTTGTGTAGGAGGCAGGTTTTGGATCCGGAGACCTCCCACCCACACAGGTTGGAGTTGCAGAGGCACCTGAGCTGCGTTCGGCACCGCCAACAGACACAGATGTTTGCAAATGTTCACTAACTCATTTGAACCTGAACAGGCTCATAAAAAGGCAGAAAACATGTTATGTGAATCCAGAGAAACTGTGGGCATGGCGCCCAACAGCACCTTGATGCGTACTGGTGAAAGCAAGAGACACCCGATAAAACCTGAGCACAAAACATGCCATCAGTCAAAGGGAGCCTTGAATAGTCCTCTTCATAAATACATACATTTTTCCAATTTGAGACCGCTAATGGCTGCAGCAAACAACACCTTTATGGGCTTGTTCAGGTGCAATCTACACCCCGTGCCTACACCATTTTATCCCTCCCTCTTCCTCTCTCTCTCTCTCTCGCCTGTTTTCTACCTCTTCTTCCATGTCCATTATCTCACCCACTACCTCTCTGCTCGAGTGTCATTCCAACATACCTTTCTCATTCATTTTCAACCATCTGCCTTGTTTAATTTATTCTTTTTATCACAATATATGAAATGTCCTCTGCTTGTGGGAACATACCACTTGAGTTTTGTGCAGTCCTCTTGATCAAGAACATGATCGAATTCTTTTGAAACGTAAAAAAATAAATTTAAAAAAAATGTACTGCGATTTGCCTTGCTGGCATCATCAGCAACAGCACATCATGTTCCAGTATGCACAACAAGACCTCATATACACTATAAAAGGATTATATTTAGGATGCTGAATAGAATGGTGGATTGAATACATTATGGAGAACTTACAGAGCATGCATGTCTTCTATTTCTGCCCTAATTTATCCTTCCTCAATCTCTCCCCTCATTGATTCCTCTTCTTTAAAACCCAGCTTTCTCTTTTTTCCCTCTGTTCTCTTGCTATATACTGTACTGTATGTTCTCTATACAGCGTGTTTCATATTACATCAAGTTACTTTACAAAAACAGCATTTTTTGTTACTGCTCTCGAAGGACATGTTGTTTTTCCCTGCACTTGCTATGAGCTACTTTCATTGGAACTTTCAAGGAAATCATATGCAATCCTCCTCTCCTTCCTACGCCCTTCCCACTCACTTTCTCCCCCTTTTGTCTGTCCCTCTTCCCTCTATGAATTCCACCCCCACTTTATCTTCCTTCACCTCTCCCTCCTCCCATCTCTCATCTCACCATCCTTCTTATCCAAATGATCATGCATTTTTTCCTCTATCCGATTCTCCCTCTCTCCCCCATAATTCCCCTATTTGCCCTGTTTCTCACACTTCCTGCCACTCAGTCCCCCCTCCATCCCTCTCAAGCTCTCTAAAGGAGTAATTTGTCCATTAAGTCTGTGAGGAGACAGTGGAGGATGCTCGACAGCCTGTTACACACTGAAACCCAACTCATTATTAACACACTCATTTAGGACTGCGTGCACACTCACACACACACACACACGCATAAAACCAATCATGTGGAAGCATTAGAGCACACACAGTTCTGCACAAACAGCCATTAAGGAAATAAGCGCTCACCAGCTCATTAAATGGAACATGAAGCACATGCGCACGCAAATTCCCAACACAAAAAAGTATGACATATTCTGTAAACTCACAAACACTTCTTAGAAACACCACATTATGTAATACAAGCTATTACCACCCAGTTAGTCCTACACTCTTTCTAGTGTATGGAAAACAGCAGAATCCCACTGAGGTATTACAGTGTACTGTTTGCAGCTACAACGACACCGAGGCAGTGAGCTGCTCTGACCAGCAA
Organism: Dicentrarchus labrax; assembly: GCF_905237075.1. Taxonomy (NCBI): domain Eukaryota; kingdom Metazoa; phylum Chordata; class Actinopteri; family Moronidae; genus Dicentrarchus; species Dicentrarchus labrax. The sequence continues at coordinate 2,838,812 of NW_026136722.1, read as the reverse complement.
TGCTGTATATAGAGTTACACAATATGCAAAACCCAGCCAGGCTCACTGCAACACACTTTGCAGACCACCTTCGAAACATCAGGGTTGGGGTGTCCTAGTAGGTCACCTGGTAGAGCTGATGCCTTATGTACCAGGGCTGAGTCCTTGCTGTAGGGGATATGCGTCCAAGTTAGGGGTGAACAATAATTATCGGGCCGATAGTTATCGGGCAAAACAGGAAATTATTACGTCATTCCGATAAGTCCGATATCATGACGAATAGCCCCGATAACATATATAACTTTGTCGGCACGGCAATGCCCCACTCCCACTATGAGACCTGAATAGCCTGCAGTGAATGCTGCGTTCAAGTGACGTTGGCATAATCAGAAAAACTCTTTCTGACTGGGATGTCGGAAAATAACTTGTTAACTCGGTCATAATTTTGGTAGTTGCTTACTTGAATTGATATCCACAGTATTTTTCCACATGTTACACATAAACAATAGAAACTTGAACTTAAAAAGGCCGAAAGAACGACTAGCAAACGTGGGAACAGGGAATTTCCGTTACACCGTGAATGCAGCACAGCGTGCTTAAGTTTGAAAACAGACAACACGGCATCGATTGTGTGGGACTTTTACAAAGTTTCTGAAGAAGAAAGGTCGCTTGTTATTTGTAACAAATGTTCCAAGCAAGTTCCACGAGGAGGTAAAAGTAGCATGAGCTTCAATACGTCAAACCTGATAAGTCACCTGAAACATAGCCATCGCTTCGACGGTCTCTCTCTCTCGATCGATAAAACAACTGAACCTCATTTACTTTAGTGAAAAGGTATTCATTTGAATGGAACCATAAGCCAAAATCATTTAAACTTAATGTTTTGTTACTATGGAATGCACTTTTTCAGTTTGTTTACACAGACAAGTGTAACTTGTGTTTTATTTATTATTGAGTTTTTTTTTTATTTAAAATTTTTTTTTTTTTTTTAATTATTTTTTTTTTTTTTTTTTTTTTTTTTTTTTTTTTTTACTTTTTTTTTTTTTTTTATTTTCCGTTTTTTTCTTTTTTAGGGGTTTTTTTTTTTTTGAAGGCTTGCCAATAGTTTTTCATTGGAAAAAATTAATATCTCCATTTAAAGAGTCAAAAGTGTTTTTGGGTTTGTTCATAGTATTAATGTCATGATCTTAGGTCATGATCATATATATATGTATATGTGTGTCTGTTATCGGTTATCGGTATCGGCCTTTAGGAGCTGAAAGTTATCGGTTATCGGTATTAAAAAAAAATTATCGTGCATCCCTAGTTCAAGTCTGATTTGTGGCCCCTTGCCACGTTTCATCATCTCTCTCTCTCTCTCTCTCTCTCTCTCTCTCTCTCTCTCTCCTCCTTTCCTGTCACTCTTCAACTGTCCTATCTGATAAATGCAAAAGCCCCAACAACACATGTAAACATCGTCTTCAATCAACAAGATGAAAATAAAGGTGTTAGGGTGGACGGTGAGTGACAAAGTCTCAATTTTTAGAATCTAAAACTCACCTCCTATAGGCTTCAGATGGCTATGGTCATCTTTGAATATATTTTTGAATTACTATCTGTACCACATGTTCTCTCGACAGCAGATATTGGTTGGTATCTAATGGAAAGTTAAAATATTGCTGAAATAAAACAAGGCAATTCAGTTTTTCTGTCAGTTCAGACAGGAAATATACGTTATTTGCATCACATCAGCGGACAGTCAGCAGACCTAAACAACATCAGATCATGTGTGAAACACTGACAACACAACTATCTACACCACATCCTTCTTAGTCATGCATACTACCACAAGCTGCTGCTGCTTTCTGAAACCTGTTAAAGGCTGCTTTCAGGGGTGCTGAGTTCTCTACCCAGCCCCCCAACGTCCTTCTGCTCCGCGCTGAATCTACAGCATGCAGCTCGAATTGATACGCCAGAAAGCAGGACCTGTATGTACCCGTAGTATGTAAACTAGCACTGTCTATCCACCTTACTCATGTTAACAAAAAGCAACTGAAAATATATCTCATTGATTTAACAAAGGCAACTTCCTTTTTTCACCCGTGACTCTGCAGAATGAAGACCAAGAGGAACAACTGTCACTATCTCAAATTCTATTAATGAAGCTCTTTTTTAACCTAAACATTTGCTTTGAAGGCCATCTAACTATTGAGGTCAACAGTACCAATCACCAAGCAGGAATTTAAGTAGACAATATTCATGTCTGGACAGGAAACTGTGGCCTTTTTTTTAAGTCAGCCTTGCATGCCATCTGGAAACAGTGGTCGTTATGATCATTACGACCTCAACCATCATGTAGGGACTTTGTATGAGAATAGCTCAGCTACAATATCTTTACAGTGAAGGGATTTCGTTGTCATAATACGTGAGTTGCAGGGAAACAAGTAACAGATGCTGCAATAATCTTCCTCTTTTGGAGAAGTGATAAGAAAAGTAAAGAGACAAAAACTGGAAGAAAATATGATTTAAGAGAGAACAGTGGAATATAACATTAGAAGCTAAGATTTGATTCAGGTATAGCAAGTACAAACAATCCATAAACACCATGTAAGACAGTAATGGCACTGATTTGTCCATTCAGGTCTCAAACACACTCACAACAGACAGAGGAGCTGTAGTATACACAGCCCGCCAGGTCTTATTGATGAGTTGACCTTTCATTGAAAGACATGTAAACATGCAGGCCATAAACATGATTTCACTCACATTCTGTTTGGATTATTCATACATTAATATAAAAAAGTCTTCATTTAACTATCTTTACACAGATATAAATACATCTAATCATACACTACAATGTATCACACTCCATACACACAAACACCCCCCCATTTAGTTCTGTGAGAACTATGTGACTGTCAAACAAACCTGAAAGACAAAGCACACCCACACACTATATTTGTGTGTGTGTGTGTTTGTGTGTGCGTGTGTGTGTGACCTTGCAGAGGAATTCCCTTTCTCCCTGAGCTCTGGGGAAGCGATACCCTGCCCCAGACGGACAAATGGGTCGCAGAGCAACTCATACACACACGCAAACACACTCACACACGCACACACCTGATGAAAGAAGGTAAGTGAAAACTGTTGCTTTTTCCTGCTTTATCCATCCATTAACCAGTGCCCTTTTCTATCGGAGTGCATAGGTGCCCCAACACCTACAGCCACACCCGTTCCTCTCCAGAGGCACCAAGGGTCCCTACAGTGCAGCGGATACTTCTCCTAGAGGACACTATTGACCCATTACACATACACAAGGGCTAATTACCAGCTAACCCACTGCTGTGTTGAACAGCACCTCGTCCATCCTACAGCATATAGACGGTTGCGTCTGAATATTTCACTGTTGCTAGGAGACGTGAAAAATCCTTGAACACATCCAGTTGGCTGTTAATACAAGAGGAAAAAAAACATAGACTTCAAGCAAATTGATAAGAAAAAAAAAAAAGACAAAAGCCCAACACATAACATTTTTGTCATCTGGATATGTTTCACTAATAGCTTATGTCATTTCCTGAAGCGACTCCTACAAAGCCGACACTGAATCCATCTCTACGCTACAGTATGAAGATGGATGGATGGATGAAAGACAGGGAGGGAGAAGAGAGGAAAGAAGTTTTCTTCATCAGTATGGCATGTCAGAGTGGTTTAACTGTTTTCTGTGTAAATGAAACCAGCAAAAAGCCACAAAATCAGATGTCTAGCTATGCTTTATCGTCACAGGAAGAGAACTCTGTTGTCATCGATCAATTTATCCAAAATGAAATCACTTACACATCCTTAGTCAGCTTCCTATTATCCATATCTAAATCTATACATACAGTATGCTCCACTATGAAGCAAGCACCAAATTCCTGCCTCCACTTCCAGCCTCTGTCGCTGTGTGTTTCCCTACAGGGACTTTTTCTACTGATCCTAAATGGCTCTATTCATATGAAAAGCTAAACCAATAGCTGCATTTTAAAAAGGTACCACATTTTCTTCTAGTAGTGAATATGTAGTTCTTTCTGTTCAAAATGTTTTATTTTTCCCCCAGACTGAAGTAAGAGCTCATGATTCTTTGTTAGGCTATTTTAAAACAGCTATGCTTTGAATTAATTGCACATCAGGGAGGTTGACCTGTCAAGCCAGTGGCGTTTTGAGTGAAGATTTGAGCTTCGGAAATGGTGTTCATTAAAACTCACTTGAAAATAATATTAATGAAAAAAACAATCGCAGGCCCTCGTTTATTTCAGATTGCAGTCGTTGTCAAAATAAGTGAACGTTTTATGTTTTTATGAAGAAACAAGAGCTCAAAGCTCAAAACCTTAGTGTTCACTTGAGAGGAAAGGAAGAAGAAAGGAAGTCAAGATAAAAAAAAGAGTTACTAGCGGGTACAAAGGGAAGAAAGTAAAAAAGGGAAAGAAATCTGGAGACGGGAGTAGAGAGATGGAGAGAAAGAAAGAGAAGCAGGTAGTGGAAGGAAACGACAAAGGTGAGGAAGTAAGGAGAGGAGAGAGGATTAGGGAGATTAACTATGAGACTGGTAAAAGAGAAAGAGAGATAATTAAAGTGGAAAAAGAGAGAAACAGAAAATAATGAGACATGGTTGGGGTGACAAAGTTAGCCTTGGATCATTTAGCAATGGCGTGTGCGTGTGTGTGTGTGCGTGTGTGTGTGTGTGTGTGTGTGTGTGTATGTGTGTGTGTGTGATAAAGCATTTAAACCACCTACCTTGACACTGGAATCCCTGCTTGCCGAAACCCCTGTGGAGAGAGCATACACAAAAAACAGGTTGAACGGTGTGCAGGCATGGACGTGTGTACGCACATACACTTCTCTCTCTCTCTCTCTCTCTCTCGCGCACACACACACACACACACACACACACAGAAATAACTTGAAAAAGGAGTTCTGAAACCATCTCCCTTTCCTCTAAGACATTTGTGTAGAGGCAAAAGTCAAATACTGTCTGCCGTTTGTGTGCAGCACTAAACAGCACAAATTAAAACACACACACACACACACACACACACACAGACACTGAAGTATGCAGGCAGGCAGGACATTTGATTATTGTGCAAACAGCACAGTACATGTCCTGAGGTCAACTTAGGTCCACAAACACACTCACACATAGGCCTACTGCTGCCCCGGGGCAAAATGGTCAACCACACCCAGTCAATGGTATGGTATGGAGAATGCTGGGATTGCTGCAGGTTTACGTCCACACACACACACATTCAGTCCTGCTCATTTTCGTATTGTTGCTACAAATAGATCATTCAGATCTCTAGGGGTGTAAAATCACTCAGTGCTCTCATTGTTCTTTTTCATTATGCTTATTGACCCAAATAGACAGGTGGATACAGTAGATAGATAGATAGATAGATAGATAGATAGATAGATAGATAGATATAGACTTTTTGATGATCTAAACAGGTTAAGCAATTATACAGGGTGCACAGTGTTCCTGTCTTTAGGGGTATTTACAACCAGTGAGACCATCTCATTTGATTCCTATGAACACACACACACACACACACACACACACACACACACACACACACACACACACACACACAATCTTCTAGGTCAAATCATTTAGCCATTCACAAATTAAAAAGCCCATCACAGGACTTAAATAATGGCCGTTTTGGGAATAGTGCACGGCGCAGATAATAATAAACGGGACAATTTAGGCCAAGATAGAGCCGGAAACTCATTTAATAACCCCAGCGCTGTCACTGTCTAGTAAACCCTGGTGGGCTGCATGGTAACTTGTCTGCACAGGTGACTGAGAGGAGAAAATGAAGAGAGGAGGAGTGTAAGGAGCAGCAGGAGGAGGAAGGCTCGAGTTGTGTCAGCGTTTGACCCATGTTGAACACTTTCGTTACTGCTCAGGCGGTGCAATCCAATGCTTCTCACTGCTTTTGGAGAACCTGTGTCATTTTTCCTCAGCCTCTCAGTTCCTCTGCCTACTTAATACCATCAAACAATGGTCTGCAGCTATTCTTCTTTACTGGTGCAGCCCACATATCTCTCCGTCTTCCCTTCTGCCCTGCCTTACACATATAGCATCAACAAGTACACAAATAACGCTGAAATCGATGTTTATTTTGAGGAAACTGTGCAACCCTCCCACTTTCTTTATTCCTGCTGTATTTTAATGATGTAATACCATCAAACACTACAGCCATTTTGTCTTTTTCATATCATTAGGCCTCATCTCTCCCTTCCTCTCTACTTTTCTCATTTGAAGTGTCATCAAATCATTAACTTGTCCTGCCCCCTGCTTTGGTGCACCCCGTAATGTATTCTAAACTATTTTTTTTTAAAAAACATCTTATTACATGGCCTACCAACATCTTGACCTTATTCCCAAAACAGCACCAATAAATAAAAGCATTAAACCAACTTAAAACCAATGCATTTGCCCCTCCATCCGTCCCTGTGTCGGCTCCTCACCAGATGAAGTCGGTGCAGTGGCTGCAGAAGGTGGGCTGCTTGAAGAAGCGCGCGATGAATTTGTGGTCCTTCACCTCGTGCACGTTCTTCTGGCGGAGGGCTCCCTGGCGCGCGAAGCCCCGCATGGGCTCGCGGGGTCCGTCCTCCCCGTCACTGTTAGCCGCCGCCGAGTCTGCCATTCTGCGACTATCTGTGTCTTTTATTTGTACTTTAACGGAGCGACGCAAGTTTGTGGCTGAAAAACAAAAAACAAAAAAACAAAAACAACAACCGTTTCTGGGGTTGCAAACAGTCGGTGCTCGTGCGTTGTTCCGAGTGGAGGCGATACGGCCAGCGGACGGTTAGCTGTCGGTAGTTTTGTTTGGGTTTGTGTTATCTTGTCCCTCAGTTGAGTACACGGGCGGCCGCTGCGCTGCTCTCTCCCCGCTTCCTCCTTTTCTTCTGAGCGCACTGAGAGCCGGTGACTACCAGAGAGAGAGAGAGAGAGAGAGAGAGAGAGAGAGAGAGGGAGGGAGGGAGGGGAGCTTTAACTTCCTTACTTCTCCTTGACATTTAAGGTAAGTGTTATTTGGAGAGTCTGAACCGTAAGAGCTCATTTATTCCTCTTCGCTCTGACACCTTCTACTTAAAAGTGCAATTTAATTAGGCCAGTTCTTTAAATGTTACTAAAAATATGTACTTTGAAATATCAATCCTTCCCAGGGTTGGATGGATGTTTCTCCCTATTAAAATATTTAAGCAGAATCTGTACAGGAATATTTTTACCCCATCAATTCCCTGCGTCATATTAAAGTCATGTGACTAGTATTCAGTTGGGTGCAACCTGCTGCAGCTTCACCTAGATGCCACTACGTCCTACATCTTGGTCCTTTCAGCCAAGTGAGGTCTAAAGACCAGCCAACCATTAGTAAGTCGAGTCATTAGCATGTTTAATAATGATGTTATTATTATTATCTGACCTGTTCAAAAAGCATGGCGTTACAATGCCAACGTTAACGTTTGATGTTGCAGTCTGGTTGTCAGTAATCTTTGATGGACAGGTTTTTTCCTTCACATGCAAAACTCCTGAATCCATATGATCTGATCCATAGTGTCCCAGAGTGCGCTCACAGACCAGCGAGCGTTACGCGAGTCATTCACCATGTCTCATGTCAAGTCACAAGTCTTTAACGTCCAAGTCGAGTCTCAAGTCATTTATTTTCTGTAAAGTCAAGTTAAAGGCATCAAAACAGTGACTAGAGTCAAAGTCCAAATCTCTGATTAAAGGTAGTGTTAACATTTAAGGTGGTATATTGGAAGAGCATCCGTTTTGATGAAAGCCTGTGGTGATTTTATGCTGTATGTTTTATACTCTGATATTGATAGGCTGTACAATCAGGGCATAGTCAATTTGCTATAAAATCAAGTGATAAGTTGTTAATGGATTAAATAATCAGACAGTTTACTGAATAGATTCACATTTTATTTATTGGTTGCTGTTGTTCCTGATGAGAACATTGACAAAGAAATCCCTTCCTGATGCCATTTGCCATTTTAGTGTACAGTAAGTGATGGGGAACAAAATCCACATACCACCCTGTGCAAAAGTGCTTTCCAGAGTTCAGGCAAAGCTAACACGAGGCTTTAGCTGTTTGAGGAAAAGAAAAAGATAACCACAAATCTTGTGTGGTCGTTGAGTTCATCTTTTCAACACTGCAAGTGGAGACCTGGTTGGCATTCAAGTTCAACTTCGAGTGGTACGTCGTGACAAGTGAGTGCTTATCACAGACCTCCATACCTCGGAACTCCATCTGCAGATCTGGTCAAAGGCTTCAATCTCATTTTAAATTATTAAAATATTCTGAACCGCTCCCTTAACATGTAAACTGGTCATACATGTCACATGTTTCATTTCAAGATTCAGTTTTATCTGGAGCCAGTTATGCAAGTACAGTGTATAAAACAGAAAACTAAATGGGATTTCTTGAATTAGCAATATATACAGCCAGCAGTAAACACAAAGTATGACTTTCAATATTTGAAATTGAGGAGCTCATTTCCAAAAAGACATACTGTGTCTCCCATTTGGGAAAGGAAAAACACAGACTCTCTTCCCTTAAAGTCTGAGAGTGCTGGCCTTGAAAGCAAGCACAGTTGCTGAGTTCTGACTCATCTTAAGACTTTTGCTTTCAAAGGGATTTTGGAGGATCATCATCTGCGATTGTTGGATGAATTTCATGTCTCCGAGAGTTTTCCAAGATGCATTTAAGGCATTAAATTATATGACTTCCTGAGTCATTTGATCAGGGAATATGGTGATTCATAGAAAGAGCCAAGAAACCTATTTAACCACCTGCATCTGTCAGTGTAGTAAATGTAGAGGGATGAACATGTGAGGCATGATGACAGTGATGAAGGGACATAATGATTGTTACTGGCAGTGTGAAGCACGACATCGCTTCTGACAGCAGGTAAACATGCTCAGTGGCTATACACATCCTTCATACACACACAGCAAAGTAGTATTGATCTCCCACCTGTTTTAAGGCCACAGAATCTCATTTCAGGACAGTGACAACCCCCCTCCCAACTGGTCCGTGCTGTACACACACACACACACACACACACACACACACACACTCACTCATTGAGGCAGTCAGCTGGCGATGAATGACCTAGATGAGATTGATTTAGCTGCAGGACAGATAACAGTGTGTGCAGTTCACCCTGGTCTCATCAATACAAGGTTTACCCACATCTAAGTTTTAACCTTCTTGGTCCCTTTTACCTCGCATATTAACTAATACCACCTGGAACATTATAGGCACACATATCTGCATTGTTACATAAGCGCCTGTCTCGACGGCCGGCAGACTGTAAAATGATCAGAACGGCTTAATTTGCAACGGTGACAGGCGTCAGGAGACGCTGGTAGTGATGTAAGCATACCCTGCGAGTACCAGAATGGGCCTGTGTGTATGTATAGACTGTGAGAGGCTGACCCATAGTCACACACACATAAGCCGCTCATCTCATTTCAATTTAATCAATACACAGGGTCTGATGTAACTATTCCCCATGGCTGCAGAACTAGGACGGGTGTCTATGCCGGCAGGCCATCCAGCTTGGATATCTGATGAGGTGTAGATGACGGCAGGTATGTTACTGATGTTATCATGACCAAAATTACATTAAATCACTCTTTTTTTGCATCTCACATTTCCATTTTAACCACCTGCTACCGATACATTTGTTTTATCGTCACCAAAATCACAATATTTCTCTTGACAACACTGAAACTCTACAGCCACGCTAGCAGCTCTGAGGCGGCACAGCTGAATGCCAGCGTCAGCGTGCTCCCAGTGACAATGCTGACCGGCTGATGTTTAGCAGTTGTAATGTTTACAGTGTTCACCGTCTTAGTTTGGTGTGTTAGCATGCTAACATTTGCGAGTACAGCTAAGGCTAGTGAGAATGCCAGTTTTGCAATTATTTGGTCAGAAACCAAAGCAGTGGACCACACAACCTGCTGCTAGCATGGTTGTGAATCAATGAGTTGCAACTCAAATTTCCATTTTGCTTATTGGACACATTTAGACAACCTGCTGCCACTGAATTGGAGACAAGGAGACATATCTATTAATTTAATGGTTAATGTCAGAGCTAAGCTCACACTTACCATTTTATGTGGACTTATATTACAGTATTACATATTAATTGTAGAAGAGGTAGAGATACATGTAACTTTGGCAAACAGGTTTGCATTATTTTAATAAAAGGCCTACTCATGCAGTTAAATGTAAACTAGCATTAACGCTTTCTGTTACACTTGTGATTTGCTTGCTATGAAAACTCCACAAACTGGTATCGGAAAGATCCACTTCACCAATATCTTTAGCCTTCATTAATCAGAATGCAATTCAGCCACAAGATAGGGTGAGTTAAAGGGGAACTTTGGCAGATTTTTACCCTAGTCTGGATCACTAGAGGTCACCGAGTACTGTCGATAGGAAAAAGAACGACCAGAATTGGTTCTAGCAAACTGGAGATGCTAGAGCTCCCAGTTAGTTATAATACACTTCTTGGGGGCATAGACTAAAGAGTGCCTTTTGCTCCTCTTAACAGACACAAAATGCAGTTAAAATGTTTGTGCAACATGTTCAGGGCCCTTACGTGACAACAACATGCCTTTTCAACTCATACGTTGTGCAGAAATCGTACAAAACAGTACTGTCGCCTACCTGTTTTTCCACCGCTCGCTTCACTGAAAGCCCAGAATAATCGATCACGGAGATAATGCCTTCGCGACGAAAAAAAGTTTATTTCCCCCTCAAAAATGTCCATGTCTTCACACACCACTCCCCGATTTGCACACTTCCTGCAACAATCTCTTCTTCTGTGTTTCCCTGCAACAAGTGAAATCCCACGGGACTTCAGCGCGGGACTGCTCTGGCGCTGAAGTCCCGTGGGATTTCTTGTTGCAGGTAAATGCAGAAGAAGAAATGAGTGGAGATCGGAGGTGTTCACAAGGGAAGAAGCTTGGAGTAAGAATAACGTGTGTTGTTGATCTACTGTGGAGAAGAAATGGTTCGCATTTGTGCCTTTCCAAATGGTGGCAACAGAATGAGAAGGTACAAGTGCCTACACTTTCATCGTCTACCTTTCCATGACCATGAGATACTGCAGTTGTGGCTAGTTGTTCTTAAGCTGGATGTGCAAACTCCCATACAAGTACTATGCGATCACGGAGATAATGCCTTTGCGACGAAAAAAAGTTTATTTCCCCTCAAAAATGCGTTGCCGCACATCCCTTCTCAAGCTGTGTCTGCCAAAACGAAGCTAAATGAAGTTATGAATATAACATTACCTAAACAGTGGTTGCAGCAGTCTTCAGCCGGCCCCGCTGGGTTGTGTCTCTGTAGTCATCCTCCTCAAAATGTTCGCTGCAAATGCGGTGATCATTTTCAAATAGTACTTGTATGGGAGTTTGCACATCCAGCTGAAGAACAACTAGCCACAACTGCATGGTCATGGAAAGGTAGACGATGAAAGTGTAGGCACTTGTACCTAGTAAACTAAGGCGGCGTGTTCCGGTGGAAGCGCCATAAAAAAAACAACACGTAGAAAAGCACGAAAACTCTCTGAAAACAACCTTGTTAGAGAGGAAAGGACTTCACATAGTTACAGTGAAGAAACAAGAACGAACAAAAGAGAATCAAAGTTAAGAAAGTTAAAAACTTTCGCCCATGCGCACATAGCTTTTCTACGTGTTGTTTTTATTATGCCGCTTCCACCGGAACACGCCGCCTTTGTTTACTCTGGAGAACAGCTGATCCCGCTAATGCCGGCCGGCGTAGTGGCCAGACCAGCTGATATACCACCTGAACTCTGGAGAAAAACACACCGGGGATGCAGAGGAGGGAAGCAACGTCGGGGAATGAGAGGAGGGTTGAGACGGGACGGGCTTATGGAGAGGGTCCCTTAGCAACAAAATGGACGAGCTAACGGCGCTGACACGGAGCCACCTGGTGTACCGTGAGTGCAGTCTGATGTGTTTCACTGAGACATGGCTGCACAGGGACATTACGGACCAGATCGTCTCCGTGGATGGCTTCCACACCGTCCGGGCTGAAGTCCCGTGGGATTTCACTTGTTGCAGGGAAACGCAGAAGAAGAGATTGTTGCAGGAAGTGTGCAAATCGGAGAGTAGTGTGTGAAGACATGGACATTTTTGAGGGGGAAATAAACTTTTTTTCGTCACGAAGGCATTATCTCCGTGATCGATTATTCTGGGCTTTCGGTGAAGCGAGCGGTGGAAAAACAGGTAGGCGACAGTACTGTTTTGTACGATTTCTGCACAACGTATGAGTTGAAAGGCATGTTGTTGTCACGTAAGGGCCCTGAACATGTTGCACAAACATTTTAACTGCATTTTGTGTCTGTTAAGAGGAGCAAAAGGCACTCTTTAGGATATGCCCCCAAGAAGTGTATTATAACTAACTGGGAGCTCTGGCCATTAGCTGCAGGATCTCCAGTTTTCTAGAACCAATTCTGGTCGTTCTTTTTCCTATCGACAGTACTCGGTGACCTCTAGTGATCCAGACTAGGGTAAAAATCTGCCGAAGTTCCCCTTTAAGGTTATGGATCATGTTTTCAGCATAATTACTGCCATGCTCTTATTGTGCCTCCGCTCTCTCCCTCTGTCTTTGTTTGCACTACAACTTGACCTTTGTAACAACAGACACTTGAACTCGTCAGAGCTGCATTTTTATTTTATTTCACCTTTATTTTACCAGGAAGTCAAAAAAGAAAGCGGCTACAAAGAAGAAAGTATCTCTCTATTTCTCAGTTTCTCTTAACTTTCCATCTTTGGCTTTCCCTTTTTGTTCATTGTTCATTTTCTTTTTCTGATGTGTCCAATACTTCAAAATATTGCCCCTGTCTCCTCTGTCTCTTTCTCTGCTGATTCATGTCTCATTTTCTGTCTCAATGCTCCATCTTCTGCCTCTCTCTGTCTCTGAGCATCTTTCGTCTCCAATCCCATGGTCCTTTTTTATCATCTTTTTCTTCCACAAAGGGAGGGAGTTGTTATATAAACCTGTTGTTTCCTTCGTCATCCTCTGACTACAGCACAGAACACACTCTGACGCACACATACGGATACACAAATGCATGCGCATACACTCACACACAAGCTATGCGGCTTTAGGCGCATTGTTGTATTGAGTTTTAATCACTTGTCTTGACTCACTTCTTTTTTAACCTTCATATAATACATAATGCTTTCAACTCTGCACCTTCTGGTTAAACACACACACACTCGCATAAACGGCCAGCCATTAGCACAACAACGGCGCTTTGAAGCTATAACCCTTACACACACACACACACACACACATAAACACATTTTGTCTACCTACTCCCACACGCTCCACACTCTTTGTGGCCTATACCAGCCACCCAGCAATCTGTGGAGGGTACTGTAGGTTCTGTTGTATTGGATACCCAACCCCACATACATCCTAAACCTTAACCCTAACCACATTTACAAGCACGTTTACCTCTCCGATGTAACTTTGGTCTCTAATGAGTTCCTCTTTTCCTTTCTCTGTCTCTCTTTCTCCGCGCCCCTCACCCTCTCCCTCTCATTTTAGGAGTTGTTAAATACAGCTCAAACATCATTGATCTGAAACCACAGAGTGCTCATTCTTCTGTTTTCACACTGCATTTGCATTTCTGCACTTCTCTCTCTCTCTCTCTTTGGCTGTGTGCACCAGTGTGTGTAAGCGTGTGTTTGCATGAATGTGTTAACGGTGCATAACTGTAGGCATGTTTGGAGGTGTGTAATTATGTCTGCATGTGTGTTGCGTTGCTGTTTGAAAGCTCCAGCAGCACAGGCGAGCATAGGGGTAGATTGAGTGTGCTCCAGCTAACTGTGATCTGTGTAATCATGTTAAAGGGTGCATTGTAACTGACTCTTTACAGTGTGTTTGTGTGTGTTTCTGTGGGAAAGCAGGAAGTGTATGTAGCATTTATATTAACTGTTGATTTGAATTTTTATCTGACCTCAAATTTGAATACTGGATAAGATTGCATAATGTCCAGTTAAGCAAAGGTCACAAAAAGGGCAGAATTTATATTCTCATCAAATATCTAAATGAATATAATCAATACGCCAGCCCCCTTCTGTTCCATCTACACATTACATTGGTTAGACAGCTGTGATTCCTTACAACACCCCAGTTTAGAGTAATTGGCAAAGGGTGATGACTTCATTGCTAATGAGGTCAAAGAAACTGCCAGAAATCTTGTTTAACCCCTTTGAGCAGCACAAACAGGTCAGCTCTGGATCTGTGCACACGACTAAAAACTCTGTTTCTTGTCAAACAAGATACTGCATGAGGGCTGGTCTCACATACATACAAACACACACACATGCACACACACATGCACATACTGCACACCCAAGAGGTGAGTTACAAAGGGGAACGGCTTAAGCATGCAGAGTATTTTGATACTGCCTGATGATTCGTTCATTTTTTTAACCAAACTTGGGAAAATGGCGTTTAAAGAACAACAAACATCATATCTGGAGTACTCTATTACAAAATGACTGCTGAAATTATAGTTAAGCACATTTGGCTAGTTGTTTAAGTCATGAGTCATCATAAGACCTTTGCTTACATAACAGTTTCTTTATGAGGGCAGAATCTGTTTTAGATATTGACTGATGATTCTCAGGTGGGTCATTTCTTTTCCAAACTGGAAACACTGTATAGTGTTAGCTTGTAAAACATCTTCAGATTTTTGCAAGGACTGTGTTGGTCCTTTAGGAATTTTGGGAACCGTTGTTTTACATTTAGGAGCACCAGTGGGGTAACAAAGGAAAGTATTATAATAATGTACAATGTTTGGTGAATTCAGACCCTTATTTTTTCCTCTTGTCTTCCTCTTATTCAAATCATTTTTTTTCCAAAACCTAAAATGCGTTATTATATTATTATATATTATTCACAAAAACAATTAAATATAAAAACTGGTTACACATATTCATATTCTTTCTGTATGGAACATACAGTAAATGGATATTTGGCAAGCTCTAGATGCAAAATGAAAAAATAACTAATCAACAATAACTGATTGGCTGTATGCACCTTAATGTCTCAGCACACCTGTGTTGGCAAGACAGAGATTAGCTGGAGGATATCTCACAGTTATTATTGTATTTTTCTGCACATTTTCCCTTTTTCTCCCACATCAGAGCAGCCAATTCCCCTCACACTGCGCTTCTTGTTGCTGCTCACTCCCACTGTTGGCCTGGGGAAGGTGTAAACAACATTTCTCTTCTGATGCACATGGACTTGTGCCAGCTGCTTCGGTTCACCTGTCAGAGAGGAGCTTCAGCAGGAGAAAATAACACGCGCACGGAGGTTCAGGCCGACCCCATGTCCTCCTGCTCCCCCCTATCACAAGCACCAACCAACCTGTAGGGGTCACTAGTGGAGTGACGAGAACACAATCCCTCACTGGCTTCCCATCGACAATCACTTCTGGTTGTGTTTGATGGGATCCATGCAGACCTTTTTCGCAGTAGGAGGATATGAGGCTCTTTAATGAGTCTGACTATGTGCTGAAAGCTCAGAGGACAAAATGCTTCACCTGCATGGGCACAGGGTGTACAAATGCTTCCCTGGCAGTTGGAACCAGTGATATTTATCTGTCACAAACAAATCCTGGTTTGAAATCATTTGTACGCACATAGGGTTCACTGGGAAGTCAGTGAGGCATCTTTCTGTTACTACATCTGTTACAAATTCTTCTGATTGATTTTATAATATGTGAGTTTTTTCAAGGGCTTTTACACACAATGTAATAGTTACACACGAGCTGCTTATTTCGCAGCTGTTTCAGGAGGAGAGTGTGGTAGAAAGCAAATCCTCTGCCCACCCAAGAATATACATATACAACAACAATAATTGCTAAATTCTTGATCTCTGAGCATCATATGAGGAAAAGGACTCATTACACTGTGTACAGTACTGCTATTTATATATAGGAAAGATTGGATCTTGTGGTAGAGACAGAGAGATAGAAGAAAGAGAGAGAGAAAGAGAGATGTAGATGGAGGGAAATAAAGAGAGGGAGAAAATAGTGAGAGACTTTCTACCTCCTGATCTCCATCTCTCATCTGGCAAAACACACCCACACACCACCTTATTATGACCCCCCCCCTTTGTCTCTGTATCTATCTATCTATCTATCTATCTATCTATCTATCTATCTATGTTCTGAAACACAGAGAGATTAATCCAAATTGACAAAATGGTGCACTCTAGTGGCCACAATTTGGAGTTTTGAGCTAATATACTGTAATTTTGCCTTGCTTCTCATAATTTCTCATATTCTGTAGCTCTTTGTACTTTTCCACTTTTTGCCATGCACCAACTTATTTTTTTAATCAATGTTTTCCTTTTTCCTTGGTTTCACACTCCACTGTCACACTAACCTAGCAGTTCCAAAACTAGACCTTTGAAGTGCTGCAGAAAAACAGCGTGACGGTAAAATGTAATGCTGTCAGGAAAAGAGAACTGTTTGATTTCTGTCATAAAGGTTTGTGAAAGAATTTGCAAATCATTTGAGAAATACCTCACGTGGAGCTTTATTTTATTTCATTCATTTCATCATATGTTTATTTACATCATAAAGCATGAAACAATGAAGGCGTCAAGTTAGATAGAAGTCTACATGGTTTTAGGAGCAGTGTCTAAAATCTCACATACCACTAGAGGGAGACAGAGCTATATATTTTGCATACATGATGCTGTACTGTAAACTTACACTGTACTTCACAGCTCTCTAAATGCTCAGGTCGCAGTCCAGTGAAGGTTTGAGAACCTCAGTAAAAGCTCTACAGACTAAAGCAAAGCCCAACATTGATTAAACTTAACTTTAGCAATAGTATACAGTACCTGTGCACTTATCATGTTTGTTAATGCAAGGACAATAACCATTGTTACCATTTTAAAAAAAGCCATAAAGACCAGTTTTATACCTTGGCTCTGGTCCATGTCCATAATGGCTACTTTAATGGGATTTCTACATACAAAAGGGATGTATTGTAGTTCTTCTGGCCTTTTAAATAGCAGGAGCACACTTTTTTTGGCAACACCAGCAGAACCAGTCTGATTTCTGATCTTTTTACAGTAGCTCCACCCAAAGCTTGGCCGCCCATTTAACATGGACATCCACAGTAAGTACTGCAGTTATTAGCCGTATTTTCCCCCACCCAGCCGGCCTTGCTGTGACTGATGAAACACCACTCCCAGTGGATGTGTGTGGTTTGAGGAAACACCCAAACTGAAAAACTT
Source organism: Dicentrarchus labrax (assembly GCF_905237075.1). Taxonomy (NCBI): domain Eukaryota; kingdom Metazoa; phylum Chordata; class Actinopteri; family Moronidae; genus Dicentrarchus; species Dicentrarchus labrax. The sequence goes on along the minus strand of NW_026136722.1, from coordinate 2,821,503 downwards.
GTTAGATATCCTTAGTCTGTGATGTTCAAAATACTCCAGAACATTTGTTGTATCAGGCTGTAATTTGCCATCTTTACCTCGGCCTGTTTGTCTTCTTAAATTCCCTGGACTTCTCAGAGTGCCTTTAGCTCAATGGGCGTCCTATGTTTTTTTTTTTCACAAGCAAACAGATTTGTTCTTGTGTTCTTTCTTTAACTGTGGAGTACAGTTGACACACACATACTACAGCTATACGACATACTGTAGAAACTAAAAGCGCACAATCTCGTGTTTAACTGGTTCCCGGACTTTGCTGACATTTGTGAAAATGTCCCAGTTCCACCAAATCTTTTGTACGCTGAACAACAGCGCTACCACGTGACCACACATGGACCCCAGGCAGGGAATCTGACACTGATTATAATAACAGCCTTTGTGCTGAGCTCAGTTAACTGGCCTTTCACAAAAAGAATGAGAAAGAACAATGATTTCAAATAAAACACTAGCAGGTCATCAAACAACTGGGTACTGTATGTTTACCTGATACTGAAAGTAATATGACTGAATGTTGTAAAAATTTTGTTAATTTTGACACTACTTTAATAGGAAAAGAGGGAAGAGGGTAAAACTGTAGATAAAAGAGAACCAAATAAAGTTCAGGTCCAATAAAAGATTATTTATTCTGTGACTTACCTTACACAAGCATGTACTCATACAATAACATCCCTTAAGTCAGTAATGTTTCTATCCCGTACTTACCCATATTAGGCTCATCAACAGCTGCTTGCCAAATTCATCACAATTTAACTGAGATATGCAAATTTGTTAAATGACTAAAACATTATAACAAATGTAATGTCATCTAATGGTCCATGACTTGCTCTTGTTTCCATAACTGGTTTTGTGTCAGCCACTTTATTTTAAAATCCCCCCAAAAGCCCTCTTTGGCAAATGTATCAACTGACACACAATTCCCCTTTAATTAGCTCATAGTTCCTGTCAGATGTTACTGTTAGGGTCAGTTTCATTGTAATCAGACGTACAGTGTAAGAATGAAAGGAATAGTTCAACATTTTTGGAAATGCACTTATTCGCTTTCTTGAAAAGAGTAAGATAAAGAGAATCAGTACCACTTTCATGTCTGTACATAAATGTGAAAAACAAAAGTGTTAAAATGACACATAATGATTTTACAGGTTATGTGCGGGACTATTTCTTGGCCTTAACCAGTAACTTCCTGGTTGCCTGGCAACTTGTCCCAGCTAAGTAACAGTAATATTCCCCTGTTTACACTGAAGTTTTTGTACCGATTAAACAAACAAGATATAACGTGTTCATTAGTGAGCTTTAGAAGAGCTGGAAAACAGATTTTGTTATCTTGAGACAGAGTCAGGCTAGCTGTTCCTCTCTGTTTCCAGTCTTTGTGCCAAGGCTAAGCTAACTTGCTGCTGCATGGGTCCAACTTATATATATATATATATATATATATGTGTGTGTGTGTGTGTGTGTATAACATATAACCATACTCATCTAGTTCTCAGCAAGAAAACGAATAAGTGTATTCCCCAAAACGTCAAACTATTCCCTTTAAAGTCTAAACATGGCACACACCATCTGCAGGAAATGTTGGCATCCAGGGTTTAGTTTTCTACCTTTTCTGATGAACAGAATTTAACTTGTTTTGAGAAATGCTATATATCAATGTCATTATTATCATCATCCTTGTTATTGTAGGCCCTACCTGTAATCAACATTTGTGTTGTGTAATACGGCAGACTCAGCCAATCCAGAGTTTAAGCTCATGCAAACACTTCATCAGCACTTAATGATCCGTGACTTCTCTGTCACCAAACTGTCTTGGCTTGTAAGGAACTGCCAGCTTCTATATTGGTGTGAATGCCAAATCTGATCGCACAACAAAACTGAAACTCACCTTAACATTTTAAACATTTCAATGCTAAATCAAAGTTTGTGTGTGTGTGTGTGTGTGCGCGTGTGTGTGAGAGAGTACTTACTGTAAATGGTTTACATAGATCCTCTTCTTCTGAAATGCTAAATTATTAAAGAGAAGTGCCGTTTCCCTATTTCTATGGCTTCACACACACACACACACACACACACACACACACACACACAGACATTGGGCTATATAATATTTGACCACTGTACAGTACACAGACTCATTGTTTTAGTAACAGTAGCATCCTATTCCTTTTTTGTTTAATGACTGACGGCATGACGCTGACATCACTTTCATTTCATCATTTCATTTCTTTGAAAGTGAAAGGCGTAAAAAAAAAGATCAAAAGGCTGCATCATTCCAGGAGCATCAAACATTTTACAGTGCAGACACTGTTTTTAGCACATGACATCAAGTACGCTAACATGATAAAAACCTGAAGTGGGTGTCAGGTCTGACACTGTTGTTAAAATAGATCCACCCCACACACAGTAATGACGCTGAAGCGAAGAACTTGATGCAGTCATGTGTGTGTTTCCTTTACAAGGTGTTGTATAGATACATATTCACTCACACAAACTTACCTGGTCTTCTGGGTTATTGGAAAAATACATTACACGTAATATTATTTACAGTATATATATGTATATATATATATATATACATATACACACAAACACAGATATACATCCGGTCCCTACAGACTGAGCTACTGCCGCCCCCAACATGCACATGTTTCAAAACTTAATAAGTTTACAAAATTACTTTAAATTAGACGGCAGTTTGCTACATCTACACCTAAAACAAAGTAAAAAATTAAACTGCGTAAACTCCTAATGACGTCACAGAGGGCCTCATTTTATTCCTTGATGACCTTTCAATGAAAGACTTGTGTCACATGAGGACAGTGAGGCAGATGAGGCAGAATCCACAACGTTTTCTGGTAACTGTATGCGACAGAGTGATTTACAGCCGAAAACCAAGATGGTGCCACATTTCCTTTCCAACTTGATCTCTATTCCTCTAGGGGAATTATTTTTTTCATGGAGGTGTAATGTTTATGAACACCAGCTGTGTACTCAGATGTGTCTCTTGGATGCTGTGAATGCTGAATGTCTGGACATATCTGCTGAAGACTGTCAGTGATGGATCAGGATCATGGAAAGAGAGAGGACAGAAGTTATGATGTGGATAAGAACTTGAGGCCAAATTTCACAAGACAGAGTTGACTGGCATTGCTATAATTCTTTATATCTGTAGCTCTCCTGGTGGGTAAAGTGAATATGTATAGTTTTGTATTGAATTGCTGGAATTACTCTAGTTTCATCTTGTGCAAAAATGACACCAAAAAAAAGCATATTAAAGCATATAGCACCATTAATTTCCGTGACATACACTATAAAGAAGCATGCTGGAGATGACCTTGTTGTTGAAATGGAATCTTGGTTTACTCTAAAAAAGGTCATTGTGTACTGAGTGACAAAGTAGTTACTGTTAACAGACTAATGTCGTCAGTGTCAGTGTTTTCGTGACATTACTGCATTTGATAAAGGAGATTAAATATGCTGAGCAGTCGAACAGTTTCAAAAAGGTGAAGTCAGTATTCAGAAATGTGTGTTACTAATTGTAAAAAAAAAAAAAACTGTCAAACCGAGTATCAGATACTACCATGTTGACAGGAGGTCACATGACTTCAGTGTGAAAGGGACAACCACAGAGCTGCGGTGTGTGTGTGTGTGTGTGTGTGTGTGTGTGTGTGTGTGTGTGTGTGTTGCATGTGTGTGTGTTTACTGAAGGTTAACCTCTGACTTATGACTGTGTTTAGTGGAAAGATTACAATGTGTCTGTGTGCATGTATGTGTGTGTGTATTCCTGTAAGTCATTTTTGAGCAGAAGCAGAGGCGGAAGTAGTATTAATAATAACTGAATGCGTTTAGATGCACATAGGTAGCCCCATTTGAGTAGTTTCTTGGTTTTGATCATATTTGGGAATATGATATTTACATGGAACATTAGTATATCCCTGTATACATGATTCCAGGTTTCTGATCATTCCTGTGCAGTTGTGTTTCAAGTCCTCGACACCTCATCCAGTGCCACACATTTCTTTACAACAGGAAATGTTCAGAAACAGGGATGAGGTGTTTACATGCCAGTTTATCCCGGTTTCCTTCCAAGTAGCATATCCAGATTTGTCTTAATTCCTTTCCTTTGAGCCCTAGACCATAAATAAAACATCATGGCTCAGCAGATGAGAGGAGTCCGCTGGCGAGTCGAGGGAGAGCGGTTAGTTCAGTTTGCCTTCAGTGTCTACAATAACAGCAAAACACTAGGGACTGAACAGATGACAGCTAAACAGTTTACCACTGGACCAATGCCAGAAATGCCAGAAATGTTGGATGGGAGGTGGCAATAAGTTACAGAAGCTACAGGCAAGCCTGGATGGGACATCTCTATATTACTGAGGTGATAGTAATACTAGTAGCACAAGTAGTGGACATCTCCATGGTAGATCAAACATGATAAATTGACCCAGTATGCAAGAAAAGGTGAAATAAGTGCCCTCTGGGGTGCTAGGGTGCTGTAGTTCTGTGCGTTTTTATTACAGAGCTTCATGGTGTAATTTTTTGTCCCTGCCTCTCAGACAGCCTGATTCTGCCACTGAGTAGCACTGGTAGTACGCTAGTGGTTATAAGTGGGAATAATGTTGTATGAGCGTAATAGAAATGGCAGTAGTAACAGGACCAACAGTCTGTGGCAAAGTAGTAGAAACATACAGTACTGCTAGTCAACACCTGTGTTGCCTACATTAGTAGTGCACTTAAACACAATGCAAAAGATGCTCTGTCCACTTAAAGACACAATTTATAGGTGACTGTGAGCCATTGAACAATCCAAACCAAAGGCTGGATTGGTATAAAGAAACAGATGTTATCATTTGAACGGTGTCACGTGTCACATTTTCAACAATAATAAATATGCAAAGTGCAAATAGTCAAAATAAAGCTTGTTAAGATTGTTGGCTTAGGTTAAGGTAACACAATTACCTGATTAGGTTTAGAAAAAGATTGCAGGTCACAATACGGATGTGATGTAAGTTAAAAGACCAGTGTGTAGGATTTAGTGGCATCTAGCGAAGTTGCCGATGACAACTAACTGAACACCACTCGTGTCTGTATTTGACGACCATGGAATGGAGGCCGTGAAACTTGTGAAAAATCAGTCACTAGTCCATATCCACAGCCGAGTACATTACATAAGTTTTCTCACATACGTAACTTGAAATAAGTCAACTTTTGGTTTAGCACAGGACACAAACAGTGGCCACCTGGGTAGAAGTCCTGTGTTTAGTCTATATACTGCCTTCATCCTTTGTTCACATCATTACCGCCCCATGCTGGTACTGCACCTTCATACACATAAAGCTATGTACACACACATCACATGTTGTCTCTCTCCTCTGCAGGACAGGGGACAGGGCTCAGCTCCAGACACACAGAGCAGACAGCACAGCAGAGAGCGTGTTTGGTCAGGAATATTCATTTATGTTATATTATTATACATTTTAAAATATAAATCAATTCTAATTCAGGACATCTTTCTTGCTAATACCTGAGTGTAATGTAAAAAACTACAACATGTGTGTTTGATTTTTTTTAATAGTGTAATGATAATAGTCTAAAATTATGTGAAAATGCATGTTTATATATATCAATTACACTTAGGCCACCCAAATAGCCAGCATCGTCTAGGCATGCCAACATTTGATACTGACACAGTATCCTCTAGTGGAGGTTTTGGCATGAGACTGTGCTGAATAGATATCTTGATAAGCTAGAAAAGCACACAGTCTGGACCAAAACATTTTGCCTATATTCTGTCTTTCTTTCTTATTTCGGGACAAAAACCACTTAAAATGAAATATAGCACAGTCATTCTGGGTCAGTTGAATTCACCGGATCTGAGGTCCAATTTGGTTTGACCTCCCTGCTGTTTCCACCGCCCCTCAGTGAGTATGCTGCATGCAGATCTAAGTGGCTATGCTTTTAAGTGAGCCACACAAAAAAATAAATATTTTTTTCCTGTTGTTTGGAATTAAGACAACACACTGTGGGTACTATCACTTCCTCACACGGCAGAAGTGCTTTTGCTTGGGTACTTGGATGGCCTCATTACACTTGATAGTCCACGGAGGAATTCCTGACCAGATTTTAAGAGATGAAATAAAAGACCAGAATGCAGGCTTGTGTGGTTGCGTGCACAGTTATAAAGCGCAGTGAACACTACATACAGAAAGAGAATGGGTGAAATCAGGATACGTGCGTGACTGAGCAGGACGTCCCATTGACCTCAGCAAGGAAATAATCAAAATGATACTGAATGTATATTTGGATTAGATATTTATTTTCCTGAAGCAGCAAGTAGTCGGAGGCACATATCATATATATAAGATGTTGTCAAATAGAATCTAACCTTTATGTCAACCGGATATTTGACCTTTTGCTTTCTCTTTCTCCAGCAGCTATCACAAGTTCATAAAAGGTTCATGAGATGTTGTGTGTGTGTTAGTGTAAATTCAACTGAGGGTTGCACCAGGAAGAACTGATCCATTTTGCCATGGATGTTTAAGAGTCCAACTGTAGAGCAAAAGAGAAAGAAAGCCTGAGATACTGACTGGTAACAGGTATTTTCCGCCCAGATATCATGCGGGTATGTGATGTACTGTTGAATTAAGATACCCGCCTTTATCTTTGTAGATCTGCCTTCTTGTTAGTGTTTTTTTTTTTTTAATTCTGAATGATTGTTTTTTTTTAACTCTTCCAAGGAAGAATAAGGAAAACATTCTAAGTAAAATTCCTTTCATGATAAATTCCCCCAAAATACCTCAATATCAACTCACTATTCCAGGAAATAAGAGAAATAGTCTTGCCCAACAATATTTCCCTTTGAGTCATGTCCTTATTTTTCAATGTATGAACTAAAAAAATTAACATGGCAAAAAGTTTTTCAATAAATGTTATGTAAATAAAATGGATCTAATTCTCCCCGTAGCCATTAAGGCAGCACAGTAAATAAGAGCCAATGGCAGATTATAAACTACGTTGCATCATCTGTTGCCATGTGGCCAGCGATCGGGCAGACAGTACAGGACTTTACTTTCACTTTCGGGTTCCTAGAAACGTAGCATTTCTAATGCAGCACGCCACACACACACACATAAATAAGCTATACTCTACCATGTTGTTTCTGCACACACACGCTTTTTCGGGCATGCAGTTACACAACAACATAAAGCGTGTGCATGCAAACTTTTCTGTGGTAAAAGAAACAATGTTTGTATGCGTCTGTTTGTTTGCATAGGAGCATAATTGTCTGCAGATTTGTTTGTGTTTTTATTTTAAAACGATACTGTAGAAACAGTAACTGTTGCTGTGTGTGTGTGTGTGTTTGTGTGTGTGTAGTTTGCATCAGAGTGTGTGTGTGTGTGTGTGTGTGTGTGTGTGCGTGCGTGTGTTTGTGCAGCTATATCGCTGTGTGACCATGATAGCCAGTCTGTCATAGTCTGTCATCTGTCCAGTTATGCGTGTTTACAGTGATTACAATGTAGATTGCTGTTGACAACAAGATGTTCTCCTCCCCCCTGCTGCGACAGTCCTTACTTCTTCAACTATCAGCCCTTTTCCTAGAAAGAGGAGGGCAAACAGGAAACCACAGCTCAACAGGATTCAAATTGATACCTGAACAAAAGTCAGTAAGGCAGTTAGATTTCAGTTTCATTCTGAATTGTTTTTTTCTTTTACACTCTGGATACAACCACTGCATCTAAACTGTTTTGCATTCCAGTGGACGGACTGTGTTGCTCACATCGAGCCCCCTGCTGGCCCATCTGGAACAGTGTATTTGCCTGGTAGCACTGCAGCCACAGAGCTCACTGTTGTGAGTTTTGTTAAAGTGAGTTTTGGAGAGAGTACTCAATAAGGTTTCAAACCAAACATGAATATGGTAGACTTAATCCAAGCAGACATCTTGACGGCGAGTATAATAACAAAGCTGTAAACCCTGATATTTTTCTATTGAGAGGAAGTTTTTGTCTTGCACATGGATTGTCAACTGGCGGCAGCTTGCGTGTCCAGTTTATAGAAGCGGGGCAGGAGGCCAAAGTTTGAACAAACACAGCAGGAGTGACTGGTCAAGTCAAGCGAACCAACGCTTGATGGGAACTGATAGCAAGAGGAATTTTAATGAATTAATCATATCCTTTCCAGTTGTTCCTGAAAATCCAGTTTAACCCATTTTCTGATTTGGTTTATTGATGTTATAGGTCAGAATCAGACAGTAGCTTGTGATTTATTGACCCAAGATTAATTTCAATTTGGTCAAGCTGACGGGCCTTTGTCTTTTACAAGAAGTGCAAACAATGCGGCAGACACATGACTGGGAACATTGGATTCTTACTATAAAATCACATAGTCTTATTGTGTAATGTGGGGAAAACCTTTTTTTTCCACATCCAGGACACACCAGATCCACATAATACATTAAAGACACTATAGACCTGTATAAGACCTTGGTTGCAAAGTTCTCTGGAATAGCCCCAAATGCAGAACCAGATGTTTATTGGTAATTAAAAGGTGGAAATTTAAGGACTGTAGAGTAGAATGGAAGGCAAGCAGCAGAAAAGAGGGACAGATGATCCTTGGCTGGGTGAACGTTGCTGAAGAGTACAGGAATAGTGCAGTAGGAAACCTGAGTGAAACAGGGAGTTCCCAGAGACTGCCCCTTAAATACACTTAATCGAGATATACAACATTCAAAACCACTACCACCCTACCCCCCACAGTAGTTTCAATGTAGGACTTTTACTTATAATGGAGTATTTATACAGTGGTGTGTGGGTATGTCTACAGTGGACCCCAGGAAGAATAGAACCCACACCATTAATCTATATTAGCTGTTACTTAGTGCAGTTTTGACAATCCAGAAATGCTGCAATGAGATATTTTAGGTGTAATTGCCATTGACAGTAATAGACACATCTTTCCTCTAAATGTGTTTTGTGTGGTTTCTCTCTAAATGCTTTCTAATGCTCTAAGTGATATCAGAGGTGTGAATAAAAAGTCACCCAAACATAACTCAGTTTGGCTCTTCATCACGCAACAAGCCCAAACTTCCTCACTTTGTTCCACTAGTTAATATTTACTTTTCTTTTCCAGTTGCACGGGCTGTTTTGTGCGCCTGCAGTCAGCATGCACCATAACAGTGAGATTCTGATATCAATGAATTAATCAAAAGAGTTCATCTTGGCCCTTGGCAGCAAATCAAGGGATTTTTCTGGCACAGTGTAGGAACCACATTAGTGGTTATAATAATAGATTATAGCACATTTTGAAAACATAGGTGCTTCACAACAGCAAAATAAAACCAGATTCCAGTAAAATAAAAGCGACAGAAAAGTAAAAATAAACTAAAACAAAATATATGATAAGATGTTTAAAATAATAAAATAGATAAATAAAATAATATATTCTACCTAATTAAAAGTGTAGGAACAAGAAGAAAAATGATTTTGAGTGGAGAGGGACTTTAAGTAAAAGCACATTTTGTGTGTGTTTTTAAACAAGGTTTAAAAAAAGGCCAGAGTATCTCAGGCTACACTTAGTAGGCTCATATAGAATTAAACAGTCATACTCAGGCCAGTCCCATCTGGACCTCAAAAGTAACAATTAAAATCTGAGAATCAAATTGCAGGTAAGCCACTGTAATCAAGCTAAAATTGCCGTTATACTGTAGGCTATAGAATACAATGGCATTTTGAATAAACTGACATCTGAAAAGGTCGTGTTGGTTTAGGCATGAGCATTAAGCGTGAAGTGGTAGCTTCCAGGAAGAGAAGCAATAATAAATAACTTAGTAAACCTCTTCCTCAGAGTTCTCTTTATGTGTTTCATCAGAAGCTTCGTGTCATGATGGGAGAGCTTCTATGGGTCATTTACCAGTACAACTGTAAAACTGGTTTCTCTTTTCAAGTAAACTTGTTGATTCGCATGCCGCATCTGTGTTACTGTAAATTCTTTCACATGCCGCACAAACTTTGTATATTAACAGAATGGCCAAACAACTACTGCACAAATGTGCCTGAGTGAATAAATGGTAAGGGAGATGTTGTGATTTCAGTGGAAGCACTGAAAATGTGTCCTCGATGAGGACAATGGATCAATTCCAGTACTGTTCTGCACTGTTCTGCTGCCCACCTTTTGGACAGAGCAAATCGAGAACAATAACATTGCATTGTCAGAGGACAGAGGAAACAAAGGCCCTTCAGTTACTGAAATATGAGGGATGACAAGTAGGATGAATGAATGAGGGAACAAGGAAACTTGAATATATGAAGTTTTATAATGAGTTATATATATATAAGAGTTTTGTGCTTTAGGTATTATTTTCCAGTTTTGTCCTAATGTAATACTGGAGTAATATATTATAATTTTTTAACACCAAAATCAAGTGGGTTAGAAGCTGGACGTTAAGGCAAAATTAATATATACTCAGCATATCAACTCTGATATTAAAGTTGAAATCACAGATTGAGAAGATTTCTAAGAGTAAATGATCTTCGCAGACGCTTTCCTGTTAGCATTTTATATTTATTTTTGTGGCAACATGAGCCAGTACTGGAAACTATTGAGACCCAAGAGATTTTGTAGGCTCGCAGTAAAAAAAAAAAAATGCTGCAGTGCTTCTCATAAGCATCGAAGGTTCATGGAAGACATTTGTACTTTCACATTTACATTAGCAAAACATTCGCACATAGGTCACCTATTATCATTTCATCTAGATTGTGCAACAGATAATTAGGGAGTTTTTTCTGCTTGGTGAATGAGAAAGTAATAAATGTCCCAGTACATTCTCTAGAACCTCCTTACAATATTCCGTAAAGATTCACTGAAATGCAGCTTCTCATTTCACTACAGCTCTACTTCCACTTTCAGGATTCAATTATGTTTTGACAGATGTGTACAGGAACTACTGGATCTGGATTTGGAAATCAATCACAAGCTTCCTGCTGGCTCCTATCTTCCCTCTGACCAACTCTTACATACAAAAACATTCAGAAAGGAGATAAAGAGACAATGCCATCTCCTTGAGTTTGATATTAAAGTGTTTTGGCTGCTGGTCAGGAGAACTTGCCCAAGTGACTGCTGGGAAATGCCAAAATGAGTAATTATTAACTATATTATGAGGTTTGGCAGCATGTGATTGCCAAGTTAAAGATTCACTTACAGGCAGGAGCAACAATAGCATTTGCTTTTTTTTTTTTTTTTTTTTTACAAACAATGATTATCTCACACAATGCAGGAAAACATGCCACACCCTCTTCAGTAAATATTCACAGTATTGTTTTTAGCCTAGCTTCATAGGTAATTATTTTTAAATCTCTATAATGTGTTCTGTTATTCTTTATTTATTGTCTTTTGCATTTATGTTTCATTTCTCTTCCTCTACCACCTTTGTTTCATGACTTCTTGTAAAGCTTACCATAAACTTATTATACAAAATGAAACTGCACACGCACAAAACCGAAAGATAAAAGTTATACAACCCTACTAAAGATGATTTATTGATTGGTTGTAGCGCACTCGGACACAGTACCATAACATACAGCGCATAAGGTTCACATAAGGTTTATAGCAGTAATGTGTGCTCTGTGATGTTTTCTTAAAGATAACAGCTAACCACTTACTGTAGCCACCATTCATACTTCACTCAATGACAATTCAGCTGCAGAGTAGTTACCAGCAATGATCCTTATCACTGAATATAAAGTACATAAAAAATAGCAAATCGGAAATGTATACTATTACACAGTGTATAATAAATAATTTCAGGCTTTGTCAGACTGTCATCATACTGAAAATACATTCTCCTGTGGAGCAAGGCCCGATGACGGCATGTGGAAGTGGGGGTTGAGGGGTGTTGCCCTTACTGTTTTTTACCAGTGACTATCTCATTAAGACAGCATGGTAAACTGAAAGCAAGACAACACAATACGACAATGGACAAAATAGATAATAAATGGTGGCAACATAATGGAGGATGATAGCAGATAACAAGTGTACATGTAGGCCTATGTCAATGGCAGAGAACAACACACCCACACACACTCATACACTTATTTCCCACCAGCGACTCTCTCAGTCACTGCTTAACAAGTGTTAAACAAGAACAAACAAATGTAAAGGTTTTGAAGCATATGATGTCTGTGTTTTACAGACATTTTTCTTTGTGGATGGGTGGAGTGAGACAGGGAGCCATTATGATGAGCACCTTGGGAATGCAAAAGTTTCAATTTACCAGGAGCAAAGCCACACAGACACACAGACAGACACACCCATACAGACACAGGTCTTCATCATACCTACCTGTGCTGTTCCCATGTGACAGTTAAACGCTATGAAACAGTATCTGAGCTTTTGTTAGCTGAATACTGCAGGCCTAAAATACATCAATACATTTTAATAGTTACCAGTACCTCTGCAGACCCCAGAAGTTAAAAGTGAAAGATATTAGCGTCAAAACTTCTGCAGAAACTGAGGAAACTGCAGAGTTTTGTGACATGCTCATCTGCCAATAATCATGGCTCAGGATGATCTACCAAACATGCAAAGTACAGACAGACTCCAACAAAGCTGTTATGGTTCAATTCAAAGGGCTCCTGCAGGACTAGTTACAGCAACAACAAAAAAAAGTATTTCCCCTGCTCTGCATTTTTCATCCATTTGTCATCCATTAATAAATCCTCTCACCGTGCACGCTCTAATTCAAGAGCAAAAACCAAAATAAAAAACATTACACTTTATTTGACAAGCTTCAGTGTGGCGACAGCAACAAATGTCCTTCAATAACTGAAACGGATCCCAGATCATTAAACCTCAACATAGTAATTTATGTAATTGTTTGCACAATGGCACAATGCATGTGACATTGTGACATTTTCTGTTGCGTTTATCAAAGGAATCGCTGCGTTCAAACACGCAAACGCATTCTCACTGGCCTGCGCTCACCCTCCAGCTGGCTGTGTTTCAGTCTCCTGCTTCTCTCCCTGTTTCACAGAAATGAAACTCATGGAGCATGTGTGTGCAAATAAAGTGCACAATATGTACATATGCATACATATGCACACTGTGGGGTGTGAGTGAATATAATACATCTGCAATGTGTGTAGGAAATATAAGACAGACATGCAACACATGCAGAAACAGCAGAGGCATGCATCCAGTATGACAACTGGTCGCTTGGTTCTGATTAAACTCAACCCTTTAACCCTTTTTTAACTGAACAACACAGAGCAGAACCAACCAGAGTGCAGTATACCCACTCCTCCCTCTGTCTGTCTGTCTGTCTGTCTCCCTCCTTACTTGAATCACATCTCCCTGCACTGTGTGCAGGCTCCAGCACTGCATTGCGAACATAACCTTCAACATATTACATTTTGGGTATCAGTGATTATTCTCAAAGCCACAAGCAAAACACACACTGATAGAAGTTATCAGCTAATCATTTGTTATACATAAAATGTGGATACAAATGAACAAGTCTCAATATCAGAAACTCTAGATGTACTAGATGTTTTAAGATACTCTGCTGCCAAGTCAAAAGTAAAATCATGATTAAAAAAAAAAAGAAACATCAAAGTTGTTGTAGTCTCAACCAGAGGAGAGCGTGAGCTACAGAGGTAACCTCAATTCTTTCTAACTTCACAACCCCAGATTTTTCTTAAGTGACATCACTTGAGGCTATTTATCTTCAAACAACTCGTAGCCACAAAAAGCTTTAATGCAACTTTTTTAACACATGCAATACTCCCCAAGACCTGTAAACAGACTTTAATGTGTAAAATCCCCTTTCCCTTTGAGTTACTGACAGTCTGGATTGTGTATATTTTGTTACCTAAGGATACACTTCTTGGTTTTTTGTTACTGAAATAGGAAAAAGGCACATATGATATCAAAGGTGAGTGTCTCAAGCATGCAGAAAAAACAGAATTAAAAAAAAAAACCCATTAGAACTATTAGAAAACTTAAGAGTAATTCTCAAGACTGTAAGTCCTGTGTAAGCACGGCAGATTGCGTTTTAATAATAATAATAATAATAATACATTTTATTTAAAGGCGCCTCTCTGGGCACTCAAGGACACCGTACAACACATAAAAAATAAAAACAGTAAGAAATAAGAAACAGATATAAAAGACAATGTAGATAGTTAAGTGGGGTATGCAGTTCTGAATAGGTGAGTTTTTAGTCTTGATTTGAAGAGTGTGAGAGAGTCCAGGTTCCTGAGGTCCGGTGGGAGTGAGTTCCAGAGTTGGGGGGCAGAGCGGCTGAAAGCCCTGCTCCCCATGGTGACGAGGCGGGCGGATGGACGTCTCACTCAGCACAACCAGTCTAGGTACCAGATGTGCTGAGCTTCCCAGATGTGCATGGGGTCCTGCATTTATAGACGATGCAACACATTAGCAGATTATGATTGGCTGCAGTAATAGCTTAACACATCTGAATCCATCACCTGATGAAGAAGATGAGTGGTACAAGACTAATACAAAGTCCAGGAGTTGTATTCCTGTGCTCCACAACCATCCGATATTCATAATGGAACCAGAAGTCTAATTTGAGTACTAAGTGAATAAGACTAGTCCTAGTAAAAATGAAACTAACCATGACACAGAGAGACAGACACTATGACCTCATACAGCTTTGTCTTAACCATTGTCTGTCTGTCTGCCTGTCTGTCTGCCTCTACTTAGTTAATACCAGCTGACTGGAGTCTTTCCTTAACTTTCTATTTCTCCACTCTTTGGTAACGGGACACCATGACCACCTGGGGCAGTCCATCCGTCTCTTTCTAAACCACCAATTTTACTTGTGACTGTTGTGACACGACTTTTATGTCTCACTTGACTCGTAATGTCATTTAATGTACTTATACTATTGCATGTATACAAATGCATGACTCATTTGGCACGAAACACTGCTTAAGTCTTTGACAATCCTCTGCCAAAATACAGCTGCACTGCGGGAGGAGATACTGCACGAATGCAGACGTAAACGTAGATACTGCTGCCACAACAAGCCTGGAAGAACAGCTGCTCAGACTTTAGTTAGATCAAATTAAACTCCATTTTCAGATTCCTCCGAAATGAGTCTTGCGTCACACCCCGACTTTCATCTGGTTCTAGCTGATATACTTAGAACTCATCATATTAGGCAGGAGTTTATGACTTCAGAGTGATTCGATTCGACTTCATATGGAACAGTCGGCTCTTACTCAGAAATAGCACCCCCACACACCCCCCACCCCACCCCACCCCACCCCACCCCACAGAGTCTCACTATTAAACCACCATATGAACTATACTATGATGTGTCATTTGTATTCCGTTTCTACTACAAATCATACATTATAATAAAGAAGAAGTTATTGGTGCCTGAAAGTCAAAATAGCGACTGTTTCGATGTCACAATATGAGCATTTCTGCGATGAATCACCCCAAACATCCACGTCCCATGAATCTCTCTTCTGCAGAAGAGCTCGACAACTAATGAAGAAGTGCAGCAGAGGCACTGATTTGATTTTCCTTGTGGGCCCCAAGCTATGTTCACTACTGCTTTTTTTTTTTTTTTTTGTGTGGTGTGTGTGTGTGTGTGTGTGTGTGTGTGTGTGTGTGTGTGTGTGTGTGCATGCAATATTTACTGTACATAGTCATTGCATTGTCCTCCTCACGTGGTTTGATATTATACAGGAATGCTCTCTCTCTCTCTTCTTTAGAAGAAAAAAAAGTAAAAAAAGGGACTTGCCTTGCCACGCAAAGGTTAGCCTGATTTCTATATTGAATTTTATCTACATGCAACATCTGACATTTGAGATCAATTCAGGGCATGCCAGACATTTAACCTGACATATCATTTTAATGTAAACTTCTGCATGCAAGTTCACCCCACATAATAAACTGAGAACGCAGTGTGCCCTTGTGAAATGACGGGTGTGTTGATACATGTTTGTTTATTTATAGGCTACAGATCTGAATTAAAACCAGATATGTAACCCTAACCATAACCCAATAATCTTATAGGGAAGGGGGGGCAAATGCCAAACCTTAAAAACAAACCTGTTTAATAAACGCTGCCATTACTCGAATCGATCACCTGTCTTTCTGTAAAAACGTCCTACTTTCACGTGGCTTTGCGGTTTTTTTGTATTTCTCAAAATCAGAAGGGAGTTCAAACGAACAGAAAAGAGCAGAAGGGGCTGCTCTGAAATCAGTTTCACTTTCGGTTGTGTGTTGTCTTTTCGGAGAAACGGCCTGCCTGCCGCTAAAGCGAATTCTGCTTCGAGAGCAGGGCGGAGCTGAGACGCTGCTCTATATAAAAAGAGTTTACCAGGTTTCACGCACACATATGAGAGTGATGCTTTGAAGGGTGGAAATCACAGCCTGCAGGTCGACGAGTTACCTCCGAGCTGTCAAATGCGATATTCCCAGCCACCCTGCGCTGTGCCACGGATTACCTGCAGGATATAAACAGCCGCCGCCGCAATTTGGCCACTTTGGGATTACGCACAAACGGATCTTTAAGCCGCCGCTGCTGTTAGAACAAAACGGTAAGACTTCTGTGCTCCATTGTTGGGTGTTTTTTGGAGGATTAAAAAAATAAATAAATGGTGCTTTGCAACAGAAATGGCTGCTTTCCCCCCTTTTTTTTCTGGTTCCTGCGCAGTGGAAAACCGTGTAGAACTGTTGTGTGAGCTCAAGTGGAGTGAATGCATGAAGCGGTGCATTAAGAGGGTTCAGAAAGTGGATGGAGTTTCACTCTTAATCCTGTTTGATTCCCACTGTCTCACAGCTGTTAACATCAGCCTGTTGTGGGAACTTTAAAAAGAAAAATCGGATTCTACGTGGGGTTGTGATTGCCTGGAATTTAAGCACACAAAACAATCCCCGAAAATGACAACATACCTGGTAATCATTACCTTTTCCTGGAATTTAAGGTAACTTATGATTACCTCGTAGGGCTTTTAGGTCATTCACACTGAACTAGACAGAAGGGTGAATCCCACACACAGTTTAGGCCAGTTGATATGTGATATAAGTACTGATGCAATGATTCCTGTAAATTCAGACAGTCAGAAGTGACAGATGTTCATCACCTCATCCAGTCCAACCAATCCAATCCAGGTTCAGTTCCAGGCTCCAGTGTTCATAGTTAACAACTGAGACATGTCAGTTTACTATTTCAAAACCTAATTGTCCTGAAATACTCACGTAGAACAATATATTTTTTTTAAATTTATCACCAGCTTGGAAAAGTTTCACTTCAACCAGATGTTTCAGTCATTACGGCAGAAGTGAGACAGAAACAAATACCGCTATAAGCACCAAAAACTCTGTGTGTGTGTGTGTGTGTGTGTGTGTGTACACTGTAATCTGTCTGTGGCTGACATCAACGTTGACTGTAACCTTCTAGCCAAACCGCAGATTCCATTCATATCAAGCACATTACCCATCAATGGAAACACGAATGAATATCTGACCTATACTTAGAGAAAGTCACTGAGCACACACACACACACACACACACACACACACACACACACACACACACACACACACTTTGTTCTTTTAGGGCCTCACATGGTCATTGCTTAAAACATGCTTTTAAAGTTGTGTCACTCTGTCTTTGTAATTTTGTTTCCCTCTACCGACTTTACCGTAACCATGCCGCTGTGAAAAAGCAGTTTCCTTTAATAGTCACAGATGAATGTTGATAATAACTCTCTTTCTTGTCTCTTTCAGGATGTCAGTGTGGTGGTTAGAGATGGGAGAGGGTCTGGGGCCGCTCTCCCCTGTAGGATGGTAGCCGACAGCACAGTGGAAGGCCATGACAAGACCCACTTGTCAAGCTCATCCTCGTCATCATCCTCGTCATCATCCTCGTCATCCTTGTCCTCATCGTCATCCCTGTCCTCATCATCATCCCTGTCCTCATCGTCCTCCTTGTCCTCATCGTCCTCGCTGTCGTCCTCGCTTGCCAGGCACGATCTCGGCCTCAGCCCTCAGCGCACAGAGTCGGAGCAGCTTCAGCAACGGGCTGCTCCGGAGCCGAACCCGAGGTCTCCGACCGCCCGCCCCAGTTACCTGACCCACTTCCGCACCTTTTCCAGCATTGAGGACTGCAACATCATCACAGACACAGCGTCCAAGCTCGAGCACAGTGGCTTCTACTGGGGCCCTTTGGGAGTCGAAGACGCCCATCGCATGCTGCGGGACGCTCCGCTTGGAAGCTTCCTCATCCGCGACAGCCGTCAGAAAGACGTCTTCTTCACGCTGTCCTACCACGCCAAGTCCGGGCCGGTCAGCGTGCGCATCGACTACAAGCGGCAAAAGTTCTCACTGGCGGGCAACGAGCGCTCCTTCCCAACGCTCTTTGCCCTGTTGGAGCATTACATCAATTCTCCCAAAAAGAGCCTGAGCGTCCCCTACAGGAGATGGGCACCAACGCTGCAAGAGTTGTGCAGGAAGCGCATCATGGAGCTGTGTGGCGGAGGAAGCCAGGTTCAAGAGCTGCCTGTGACGCATGTTGTCCAAGGCTTCCTGTTGGAATTCCCTTACAAACTGTGATAGTATTATTTTTAATCTCAAAAAGGCAGTTTTTACCAAGTAGCGGTAAACTGACGGAGTGTTCGGTAAACGCTGCTCATCATGTGTTGGATGTGCAGACTGCACCGCCTTGTTTTGAGCTGAAGAGTGGCGAAATGTTGAAGAGAAGCCATTATCACCACAGTCAAGTGCAGGCGGTCTCCAGTTGGACAGGGTCCATGCATGACATTTCAACAAACATTACCTCCAGAGACTCAAGTCCCACTTGCACACGGAAAGAGCACCTTTTGGTCTTGAGGAAGCATGAAAAGTTGGAAAATGCTGCATTAAGGGAAAACTACAGACACAATGGAGCTATTACAGAGATAATAGAACTGGCGGGGTCAACTGTGACTGTTCTGTTGGAAACTGTAGGGTCGGCTGTTGCCAGTTTGTGGCAACCAGAGACCCAAAAATATTTAAAAGTGGATTGTGGAAGGACATTAATAGCATCAACAGAGTGGACTCTGAGAGATATGGAGGCATGTTGGAGGGTACGTTTGAAACCATCACAGGCGTTGGTACCAGTAGGATTTATTTGTGTAGCAGTTTTTAATACTCTAATGTTGTTGAATGTTTACATCACACATGAATGTTTGCCAGCACTGGTGGCTCAAATACCACTTGATGTCTTTTAGAAACCTGAGTGTCGAAATATTGTATAAGATGTCAGGTATTGGAGTCATGAAGTCTGGTGTTAAGTTGTACTGTATGCAGAGGCAACTCGTCTCTTCTACAAACATCTCTGCTAAGCAGACTAGTTTTTATTTACTGAATCAGATATATATATTTTATTTTCTACTATTGTATTTGAAATAAAATGTATTTAAACTAACCATGCTGGATTTGGATTTAGTTACTTTCTGACTGTTGCTTCTGTTCCTTGAATCATGTCATATGGAGGAGTGGTGGGAGTTTGTAGGGGTGGAGTGAGGGGGAGGGACCAATACACACACCCTCACAATCACACGCTTTGTCCATGCAATGTGAAAGACAATAGGACAGACAGGCAGACAGGAAGTGTGAAATGGTTGGGTACAGTATCGTCACCACAGTGATTCATCTCTGTAGGGTAAAGTGACAGGTGGGTGGGGTTACTTTCATAGTAAATGGACTTACGCTTAGACTCACACACACTTACCAGAAACAGGGCCAGAGGTGACACATAATGAAGCATGTGATTGTGTGTGTGTGTGTGTGTGTGTGTGTGCAGTACTTTTAACCTAATGAGGACCCAACTCAGATTAAAATTTCCTCAGGAGGAAGTGGGAAATTTTTTGGGTTAGTGGTTTGACAGAGACATGTTTGATCAAGGTCAGGGTTAGAGTTACAGTTTGCATTTCATTTTTAGAATTACGATAAACTCTTTGTATGTAGCACACATTTAAAACAGCGTGGTATGTAAATAGGCAGAATGGAACAAAAATAGTTTATAAAAGTGAGGCTTTAGATTTAAGGGAGATTTAAAAGATGACTTTGCTGTTTGAAACAAACGACTGCCATTGTGTACACTGACATTCAAACATGAAATATCGCCTTTCTATGATGGGTGTGGCGACGCTAAACCCGGTGGATATACCTGGTTTGAGTGCATGACTCACAGGAGTGTATGTGTTTTACTGTCATATTTGACTAAAGCGAAGCTGAAAGCTTTTTTGATTATTGGTCTACACTTCTTTAGAAGTGAAGTAAAGGCATGCAACAGCAACATGAAGTGAAAGACACTGAGGACAATGATTTAACAGGAACGTTACACCCTTTTTACAAATTCTTACACAGAGCTGTTGCACTGATACGAACTGTTGTAGGGTTACAGCATACATTGATCAAACCTCTTGTCTGAACCACAGCTGCACAGATAGTGCATACATTAAAGTGTGAGTTAAATGTGGATTATCCAGCTGGTGGAAAATGATTAAACTGTTTATTGAGAGGAGGTGTATTCTATCTATACTCTACTGGTGGACAGGCTCCCCTTTCCAGTCTTCGTTCTAAGCTAAGCTTCGACATTATATTAAACATCACTGTATAAAAATTATTAATTTAAACAATACAGCATGGATTACAGAAAGTGTGGGGACGCTAATCTCAATGAGCTATGACTCCATAACTGGTATTATCTTGAGAAAGCAGAGTAATTTTGCCAAATTTTGCAGTTTCATGACATTTGTGAGAGTATGTGTCACTTTTTCAGACACTGTAGTGTATTTGTCATGTCTAACTTGAGGTTTTAACCTTAGCTAACCTCCAACCTCTTCCTTGTACCTAACCAGAACTCCAACGCTAAAACCAAACCTTACCATAAGGCTTTGTGATCTTTTTTGGGGGATTTTTTTTTCTTTTATTCTCTTGGGTCTAGACAAATGTAGCCTCTCTCTCTCTGTCTCTCTCTACACACACACACACACACACACACACACACACACTCACATACACACAAACAAACACACAATGTTGAGTCATACCGAATATAATAGTCACAACTTGATTCAAGTAAAGCCTGAGTAGTTTGAGGATATAATTATCTCAGATTGAGGAAGAGGCTGCAGGGGTGGAACACACGCATACAAAGACACACCACAGTGGAACATGAGTCAGTGATGTAAACACTATGATTGTAATATCTTGTAGGGTGTTTGTGTTATCGATCCTCACGTCTTTAAGATTTTACCTAGAAATTGGTCAGGTCACAGATTTAAGCACAAAGTGTGTGTGGGTGTCTCTCTCTGTATATGTGTGTGTGTGTGTGTGTGTGTGTGTGTGTGTCTCTCTCTCTCTCTCTGTATGTGTGTGTGTTCTTGTGGGGCTGGGCGATGGTGATGAGTAAATCATACATGTAACAGTTTCATTCACACCTTCTCAGTTTTCAGGACATTCCCGACTATTTTGAGAAGTGAAAGGTGAAGTGAGGTGTTCTGTGATTGCGTGCTTATCAGCTGATTTCTGTGGAATCCTTTGCTCGGAGTTTTCTGTCCTTTAAATACACACACGCCCCTTCAACCGAAATCAATTGAAAACTGACACCTCAAGATGTCCACAAAAAGGCAGAGGACAAAGTGAGAGAGACGCTCTTTCATTAATAAAAACAGCAACTGTTTACTCCCCTGTGGTAAAGCCTATTAGCTTTTACATACACTTAAGCCTCACTTTGCGCATATTTCCTTGGACAAAGCTGTGTTGTGACCAATCATCAATTCATAAGTTCCTTGTAAACCAATTGTTATTCAGAAGTGATGTAGAAAAGCAGTTCCCAGAAGGAAGAGCCATTAGTCACCAGCTTTCATTGTTTTTTTTTTGGTTTCTCAACAGGATTTTTCTCTCAACCTTGTTAATGGAATATGTCAGAATTTACAGCATAAATGACGATATCTAATTTCCAGGAAACTTTGTGGAAATGTTTCCCTGTTTCCAGTCTGTGTGCTAAGCTAAGCTAAGCTAAGCTAAGCTAAGCTAAGCGGCTGCTGGCTGTAGCCTTATACTTAATGGACGGATATGGGAGGGGTATCAGTCTTATTGAACTCTCCATGAGAAATTCAATAAGCATATTTTCCCAAAATGTAAGACTTAGGATAACATTTAGCGTACCGTTAACTGATTCCAGAAAATATTAGGTACCCTGTGGAGCCTTTGGCCAGTAGTGGCAGCATGCACTAATAACTAGATTATAAACTAGCAAAAGGTAGAATAGAAGACATCTATGCAACGTGAACATGGATCTAAACACGATACAAAATATAATTTATTTAATGAAAAGTACTCGATATGTTATTCAGGCCTCAAAGACGCATTTTGGTGCGAAACCACTGAATATAAACGGTCCACAGGGTGCTGTACCTTTAAGGCCCTCAATTTAGAGACGCAGACAGAAGTGCTGGCACTGAAGATAAGGAATGAACTGCAGCTGTGGGTGGGGGCAGCAGCAAAATGTGGCCCACCAGAATAAAAACCAACTGCACCGCTTTACCTTGCCGTCACACACTTTCTGAACTTTAGGAAACTCAAGCGTTTGTATCGGGTTCAGCCTGGTGGCTTTGGATAGAGCATAGATGGATATAGCAGCTTCAGTTTCCTGAAAGAAAGGGCTGTAGGTACAACCCCCCTTCAAAAAACCCACCAAACTATCACTTTAAGAGTGATACCACGCTGTTCAGTAAATATAAAGCTATTGTCAGTCACAGGTTAGCATAAAGTCTGGAAATAGGTATATTTTTGGCTCGGTCCAAAGGCAACTACATCTGCCTGCCAGCACCTTTAAAGCTCACTAATGAACACATTATACCTTGTTTGTTTAATCTGTACAAAAGGCTCGGTTGCCTGGTGACAAGACTTCAGGAAGACTTTGTTACTTTTAGACAGAACTAGTCATTTCCCTGTTTCTGGTCTTTGTGCTAAGCTAAGCTAATCTGCTGCTGGATGGTACAAAGTTGGTATCGAGGCCCCTGAATATGTTATAATCAGGCTATAATGAATTAAAATGTGTTGTTTATGTTCTCAAAGTTAATAGTGCCCCTAAATTATATTTTCATTATTAAGAATTTTTTACCTAGGGACATTATTAATCATTTTGGTCAACCGTTTATATTTTCAAACTGGCATATGTGATGTGCCCTCTTGTTTTAAAATCTTCATCAGTGATCAAAACACACTATGTGGCGACACATATTCAAATAAGGACTTTTAAGTCAAAACTTAAATGCTGTGACTGTGGTTTAGTACACAGAAATCACACACACACACACACACACACACTTCAGTATGGTTGCAATACCAGGAACCCATTCACGTTTACGCACACACAACCAGACTTCCCTGAAGAGAGGAACCGCGATAAAAGCAACACATACAGACCACAAGATGACTGAGGGCTCCTGCAGCGGCCGCAGAAACACACTGCAAAAGGTAGAAAGTGTAAAGGCAATGTAATGATCTTAGCATTTCGACCGTCTCACACACAAAAACACGAATATGAATTCAAGTCAACAGCAAATACATATGCACGTCTACACTTAAAAAACAGTTTTAAACACAAGTTTACAACTGCAGTGTAGAATGTACCATATATACAGAAATGTTGGATGGATCTTTAGTGTAGATCAGGGTTTTACTGATTTTCTGACTGATGTTTTAGCAACATTTATGGACCATAGAAATTTGATACTATACATATTCATATAGAAATTTAATATGAAAAGGAGTGTTTCCACCCTATTTCTATTTTTTTAATTATACTGCATCAAACCTTATTAATAAAGAGCCCTATGAATCTTATGCATACTAACTGACCCCAAAATTGTTGTTACTTTGGCCATGAAGCCTTCACATACTCAGTGGAGTAGTACGTGTAGGAGGGGTGTGGGTTGGCAGTTCTTTTCTAATATTTCTTGTGGTTTTCTTGCTCAAACACTGAGGAGAAACTCCTCTTCTGTTACTACCAGAGTGTACCGTTCTGCTAGGAAGGAAAAGAAGAAAAAAAAACCTTGCAAGAGAGAGAGAGAGAGAGAGAGAGAGAGAGAGAGAGAGAGAGAGAGAGAGAGAGAGAGAGAGAGAGAGAGAGAGAGAGAGAGAGAACAGTACCAGTGTGGGGGGGGAGGACAAACCCTCTTCTGTCACAATAACACGACTCATGCAGCTGTCTCACTGTTGTTAAGTAGAATAATTTATTGCAGTTCTTTATTTATTCCTCTGTTTCAGTTCATTAACAATAATTACAGGTTTTAAAAGCCAGAAGCATTTACAGAGCATACAAACATATTACATACACACACACTACAATCAGAGACTAAATAATGGAAGCGAGGCATGTCATATTCGGAGAGGTTGCCACTGGTTAGAAACAACATGCCGCCATGTTGTTGCTAACCATCATTAGCTGCTCTACAAAAGGTGCCAAGCCTCTTCAGCACGTCAGTGATCATCGCTATCATTCTTCTGCTATTTACAGTAGCAAGATGGAAATACTAAGAGACCGACTCAAAAAAAAAAAAAAGTATTGCTCTGAATTTCTCTTTTTATAAACTTGTTGATGACTGTACAGAGTTAAAAAATAAGAATGACCGAGCATTAAGACTTCAGCTGTATGATAATGGCACGGAAAAGAAGAGCGTGGCAGAGGGGAAAAGATGAAGAAAAAGGAAGAAGTTAATAAAAGGATTAAAAAGGATGAGCATACAGGGAGATAATATGCTCTAAAGAATCTGTGACTGTGTGCTTTGTTAGTTACAAATCAAGTCATGAATTTAGGATAAAATACACTGATCCCGTTTGAATCGATCAAATAACGCCACTGTTTGGAGAGACAAGTTGCCTGTTACATTCATCTCTCCCCTCATTGGTTAGCTCTTAAGATTATTGCAGTAGTAAAGCTTTATTCAGCTGATTGAAGGAGGAGGGCGAGGGAGGGGTCATGTTGGTTTTCCAAGAGTGCCTTTGTTTCATGGCGTTATTTGCAATTTCCCCAGGTTTCAAACGCAGCTTTGTACACAATCCAAACACGTACAGTTTGTTTTAAAGGTGGTATGTGGGCATTTTATGGTTCATCAGTAGTTGGATAGAAGAGAAAATTACATTGTTTTCAGCATTGTTCTCAGCATCCTGTTTTGACAGACAGTTCCCAAATACATGGAGAGTAAAACTGAGCTGAGGTCAGCGCCAAAAGGGACAACCGGCAGATACATTCAACCGAGCGCTGCGCTGTGCAGACCTGAAGACACGGATGTTCTTTCAGTTGACACATCACCGATACCTAATATACTGCATCACTCCATGAGGCTGTCACACTTTCCCTGAATCAAGCAGGTTTTAAATCTATTTTTCTAAGTATATCAAACAATAGTTCGCTATTCAATCAGTAAAACAGAGAGCGAAATGCTTCATGTGGAGGATTAACGAATGAATGCCTGCACGGACTCAGAGATACTACTTATTCAGTCAGCTGCTATCCATTATGCATAAGACCACACACACGGCTCCATTCAGATCTTCCACTTCATTCTGTCGGTCAGGTTGCTGACTGCTGAATCACCACTCTGAATGAATGAAAGAATAAATGAATAAGCATTGTCTAGTCCCTGCAGGTTACAAACTATAGAAAGGGTTCGGGGAAGGAATGGAGCTTCAAATAAAAGCCGATCAAACTAACGAGGTCAAAGTTTGTTGATTACTGTTGCATATGTGGGAAAAAAGCGCTGTGTTACGCCTCACTCAAGCAACCCGTCCTAACCTGTCAGCTCAAGAGATCAACATCAACAAGGATGGAAACCAAATGTGCGCTGGCTATCGAAAAGCGACACACACACACACACACACACACACACACACACACACACACACACACACACACACACATCAAACACACACACCCAAACATTGACTAGCACACACACAGACAGGAACACAATTCACACTACACAAACGCAGCACACACCCACACCCACTAGCACACAGATACACAGACTATTCACATAAACTTACACTAATTAGTAAACGGGAACAGAACGGACACTACTTTACACGTAACACACACACACACTAAACAAACACACACACACACACACACACACACACACACACACACACACACACACACACACACACACACACACACACACACACACACACACACACACACACACACACACACACACACACACACACACACACACACACGCAGTTCTAGGTGGCAGTAACCACTAATGGGTCTGGCATGCAAGTGGTAAAAAGACAAGCGTACAGTACAGACAGAGTCAGCTACTGTGTCTGTACTGGATACATTTGTATCTGTGCTAGCATAGCTGACCACCACCACAAAAAAAAGCTCGCAGCAGCAGCAGTGTGTGTGGTGTGTGTGTGTGTGTGTGTGCTTTGAGCTGACAAACAATCAGAATGAGTAAAAAACGTTGCTGGTTGCGCGCCTTTACACACGCTTGCTAAAAATACGACCGGACAGACTCAAGTGCACAAAAACCCAAATGTGCTTTAAGCCTCCCCTTGAGTTCGACCAGTGCCTCACTCGTCCTCTGCTCTCTCGCTCTCTCTCTGTGAGCAAAAAGAGTCTTTCTTCATGTGCAAACCCAAATGTTGAGATGCCTCCAAAAGCCCCCTTAAACTATTCACATCACACACTACCTGCAGATCGCAACATGAAAATATACTGCAGCCAAGCTGGATAGTTCCACTATCACACTTCACTGTCCTCTGTTTGTGTGTGTGTGTGTGTGTGTGTGTGTGTGTGTGTGTGTGTGTGTGTGTGTGGAGAGACGAGTTTAAGTGCATGAACATGAATGTGTGAGAGTGTGTTGCTTAATCCAGTTCAGGGGAGTCTGGTGTTTCAGTGCGTGTCTCTGCATCTTCTGTCTGCTCAGCATATTCCGTCGAGCTGTCTCTTTCTTGCAGCTCTTGGTCTCTGTTCACCTCTAGAGGTGTGTCTTCTGGCTCTCCACCTCCCTCCGGCTCCTCGTCAGTGGGCGTGACCAACTCCGTTGTCATGGTTTGCTCTTTTACTGTCGCATCCGTCGGCGACCCCTCTTCCTCTTGCAGTTCCACCCCTTCTCTTGGCTCACCTTTCCAGTCCTCCTCTTTCTCTTCGTCCTCCTCCTCCGTGATGGAGGCGTCGGGTCTCCGGAGGGAGTGTGTCGCGGGAGTGTGGCTGGCGCAGGGGTGCAGGTGCGGTGAGCCAGCAGGGGGCAGCAGCGTCAGTGACTCCACGCTGAGGGCATCCGCGTTGTTGTCGGTGAGGAGGGAGATGGTGGGCTGGGACGCCGGGGTGAGGCTCGGGGCCAGGGCGGGAGCTGTGACTGCGGCCGAGGGAGTAGAGGAGACTTGCATTACTTGTCCACCTCCACCTTCCCCTTCTCCGCCTGAGGAAGAGGGCGGGGTGTGCTCCAAAAACGTACCATCATCTAGAGGAGAGGAGAGGAGAGGAGAGAGTGAGGCAGGTGAGCTCAGAGGAAGATACACATTTTTTTTTTCTGGTGTGAAATGATGTGGCTTTTCTTTAATGAAGGCTTCAACAAATGTTTGTTCGGCTTTGATAATGTTGATTTTCTGCAGAGATGCTCTGAAGGGGTAAAAAAAAATAAAAATAATGTAGCTTCCAATAAAATGTACTGCAAGAAAACATGTACCATGATATGCAACTGAATTGTGAAACAAGTTCAATTATGTAATATTTCAAGCTGGTGAAATACCACAATATTTCCTAATCTCAGCAGAAAGCCTATTGCCAAAAACATAGCTCAAAATTTCATGATAAATTCCATAACCAGTGGGAACCCTAAAACCCTTTGGGTTTGCACATGAAGACAGACACACACAGGAGAACTTTATGTAGCTACTACAGGGATCTATGCAGGTACGAAGTGCCACACACTCATATGGACAGACAGAGGCAGACTGACGACTGAGGAGCACAGCACAAAGTGTTCAGAAAGTACCTCCTTTTTTTTCAGAAGTAGAAACAGGTTTATTGCCAAGTAGGCTTCACATACAAGGAATTTACCTTGTATGGGAAAACCTGTCATGTTGCATAAAGGTCACAATATAGTAAGAAACTGAGCACTGTAAGTACTGTAAAAGTAAGAGTCATAAATATAAAACAAAAATGTACTTAAATATGTAAAATATACTTGAAAACGAAGAGATGTACTGTGTTTAAAATTAATGGAATATGCAAAAAATATAGACTAAAGAATGTGCAAATGTACAGTATACAGTGCAATGTGAGAAAATAAAAACCTAGAGAAAAAGAGGTACAGGGTGGACAAACTGCACAGGAAGGTTAAAGTAGCAGCAGCAACAGCAGTTGTATTAGTAGAACAACATTTACAACATAACCTACGTACTATGAACTACTATGTGAGCATACTTACATTGTATGAGTGTAATGGTGCAGTATGAAAGATACAACAAAACTGTTTTACAATAATCAATGTCAGATCTGCAAACACATTGTCATTTTCATCGACCCATCCGTACTCCAACCCTAACCTATACCCTAATCCTAACCTTCTTAAATTCTCATTCCTCTGTCTTTTACCTGCTCTTGTATTCTGTTCACTTGCGTTCAGTTGAATTAAAGTGAAACTGCTTCAAACAAGTCTTTGTTTACGCACAACCTATATCATCTATAGTAAGAATGACCTGAATGCACTAGTACAGCTTCTTCGAAGAGCAGAATGTCATTGTTTACATTCGCAAGGGAACATCACAAGTAGACGCCTACTCTATATATATATATAATATATATATATATATATATATTATATATATAATATATTATATAAAATATATATATAATTATATATATATATATAAAAAAATAAAATAAAAAAAATATATATATATAATATATATATATATATATATATATATATATATATATATATATATATATATATATATATATATATATATATATATATATATATATATATATAATGCTACCCTGTGTATATACCAACAGCTCAACTGACACCTAGTGCAAACTAATGTGGTTTCTGTGGTATGTTTGTTCATATGTACCTCACCCAATACTCTACACGTAAAGGATGTGTGTGCTGTATAGTGCATAGTATAGTATTAACAACGCCTCAGCTCCAAGAGTCTGGCTACGTTATACAGTCATTCCGTTTTGACATTATAGTCCAACGTGTGTGTTTTATAATGTACCGTATGTGCTTCTTTATGCATGTGTTTATGTATGTGGGGAATGTGGACGTGCTGTGTGTGAGCTACCTGTGGGGCTCTGAGCTGATATAGTGCTTGCAGTAACAGAGTCACATCTTCCTGTGCTCCCACTCCCACTGGAGGGAGGCGAGGGGGAGGAGAGAGGCGAGGGACTGTGCTGCGACACACAGTGAGCCACTGCGAAACCTGGAGATGGCGCACATGAACATAGACACACACGCACAGACACACGCATGCGTTACCATGGCTGGGTAGTTATTTGCCCGACCCATATCTAGTCCTAGCATCCTAATTTCTGTTGATGAATGTCGCCTTTCAATCGTATTTTAGCCATCAATGTACAAGAAAAGATGTGCCTCATGTGTAAGCTTCAGTTTTTTTTATGTGTAGTTTTGTATCCTTAGGTTTGCTTTTAAATGTACCTAATTCTGAGAGATCGACATAAAATGTATGTAATGTAATGTATGTAAAATGTACAGACTAAAGCAGTTATGAATACTAATCAGAAAAACATAATGACTTTTGTTGACCTTTAAAGTGGCTATAAATACATTTCAATAAATGTTGACTCAAACAGAAGCTTGCTATAATTTTCACATTGACGGATTTCAGGATTTGAAAGTATTTTCCACAGCGGCAGCAGTTGTCCTTGCTCAGTCAAAAAAAGAGTCCTATTCAGGGACTGCAGCAGGTAATATAACCTGCGCTTAGGGGTCAGGAACAGATGAGGCAACAGACAAAAGGGAACCTCAAGTAAAACAAAAGAAAATGGTATTTAGCATAAATGAAAATGCATGGATTTTAAAAATGAAAGCAATGGTAGGGGAGTTTTCAACTGTATTCTCAGGAGTCTTATTTCTACACAAAGCCTCTGATCTTTGTCTCCTGATAGGAACAAGACTGACTCACTGTTAGACTTCTGCACTAAAGATCAAATCACAAACCCATTTCCACAGATATTATCACTATTTGGTTTGAACTTTCTGAAAAAGTTTTCTCCAAATTAAAAAAGAATGGTGTTCTATCATTGATTATTAAAATATAAAGTATCCAGTGTGTGTCAAACAGGGGAACTGTCGTTGCTTTATGATGTTTGTATAATCATTCAGATCCTTTTAGTGTCTACTATGTCTCAATATAAAGCAAGGTGAATGTCTGGATCTCCAAAGCAGTGTACAGACTAAAGCAGCTATATGTTGGCAGTGGACCCTGGTCACCTGGTACTTTATCGACGGAGCCGAAGACCGATCTGTTTGCTGTGGGGTCGTTGGGCGCCCGTCTGGACTGCTCGTAGAATCGGAAAGGCAGGCCGCTGGGTGAAGCGTTGGCAGTCTGACCGAAACCCAGCACCTCTGTTGCGCTGGGCTGCACAGGCAGGTCCAACAGAGCTGCGTACAGAGGAAGCAAAGAGGGTAAGAGGGATATAAACACAGCACCATTAAAGCATCACGCTCTGGGACCTGTTGTGAGACTACAGAAAACGTTAGCCTGCTTTGTGTCATAGAAGAGGACTAAACTCAGAGGAGAGCGGGCTTTGGATGTGTTTTGGCAGGGTTCACATCCTCCTTTGCTTTGCTGCATTGGAAATATTTCAGATATCTTGTTTTTACTTCTGTGTGCAATTCTAAAAGATCATACAACTGGTACTGGGAGTACAAGTGACTCATGGGTAAATCCATCCAAAGTATTTGCAGCACAAAACGATTCTTGATTACTTTTCTGCGCGACTTTGCACAAACAAGGAGCAGACATTTTGGCCAGTAAATGAAATATGCATTAGTACATATTTACAACATAATTTAGACATTTTATTGTGAGGTCTTTGTTTTTTATTTAAAGCACCTGACAAAGAGTACAGCAGTCGGGTTGACTTAACTTTCAGATCACCAATGTTAGTTGTGGTTGAAAATCTTTAATTATCATGGATGACAGGAAAAGGGAACAAAACTGAAAACAAAAGGAAATTGAGAAAGTCACTTTTTAAAAGTAATTAATTAAATAATTAGAATTGAAGGACAAGAGAAGGACACTGTCTGATTCAGGGAACTGACTGATGCTATGAAGCTCCTAATACAGAGATTTAGCGGCCACTTCTGTTGGAGAGTAGCTCATATTTTGATTGTGTTTTTTAAGTAGACTTAATCCTTTTGTTGAAGATCTTGGAGGCTTGCTAAAGATTAGCTTGAAGCAACGCTAGCTGTTAAGCTGTGGTTGCACATTACTGTCGACTCGATTCGATTTGTCACTGTTTTTAAGTGTTACATTTTCTCTCAGTCCTTTCTGTTTAACTCATGTGATTTCTTGTAAAAACGTCTGTTCTGCACTCAAAAGTAGGTTCTGAAAGACTTTCAGCCACTTTGCTGTCCTGTGCAAAAAGTAAAAATGGGTCATTTTGACCTTCAAAGAGTGAGGCTGAGCCCTTAAAAGGCTTCCTGTATTCTCACCCGCAATCCTCTGCATCTTCATGCGTCGGGCCTGGATGCGACCCTTCGCCAGCCTCTGCTTGGCGATGATGCAGCGGATGTGGTCGGCGAAGATGAAGTTGGCCTGCAGGATGGGCAGAGGCTTGGCGTGCGGGTTGGAACTCGGCTTATGGATGACTATGTTCAGTGCTCTGCTGTCATCTTCAACTCCAGACACCTGCATGTCCTGTTAAGAGAGGGAGGGAGGGAGAGAGAGAGAGAGAGAGAGAGAGAGAGAGAGAGAGAGAGAGAGAGAGAGAGAGAGAGAGAGAGAGAGAGAGGTAAAGAAAGAGGAAAACAGAGAAAGTGAAGAATGAAAAGGTAAAAGAAAATTTTAATAAAACCATGGGACAAGGACAGACAAGGACAGACAGATAGAAAATGAGTTGAGAAACAGATAAATGCACCTTAAAATGACAAAAGTTACATTCACAGGTTCACACCCAAAAACCGTAGTTAACATGACATTCGAAAAAAGGAAGGAAACATTATAGTACCGAGATTCAAAGTATGTGGGAAACACTTTCACTATATCAGGTTCACAATAGAATACTGTATGTATTCTCCAATGCAGATATCAGAATTCCTTGTCTTCTCTAAAAATGTAATGCAATATCAATTTAACATAGGTCATACTGACATTTCAGAATACACTGCAATCAGTACACAGCATGACTAAGCATGTTTACACTTAAAATACATAGAAGTGACAGTAAAGTATGTTATGCCATGATATAATTCTAGCATTTCTCCAGTGAAAATTATATAAAGGGCTCGGGAAACAACAAAACCAACATCCGATAAATGAAGAAGGGAAAAGAAGAGAAATAGGAAGGAAAAATTGGTGGCAGTGCGAGGAATGGAGAAAAGACTAAGGAAAAAAAAGGAATGGGGAAAAAGAAACAATAATGTAAGCGGTAAATACATAATATGCTGAATGAGTAAAAGTGGAGACTGGATGCATTGGCAATGAAAACAGAAAAAGGAAATCGAAAACAAAGCTTATGTACTTGGAATAAAAAGCTAGGGGGAAAACTAAATAAAACACAATAAAAAAAAAACAGGAATACACACAAATGAGTGTTTTCAATAGCACTCTTTAGCACAAAGACACATCCACACAGACATGAACACACCACTTTTCTCTTACTTGCAGAAGGCCAGCAAACTTGACTACACCCCATCCAAGGCGTTTAGTTTCTGGTTCGACCAGACTCATCTGATACACATCTACAGCCAGGAACCTCTGGGCCTGGCCGCCTTCTTTACTAACCACCATACAGGCTATAAGGTCGCTGTTATCTGAAAAAGATGGATAGATATGACCGTAAGTGTGTGATTCAGGTAGAGGTAGAATAGAATAGATGCCTCATATCTGTCTGTGATCTTTACCAAACACATTGTCACTTGTTAGGACCAATGTTCTGCATTCAAGACATATGAAGTATGCTGTTTGCATAACACTAACAGCTAGAGCAAGAATGATTCTTCAAATTCTGACAGATAGTGACACTACAGGAAAAGTCAAGAGTACAAAAAATTACATTTCTGTACCATCATGACAATAATTCATCCAATAATTGTTGAGACATCTCACTCAAAACTCGCACTAAAGGAAAAGTCAGGGGATCAATTTAATCAACGGGATTAATCTGCGGTGGCCGATGAGTGTTTTTTTAAAATGTAGGTTAAACCATAGATTGAGATATTCTAGTTAGGACAAAAGTGGCGGACCAGCTGACCAACAGACTGACATCGCCAACCCTTGAGTTGCTAGCATGGCAAAAAGTAATGTTGACCAGACTGTATGTAGAATTGCATTTTCTAAAGAGGTTTTAGTGTATGATAGACATGTCAGCTGTAGTTGCTGTAAAATATACAGCACAGCTGCACTGCATATATCGAATGACCATCACTTTCTTATTGTAGTACATCAATTAGTCCAGTGTTACTATGATTAAAACAATGAAGCCTCAAGAAACACAAACACTACAGCATCTACTAAAATGACACACACACACACACACACACACACACACACACACACACACACACACACACACACACACACACACACACACGACTGGAACATACTCATTACTAATGCAAAACCACAAAAAATGAGCACTGTAGCTTTAACGGTCTACTTCTGTTTTATGTTACAAATTAACACAATGATTCAACTTCTTCAGAAAAACCTCGGTACAAAACATAAATACCAAATATAAAAAATAAAAAAAACTTCCTTTAATGTACAGTAATACTACCCCTGAAAAATGACCTGTTAGTTATGAACTGTTCCTAATTAAGTGCAGTTATGTGTTTTACTGCTGAGCTTTATTTGACTTTTATACCAACCAAAATAATGTATACTACAAACAAACTGATAGAGCAGGCAGACAAAATGACCTGTTAGTTATGAACGTTCCTAATTAAGTGCAGTTATGTGTTTTACTGCTGAGCTTTATTTGACTTTTATACCAACCAAAATAATGTATACTACAAACAAACTGATAGAGCAGGCAGACAGACGCACACAGTCAAAACAGACCACTACACACTTTTAAAGGACAGAGACACTTCTCTCCCACACGTCTAGGACGATGAAGAAACGATAAGCCTACATCTCAGCAGCTTCACTTCAGTTTACCACAAAAGCTACTGCAAAGCAAACATGAAATGTAACCAAGTAACATCACGCTGACGGTACAGCCCCACTAAAGTCGTAGTCTTACTCATACCACTTTATATTTATGTTACTTCATTTCTTATTCTCAAGAATCCTAGCCAATCCATCTTTAAACTGGAATGTGACTAATGCTATACATGTGAAATCATTCGGATGTCATTGAGTATCCATTTTCTTTCAAGTTGGCCCTTCAGTGCAGTAGTAGCGTTTCCTCTGGTGAAATACAATTTTTAATTACAATTTTATTTTTTTTTCTCAAGGTCAGACAGCTGTTGATGCACACCGTGGCTTTTAGTGTAAATCATACACGTTGGGTTCTATTTATATGACTTTCACACTAACCCATATTAATAGATCAAAATGGTGAGCGGTGAAAAGTACCTGCAGCTGGAGAGGTAGTCCCTGATTTACTATTGCAGAAAAGGGACGTGAACGGGCAAATGGTCAGAGAAATTAGGGGAAGTTTGATGGTTTGAACCCCTAGAACAGCTTGGAAAAAACCCCCACCCCCCAACTTCCACTTGACTTCTGACTGCAAGTTTTTTTTTGTGTGGGTCAACTTTCCTGGTCAAAAAGGCTGAAAATGTGGGACGTTTCATAGACAACAAGTTG
The DNA here is from genome assembly GCF_905237075.1 of Dicentrarchus labrax. Classification (NCBI taxonomy): domain Eukaryota; kingdom Metazoa; phylum Chordata; class Actinopteri; family Moronidae; genus Dicentrarchus; species Dicentrarchus labrax. The sequence goes on along the minus strand of NW_026136722.1, from coordinate 2,786,427 downwards.
ACTCTGTCTCTATCGAGTAGTTTTTTGGTGATCATTGACACAGTGACAGGTTCAAGCACTGAATTTGTTTTCGAAGTACTTTCATCCAAAACATCCAAATGCAGGGAAACACCTTTCTCTGAAAGAAGACAGTTTCATGAAGTAAACAGTGTTTCTACATATTAGTCAAGTGAATTTTTAGATTTACTGCTCCTCTCAGAAGAAGGAAGTAAAGAACTACATATACATAATAAAACTCAAGAACTAATGGAATATTGATGTTTCAGCAACTAAAATGGTTATTTCGGTGCTGAAGGCATACTGCTGTGTCATCATATATCAGGCCAGTTTTGCCATCATAAAGTATTCAGCCGTTCTTCAGAAATGTGGATGACTAGTAAATAAGACACCTTCTGCTCTCCCTGTTTTAACAACAGCAGCGGTACCATTGAGCAAAATATATGCTCAGTTAAAAAGGACCAGACAACAGTGCAGCAAGGAGCAGCTAGACTTAAATGCTTGTATTCACATTCACATTCCCTGCCCCTGCAAATATTCCCTTGAGCTATCAAGTGTCCCTAATCAACCTGCCAGCTTGAACAAACATTACTGCAGGCAGACAATGGCGTGACTGTATTCACTTGTGTGAACAACATGTGACTTAAGTTTAGTTAAACCTCCAATCTCTTGAGCATTTCATCACCAAAAGATAACTGGTCACAAGTTCAGTAGACTATATAACACATCAGACCAAAACAACTCACAAAACAATCACGCAAAATCCAGGGGGCTGTTCATACTTTTATGAAGCCACTGTAAAATGAATCTTACTACTTAATAAATTAGTAATTTAACAATAAACTCCACTGCTGCACTATTCTGCAGAACTTCCATACTCTAGAACAGCATCAATGTGAATGTCCCTTGAGTCACACATGTATGCAATCTGACTAGGTACCCTTCCTTCAACGCACTTTTACACTTATGGCAATGTTCCCGTTAATGGGAATGCAACATTGCCCCGCCCTTGCAATACCATCTCTGCAACCACAATGCTCATACTCTTCTGATCCAATAAGAATAGAAAATATTCTGTGCTTCATTTGTGAGTTACCAGAGGATGTGGTGGAATGTAGTGGTGGCAGCCTATTGGTCAGAAAAAGAGTTTGTGGATGAAAGGTTGCAGGTTTAACTTGTGAGGAAAAACCTTTCTGCTCGCCACAATTACTCTGTATGAGTGTGTTCTTAGTCAACCACCATACGTAAATGAAAGTGACAGTGACTTAGTAAAAACTAGAATAACTGTCTCACAGTTGAATGCCTTCATCGATTGGTGGAATGGAAGATATCACTATATTGATAGATCAATAAAAAAACTGGACTGGACCCATAACACTGAAGGCCTTTTCAGGAAGGGGCAGAGCAGACTGTTCTGAGGAGACTCAGGGTTCGAAATTGATTTGACTTGACTTTGTTGAGTTACCATAGTTTTAAGGTGGACACCCAAGATTATTGTCACCAATTCAGTACCTGACCAAATTTGAATGTCATTATCTCCACTTCCAAAAACAGGCCAAATAAAAAGTGTTGTTGCAGAACCATATGATGTCACAGTGAAGCTGACCGTTTAGCCTTTTTGGATATAAAATCACTTCATCATTTTATCCTATTAGACCAGACATTTGTGCAAAACGTTGTTATAATTAGCATATAAATACTTGAATTATGGCCATGAACTTGTTTTGTGAGGTCACCGTGACCCTTGATCTTTCACCACCAAATTCTAATCAGTTCATCCTTGAGTCCAAGTGGACATTTTTGCCAAATTTGAAGAAATTCCCTCCTGAGATACTGTGACCACGAGAATGGGTCAGATGGACGAACAAACTGAAAATATAATGCCTCTGGCCATGGCTGTTGCCAACACAGAGGCATAAAAAAAAGGAGTGAATTCCAACAAGGAAATAATTTTTTAAATCACACATGGGTAGAGTTAAATGCAATATAAATAATCATTGAAACCAAACAAAGATTGGTTAAATTATCTTTTCAAGTGACAAGAAGTTACTGGAAGCCATGTCCTAACTGATATTGATGATGGTTATCATTACCTAAATCTGCCACAGGCTCTTTTGGCAGGCATTTCGAATCATGAAAACAGCCAGTTTCCATCCATTTATCAAGTTAATTTTTCAAGATAACCAACCCCCATACCAAAAGAAGAAATTAAGAAACGCCCCCCCCCATGGTTTAGGAAAATGAAAGCAGAGCTGTCGAGGTGTCGAATATGTATGACGACAAAAATGGATGAAAAAAAAAATGGAATTGGCAACACAATGCAAAGCATTTCAGTATCTGAAGGCACACTGCTTTGTCACTGGTTTGATCCCTTCATCATGCCACCTTTCTCAGGATAAAGTCAATAATCGTTCAGCGAATGTGTTTCCAAAAATTACCGAAACTGCAGCTCAGTCATCACAGATGATACGATAACTCTGAAAGGCTATGACTACCTAAATTTACCACAGCCGGTACAGTCATCAAAGTAAACTACCCAGTGGAATTCACAATGAGCTCTTCTCTTCATATCAAATTCTAAGAAGTGATTTTAATGTTATACATACATTTTAATCATTTGAAATCGCAAATACTCTTAAAAGAAAACAAAACATAAAACATTTTACTTGTACTTGTAGTGGCGACCTTTTTACAAAAGGGTGTTTTTTTTTTTTTTTTTACATTTCAACCCTGACAGTCCTTTTCAGTACTGATTGGTATAGAAAAAGACTGACAGAAGAACAGAGATGGTGCAAAGAAATTGTGAAAGGGGAAAAGAAAACAGACCGAGAAAAGGAGGTTTTCTTGGCTTGCATCATAAGATACTGTATGACACACTATCTGCTCTGAGGAATTTGTGGTGAACCTTACTTTCTTTCTGAGATGTTCTGCTTATTCAAATTTAAAAAAGGTTTAAAATGAGGGAATACATTTGAAATAAGAGAGATGGGCTTCCTGTCTATTAAGTCTCTATTCTCAGAATGAAACCATGAGTGAAACAGTATACAGTATTAGTTAGACTGAAATGCTTAAGTCGTATAGGGCAGTGATGAACAACCTATAACACTAATATAAATATATCAAACAAGCATCTACCCCTTGATATCCTTTATCTGAGGGCTGACAGAGAGAGTTGGGCTATGCCAGTTTGCAGACTGACACATATTAAGACAACAATTCACACTCACATTTAAACCAACAAGCAATTTAAAGTCAACAGTTCATCTAACCTGCACGACTTGGGATCGAAATGTCAGCGCCAACTATACTAACTTAATTCCACTGAGACAGAAGCAGAAGACAGTGAGGCTTCTTATTCGATTGTTCTTGGGTGGTGAACAGTATCTGACTGAATCACACAATAACCAAGTGGAATTAAATAACAGTGTCATGACAGCAACAGTGTAGGTTGTATGTCCTTAATCTATTCCAAAACAATGTTATCTTGATATCTGATGATTATTTGGAAAGAACACTCAGTTCCAAGTAAACCATAAAAGAGTAGTTATGATTATATTTCCTTAAGGTCAGTAGATATTTTATAAACAGATCGCCTCAAGATAAGAAGATATAAAAAGGGTAGGACTGCAGTCATTTAACAGTTTGGAAACCAGGGAATCTACAGTGGGTACGGAAAGTATTCAGACCCCTTTAAATTTTTCACTCTTTGTTTCATTGCAGCCATTTGCTAAAATCAAAAAAGTTCATTTTATTTTATTTCTCATTAATGTACAATCAGCACCCCATCTTGAGAGAAAAAAAAAAAAAAAAGAAATAGAAATTTTTGCAAATTTCTTAAAAAAGGAAAAATTAAATATCACATGGTCATAAGTATTCAAACCCTTTGCTCAGTATTGAGTAGAAGCACCCTTTTGAGCTACTACAGCCATGAGTCTTCTTTGGAATGATGCAACAAGTTTTTCACACCTGGATTTGGGGATCCTCTGCCATTCTTCCCTGCAGATCCTCTCCAGTTCTGTCAGGTTGGATGGTGAATGTTGGTGGACAGCCATTTTCAGATCTCTCCAGAGATGCTCAATTGGGTTTAGGTCAGGGCTCTGGCTGGGCTAGTCAAGAATGGCCACAGAGTTGTTCTGAAGCCACTCCTTTGTTATTTAGCTGTGTGCTTAGGGTTATTGTCTTGTTGGAAGGTGAACCTTGGCCCAGTCTGAGGTCCTGAGCACTCTGGAAGAGGTTTTCTTCCAGGATATCTCTGTACTTGGCTGCATTCATCTTTCCTTCAATTGCAACCAGTCGTCCTGTCCCTGCACTGAAAAAACCCCAAGCCGATGCGCCACCACCATGTTTCACTGTTGGGATTCTATTGGGCAGGTGATGAGCAGTGCCTGGTTTTCTCCACACATACTGCTTAGAATTAACGCCAAAAGTTCAGTCTTGGTCTCATCAGACCAGAGAATCTTATTTCTCATAGTCTGGGAGTCCTTCATGTGTTTTGGGCAAACTCTATGCAGGCTTCATATGTCTTGCACTGAGGAGAGACTCCGTCGGGCCACTCGCCATAAAGCCCCGACTGGTGGAGGGCTGCATTGATAGTTGACTTTGTGGAACTTTCTCCCATCTCCCTACTGCATCTCTGGAGCTCAGCCACAGTGATCTTGGGTTCTTCTTACCCTCCACCAAGGCTCTCTCCCACGATTGCTCAGTTTGGCGAGCCAGGTCTAGGAAGAGTTCTGGTCGTCCCAAACTTCTTCCATTTAAGGATTATGGAGGCCACTGTGCTCTTAGGAACCTTGAGTGCTGCAGAAATTCTTTTGTAACCTTGGCCAGAACTGTGCCTTGCCACAATTCTGTCTCTGAGCTCCTTGGGCAGTTCCTTCGACCTCATGATTCTCATTTGCTCTGACATGCACTGTGAGCTGTAAGGTCTTATATAGACAGGTGTGTGCCTTTCCTAATCAAGTCCAATCAGTTTAATTAAACACAGCTAGACTCCAATGAAGGAGCAGAACCATCTCGAGGAGGATCAGAAGAAATGGACAGCATGTGAGTTAAATATGAGTGTCACAGCAAAGGGTCTAAATACTTATGACCATGTGATATTGCAGTTTTTCTTTTATAATAACTTTGCAAAAATTTCTACATTTCTGTTTTTTTCTGTCAAGATGGGGTGCTGAGTGTACATTAATGAGAAATAAAATGAACTTTTTTGATTTTAGCAAATTGCTGCAATGAAACAAAGACTGAAACATTTTAAGGGGTCTGAATACTTTCCGTACCCACTGTATACTGGGATTTGTTCATAATAATACAGAGGATAAAAATGAGAACTAGGCTTATCCTTCCAATACATCTGAGTGAGGCACCCTGGTAAAGCCTAGAGGTTATGGTGGTAGAAGGTAGCATATTTACATCTGTATTGTTCGTCACAACTTCAGCATCAAGGCGCCACAAATAAGTGCAATTCTCATGTCAAAAAAAAAGAAAAGAAAAAAGGATGTACAGATTTGCAAATCTTGTGCACTGCGTGTGTGACAGTGCCATCGCTCCTGTTCACATCACTGTGCAAATGTATTTGTGATATCCTGCAAGGCAAAGCTAACCACGTGCAAGTTTCCATAACATCACCTGTGTACAGTAAGAGAAGTGTGTTCAGGTTACTTCAGTGTGTGGGAAGCTGAATGCGTACATTCTCGTCTTTGTACGCTCGTCTCTGCGTCGCTGTGGTTGTGAACTTTTGCTTGTGTCTAGGTTCTGTTAACACTCTTCTCAGATGTCTGTGTTATAGATCGCAGAAAGTGTAAGCCTTTTAGAAAAGAGAGTGGATAACTAGGGGGCGGTTAGAATTGTTGTTTTCTCCTGCTCTGTAATTCTCAGTCCTTGACTCTCTTGGGTTATATTTTAATTGCACTAAATAGACTTCATTTAGTCTCTTATGTTGTCCTTGCACTCTCTGATGTGTGACTCAAAGTGAAAAGGGATAAATAAACACATCAGCTTTCCTGCGGCCTGTGGACTAGTTTTGTACCGTATACAGTATGCCTCCGTTTCTTTGTGTGTGTGTCTTACTGAGGTCTAAGACGTCGTCTGTCTTGATGAGGTCTTCAGGTCTGGTCAGAGGCAGCTGCGTCTCGGGCTCTCCCTGAAGCTGAAGCGATAAGGACCGCAACATGAAGAACACACGGATCGCCTGAAGAGAAAGTGGAGACGTTCCACACAAACCGTTAGTCAGGGCTCCTTAAAAATACTGTGACATCAATAATAGTGTATTTATCACTGTCAGAATCAGGCTGAAACATTTTATCTTTCATCTGAGCTTTGGAGTGCTGCCAATCTGGTGTCATGTGTTTAAAGCAAAGGTTGTTGTTTTTGGAGTTATGTTGTAAAAATATATGCTATTATTTCACAAGTTAAACATTTCTACTTCATGGATTTCATGTGCCCTCAAGTGGAAACTCATATTTCATCTACAATCCTTCATTGATTTCAGACGGCAATGGGGACTGAGCTTCGGTGTGTGTGTGGGCATACTCTGCGTGTCTTCTCCACATCCCCACAGGGCAGTCTCTTGACAAAGTCGATGCCAGTCAGAGGGGTACCGGTGGGTGGCAGCAGTACTGAGGCGTCCATCATTAGATACTCCACATTCAGTGGTTTACTCTGCAACATACACATGTACGGACAAGCCAGCACCCAGACAGACATGACATGAGTAACAACAAATCAAGGAGAATCTCAGGTAAATCACGTTTCATTTTTCAAGGGGAAACAAACACTTCAAATGAAAGCCAACTAACCGTCATGCTCCTGTATTCATCTTCAAACATGTCCAGAAAGATCTCCTCGCCCTGTGATGACATAATAAAATTGGAAGCCAGTTAAAATAAGCCAGAGAGGAATGTGGCCTCTGTAGTGAACTTGGATTTGGGTGAACTTTCATACTGAGTTCAGCTCCTTTTTGCATGAAACTGAAGCTGTGAATGAAGCCAGTATGCGTAAAAGCAGAAATAAGCAAATGCTTTTATGTCCAATTATGTAGCTCTACAATATGTACACACTCTTCTGTATTGTAAACACATCTTACTTCTTCTTTCTTGTTTTGGCATCATATTGGAACAGTGCAAATCAGCCAGTCACTACAAGACTGTAATGTTTGTTTTGATAGTGACAGTAGAGAGCCAGAGACAATAAATAAGAATGGTAATGGTAAATTAGTTATAGTTATATAATCACAGTTACTTCCAATAAAAAAAATCTGATTTGTGCTTATAGTTATATATTAGAATTATTTACATTCTTTCCCTATTAATGACTTGCAATGTAAATCTCTTTACTCATTACACATGATGCTAGTACAAAGAAGGAAGTTAATAAACACAAAACTCTGATGACTAAAACATCGCCTCCGGACACGTATTACGACATATATACAAATAGTCTGCCTGGAACAATAATGTGTGTCCGTCTATAAAAATCTGCTCCTGCGGTCTAAACCGCAGCGCTACTCAGTATCCCACAGTTCACAGCGCAGGATTACAGTACCACACAGGAGAAAGTCATGTAGCCCTCCGGCCTCACTCGCTCTGAAAAAGGGCTTATTGTGTGAATCACTTGGTATTTAATTTTGCTGGTATGAAAAGCGCTATACAAATAAAGTCTGATTGATTGATTGATAAATCACCACAGGGGAAATTCCTTCACCCAGACAGCCATGCTCCTACCTGACTAAAAATTTGGAATCGCAGAATATAAAAATTGTGTTTTCTTGCGGCACAAAAAAAAAAAAAGTCTACTACTCCATTGTAAAGCCCCGTCTCAGTGTATGTGCAGCGGTGGCTTCAAGTTTCTACATCCCACTTGTAAAAGTTGCAAATTGGACCAGATTTGACTCACAAATCATGCTTTCCCCTTAAATATCTAATTTGAAGAAAAACATATTTTGAGTGGACACAGAGTTTAACCACCTACGGGTGTGTCATGAAAACATTATGACTGGTCCAGACTCCCTCTTTTGTGTTTTCCACCTTGTGGCCATAATCTTGTGTTGATATCATACACTCAGCTGACTCATCTGCCTGTGCATGTCTATGCATGCAGAGTGTAAAACCAGTGTATGGAAGTATACACACTCTCACGCCACTGTCAGATAACAATCCTTTTCTGTGGAGTCGATGCCGTGCGTGTTATTTTTGTGCGTGTGTGATTGTATGGCCATATGTCCCCCCAGTATAACCACATTCTTCTATTGCTGCATGTGATAGGTGAGTGACTTACTAAAAAAAGGACTGCTTATTATCTGGAAACTGTTGCAGGCCCCTTTCGACAAAACAAGATACTGCCAGTGCTGTGTACAAATCCAGCACATCACCCATATAAATGATTGTGTGAGGGGGAGAGGAATTCTTAAATGATGTCCCATCACCGAAATTATGTTGATGTTGTGAACCAAAACAGGAAATGCAGGACAGATAAGACAGTTTGTTGGATATGCACAGTTAACGGACAGGACATTGATTGTGATGATGTACATACTCATCCTCGGTTCATTGTGTTCATGTAACCATCCTGACATGTCTAGGCTACTTTTATCAATGCAAGAACATCTTCATTTTGAGGGAGGCCACTCAACTGACACAACGCCTACATTGTGAAAGTGTTCTTGAACTGATGAACACGGTGTTAAATGGAATTGCAGTCGTGAGGTTTTATGAAATAAAAAAAACTAATTTAATGAGTAAGGAGCAACATTATTTACAAGAGGATTTTATCATTCATTTCTCACTTACAAAACATCCAACATTTTCTCTTGCTTCTCTTGCAAGGAGATTTGTGGTTTTATTTTAAAACATTTCATTTAATAAAATCATCATTTAAACTTTGTTTCCACAGCAGCTTTACTGTTTTACTGTGTCACTGTGATCCTGATGAATATCTTTATGAACATTATTTAAGGCAGGATTTGAAAATCCGTTGAAGCCTTTATTTTCTGCTGCTGGGAGTTCCAGTTTCGAAACAAAAAGCCAGTTAACAAGAGAGAAACCACTATTGGTCAATTATAACCATGTTTTTTTTCATCAGAAAAATTATTTTTCAATGTGGTTTGGAGTCAGCGCGTTAATCACAATGATATTTTCCTGAATTCTGAAATACAACGTTTCAGCCAAACATGTGACTAATTCCAAAACTGATACGACAGTTAAAGAGAAACAGAAAGCAGACTGCACCAAACTTTAGCCTATGTGTGTAAATGTGCCATTGTATAGCAAACATGGGAAACACTTTCAGTTTTGCACATTCAGGGAAATGGTTTCAGTTATTATCAATGGATACACTAACATACATACACGTTCAGGCAAATGAGAAACAAAAGAGGCTTAACATGTTTCTCAAGAAGAACTGGTTGTAACGCCAGGTAGGCTGTCTGTACGGTTTTGTTCGTTTCCTTTATTATTCTCCCACTGTCTGCTTCCCCACCCAAGTATCATCTTATGACTGAAATCCTATTGTGCTACTGCAGCCAGTAAAATGCTAAATATTTTGCATTAATATAATTTCATTACCCAATGTCTGCTTGTCTGCATGTGTGTTTTGTCTGTCTGCTGTCCCTTAACTTTGTCTGTGTCAATATACTGCATATGCATATGTGTGGGTAGATGGGAGAGAAATGACTTATTTTTGTAAGTTATTGGTGCGTGTGTGTGTGTGTGTGTGTGTGTGTGTGTGTGTGTGTGTGTGTGTGTGTGTGTGTGTGTGTGTGTGTGTGTGTGTGGATTGGGTAGAGTCTGGTTATCTTGTTTCTGTGCGTTACTGCGTACACTCACCTTGTAGAATCTCCGCAATAAATGGAGACTTTCTTCTCTAGCACCCTGGAAACACAATCATGAAGTATAAACAGTATGTTGCAAATACAGTCTAAACTCATTAAACATACACACAAATAAAATACAAACATATCTTGATTAAATTTATATTTTCAAACAATGGACAGGTAAGAAACTAATTGTTGTGTGTGATATTCTGTTGGTTATAAAAAATCTACGTTTAACTTATCACTGCGGTATTTGAGGAGCTGAAAAAAGGTAAATATTGCTAGAAGAAAATGGAGTAGGCAGAAGGAGGACATGTATTTTACCTACTGCTACACTTCTCCACTTAACATAATACAACAGTAAATAATTCAAACAAATAAATCTTGATCTTAACAAACCAAATTCATTCTAAAAACATGAAAACCTAACAGAGTTTCTTCCAAGGTAATTGCTCCCCAACAAGCTTTACTAATTTAAATCTGTGCAACCTATCTTTAACCTTGAACATAAACTTGCTCTACAGAAACACATCACCACAATTCACAGTATTACAAATAACAATATAAGCAGCTGCTGAAAATACACTTAAGCGCTCCAGTGATTAATTCAAAACAAAGGCACAATTAGTCTTACTAGGAGCTACTTAACTTAAAACGTAATTCCAAGGCATATTGTTTCTTATGCCTATTCATATAGACTATTTCCGATCAGAGGTAAGTGCTGTCACATATATATTCAATTAATAATTGCTTTTGAATGCCAAATTTAATAGGAATCTGATGTACAACTGTTAAGTAGTCACTCTTGTGCTGTGTTATGCAAGACCAATTCCTTTAACGGCATCAAATCCTTTCCTGATTTTCTCATTCACTTCAAGTGTATATACAGCCAGTGTTCTTTCTGTTCTTCTTTCCTGTCAGAGATAAGTAAAATGATTATCAGCTATTTCCCCATAGCAGGGAGGAAAGAGAATTAGTAGGGTCAGGGCCAACTTAAAATAATATTAACAGAATTCATATTTTTCTAGGGTCAGGTTTCTGGCACTTTGTCATTGTCTCTGTGGCTAGTACACAGAGAGCTAGAAGTCACAAGTTGACAAAAAATAAAACTAAAAACTACCCTTTCAGCCAAACAAACTCTGACCCGATTGAAAGGGGCTCTTCCTTAATGTTAAACCTTAGTGTCAGACGTGGGAAATTCACCAGAAACTCCCCAGTGATGTTAAACTGACTGGTATCAGTGCTAAGTGAAACCTGGCCAGACCAATTCAATAGAAAATACTGGAAATTGACCGTGACCAGGTTTCAGTTCACTTTTAAATTCAGACAGATCAGACAGTGAATTTAAAAACATAAAAAAAAAAAAATTCTGGAAATAAATACATAAAAAGCAACTTCCTGTAATTCCTGTGAAGGAGGAAGGAGGAATGGAAAAGAGAGGGTGGGGAGGATTACACTGAATTGAGAGGAGAAGAAATTCTAAATTTCCCAGAAGGACAAGGAAGAAAATGTGCTGTAGAAGTGAGGGCGGGTCGCAGGGAGAGGAAGAGGAGTCAGAGGGAGGAAATGAGCAGGAGAAGGCAGTTACTGGAGGAGAAGAAAAGGACTGATCCTGTTCGTCATCATTTTTAAACCATTACACATACAACACATGGCAATTTGCACCATGTGCTGAAAGGTGCCATGTGCCCTTACCACAAAGAAGCACTCATTGAGAAACCCTGCAGCTGCAGATTCTGAGGAACTAATAAAGTTTATCTGCAATGGAGGAAAAACTCTGGACAAGATCCAACTTTTCACTTGCCTGCTCTGATCCCCCGAAACTCTTTATGTGTGTTTGTGGGATTACTGTTTCTGTATCCTGAGTAGTGTGTACATGTTTGTGTGTGCCGTACCTCCAGGCAGGCCAGATGAACGTCTTTGATTATACAGTGGTTTCCAGACAGCACAGACTGCTTTAGTAAGAGGCAGCTCAGCTCCAGTGTAGCTAGACGCACTTTACCATCTACACACACAAGAGAAATATAAGAATAAGTAAGGAGGATACATTACTGTAGTTCCGCACGGACTTAACAAAGCAGTGTTAACATGGAATAATGTGTACAATGATAATGATAATGTCTAATATGGAATTAATGGACCAGAACGTGTTCATTAAACGTTTCAATTCACTTACACAAACTTCTTCTAATACATACTGTGTTTATACAGACTGTGTTTATACAGACTGTGTTTATACAGACTGTTCCCATACTCGTATGTTATTGTTCAGTTTGTGGTATGGAACAGCATGTCAAATAGTTAATTTCATATTCATCACACGGGCAGATGACGGTGGGTGTGTGTTACCTGGCTGTGCCGCCTGGCTCATAACTCTGATCAGTCTCTCGACCAGCACCAGGCTGTAGGAGCTCCTCTCCTGGTCAGGAACTGGCAACTGAAGGCGCTCCAGAAGATCTCGGTTTATACCTACAGACAGATAGCCAGACAGATAGCCAGACAGCCAGACAGACAAGGTAAGGAAGAAGTTCCATGGAGATATGGGGGCATAAACATGTTTACTGGGATGTTATAGCTTAAAAAACATTCATAACAATGTATATCTCTGTTTTAGAGAGCTGTTGATTCAACTGTATGGTCAATTTGAAGGATGTAGCTTGCGGTGCTGTGGAACTGCGTTATAGAGAGGTTCTGTTATTTAGCCTACTCTCATTGATATAAATGGAAACTAAATAGTAAAACCATCTGTCAGTTAGGGCTGCACAATATTAATAATTATTATTTTTGCATAATATTTGATTTGTAGGCCAGGGCATCTTTGCAGCACTACAGTATTAAATCATAATCGTTTTTTGACACACATTTTACCTTTGTCAAAAAACTGCAGCTTCTTGAGATCTGAATATTGCACGTAGCTAAACTGCAATTAATTGTGTCACCCTACTCTATAACACAACACACTTCAACAAGACAACAACATATACCCTCCAAAATAATCATAAAACTGAATTGGCACCTCTTTAAAACAATTTCAACAAAAACTGAACATTATCACTTCATGAAGGTAGGATTTATTCCAGGATTGCTGTGTTCGTTTGCATTAATTTTAGCTAGGTGTACCTAATGTCATGGCAAATTAGTGTATATTGAAACTAATTTGTTTAGATATAAAGTAGGAAATGAACAGTACTCTGCCAGAAACTGAAATAAACCATATGTATTCAGTTCTGTTGAGTTGAGTCCTCTTTGTAGAGATATAAGCACCTGTGCAAGGCATATATGGAACTCAGATATGGATACCAGTTAACTTCATTTACCTGTGTACATTTACATGTGTATAAATGATAAGAAAGGCCAACCTTTGCTGTGTGAGACAGCGTAAAGCAGGCAGAGGACAAACAGGGCGTGGTAGTCATCGGTGGTGCAGTCGAGAGCACTGTACACCATGTCTAAGAACGGTCTGCAGAGAGAGAAAATATAATAATAATATATAATATAATAATAGAAAGTACATACATTCTGACTTTCTTTTTATTCATTCTTTCCACTTCCAGACCAATCTAATAGTTTGCCGTGTTCAGATATATGTGAAAACGTACCTGCTCCTCTGTGTGTGTGTGCGGGTGGCTGCAGCAGTCTTCTCTTCATCAGTGATGTTCTGCTCCGTCAGCTCTGACACCTTACACTTCTCCATTACCACCATCTCTATCTCTGTTAATTACATAAATGTCCATACATGTAAAGTTTTTTTTTTTTTTAAATGCATACTGTTCACATTCACATCACACAGCCTAAACAAAACACACACATCATAGTTATGAAGAAAAATGTCACCAGTGATAATGAATGCAGAATCTGAAGTGCTTCCTTCTCTTCACTCTTCACCAGTTCATGATAAAATGTGTTAAAACAGCAAAAATGGACCAATCATGCCATCAGTGTCTGCTTACTGTTGACTGGAGAATGAAATATTCATTTTCAAAGCATAAAATCTACCATCCGACGTTGAGTATGTACAATGCAAGGAATATTTCAACCAATGATCTTAAGTAGTCATTTAAGTTACCAACTATCCATCAAAAGGTTTTATCACTTTTTTTATCAATCAGTTAAACTGGGTAGGTGTTGTTTTTCCACCCCAAATGGTACATGTGTCATTTTGAAACCATCTGTTCCCCCGCAGCCCACGGTGCCTTTAGTGTTAAAACCCACTTGAGAAACACTGAAGACGCACAAAGACTATCTGCAAAAAAAGTGTCTTTTCAGTCAAAGTAGAGAAGGAATCATTTCAGATTTTTTTTTTTTTACTTAAAATACACACTCAGATTCTAACACACACACGCACACACACACACACACATTTACACAGAGCAGGAGTGAGAGACAGGCGGAGAGGTGAGGAGCACAGGATGGATGGTGTGTCACCGTGGGAATGGACAATTGGCTGCCATGGAGATTGTGTTGGACATGTGATAGGTGGTACCATGGGGAAAATGAAAAGGTGCCAAAACAGGGGAAGCAGCAGAAAGAGGGAGGCCTCATCTCAAAACTAGCCAAAGAGGAATTGTGGATTAAATTTACTTTCTTTCTGCCTCAACTTTGATATTTGTTGTTTTAATTACACTCTTCCTTTTTCAGGAATCATGCCTTAACTAGAGAAATGTCTTACTTCTGTGTAAGAGGCAGAATAGTCTAGTATGAATTTGGCAATAAATATTAAATGCATGAAGATAACAGCAGCAAGTCATGTGCACATGTGTTGAATTAAGCGCCAAAAATGAAAAGCAAAAAAGCAGAGCACATTTACAGTAAAAGCTAAGCTGCTATCATCTGTTTAGTTATTCTCTCCTTTGAAGAGTTAGTCACTCTCTTTTCCGTTTGGAGACAAGGGCTGCTGCTGTAGTGGCTGTTGGGTAACCAAGGTGCATCATGGGAGACTGTGTCTGATTGATGGGAGTAAAGAAACACTCAAACACAGTCCTGTACTGCTGTGTCCAATGAGACACACACTCACCTTCCGCCGTCTCCCCACTCGCTCTGCTTCCCTTAGAACTCCCTCCTACTCCCTCTGTACCTTTTCCCTTCTCCCTCTCTCGGCCTCCCTCCCTCTCTCCTCCTCTGCCGCCGTCGTCGTCCCATCCCTCCTCTCCTCCTCCTCCTCCTCCTCCTCCTCCTCCCCCAGCCCTTTCATCATCCTCCTCCTCGCCCAGGTTCTTGTAGTTTGGCCTCTTCTGAGTTCTCTTGCGGCCGCGGTGGCGGGACAGCTCCAGAGAGCGCTCCAGAGACTCTGGGGGCTTGGTGAACCGACGCACACCTCCTGCACTGGCCTAGGGGGTTGGAGAAGGACAGAGAGTAAACAGAGAGGCAAGGGTGTGAGAAGGGAAGACATCACAGTGAAGATCATAGAGCAATTACTTGATCAACTCTACATCATGTTTTTTTTGTTATCATGTGCTTTCAAATATGTTTTTGGTTAAAATGAATCAGCGGCGGTTCTGAAGGCAAAAGGCAGATAATAGTTCAAAACAAGTAAGAAAAAGCAAATTGGAGGGGTGTATTTAGTCAGGTGGCCAGATAAGAAACCGTCCTGTTTCCAGAAAGCAACATCACTGTAACGCTTTACTGGTAGATGTGCATGCAAAAAAAAGAAAAGACACACATGAACATGCATTACAACACATAGCCTACATAAACACACACACATTTATATAACTGATGTGGCAATATCTTCTCACACATGCACACAAACACAGAGCCTTACAGTAAATCTTTCTTGCACTATCTTGTTGAAGTCCGTTCACACGCACAAACCACTTCCTCCCTGATAAACTTTATCAGAATAGAAGAGAAATTGACCACTTGGCACAAAAGCACACAAACACATACACAGTTGATCGGTGGCTTTGAGGCCCCTTTTGTGAAACCAAACTGGAACTAGAAGAAAAGCATTTCTCACACATAGCCATAAAACTGACACAAAAATGCAGATATGCACACAGGAAACAGCTGGTACATGATAAGATGCTGAGCAAAGATGTCAACTTACAGTAAAACTGAGTAACCATAATGACCATAACTACTACTATTAAGAATTCTAATAATAACATTAAATACAAGTTAAATGTGTTTTAACTGTTTTTGTTTCAGATTAAGTCAACCCTATTTATAGACTATTACCACCTTAGCTACTCATTTCCACAGAATACTTAAGAGAAGTCTTTTCAACCCTTCCTGTAGCCAGCTACACTATTAAAACTGATATCTGTATTATCTGTCCATAACACTGTAGCTGCTGCTAAAAACAGTGTGCACGCTGTCAGAAATACACCACAGACTAGTATAAATGTATGTGTGTGTGTGTGTGTGTGTGTGTGTGTGTGTGTGTGTGTGTGTGTGTGTTTGCACCTGTCAGCTGACTATGTTCTGGTAAACCGCTCACACTGAGCCTATGCTGAGAAATTAATGGAGGTCAGGGAGCATGTAAGGCAAACCTACACACATGCTCAGACAAACCACTGCACAAACACACCTAGCAGCACATTAAAAGAGGGCACCGCTTGCAGCTCAAAGATATATATGCACAAAACTTAAACAGCTGCATATACTTTGGAAAAAAAGATTCTTGAACCGACATGCAAATGTTGACATCATATATCTAACTGGTGCACTTGCAAGTAAACACTTATACAAAGAAAAAATTTTTTAAAGAGAGAGAAAAAAAAAACCCACAACACTTCTTCCAGGAAAGAGATTTGGGTTAGGTGAGGCAGCTCTGTCACTGTTCCATCATGTGACCTAATTTCCTGCCACTTCATAGACAAACAGGAAGTACCATTTGACCACCTGCACAGAAACACAGGCCATGCCTCATCTGTTTGTGTTTCATCTACAATAAATCAAACAATAACATGACAACAGTTCTATCTGATGTGGCGGAAGCAACTCATATCCACTATCCAACGTGCACCTAAAAGAATGGTTCTCTGCAACTTTTTTATCATCATTCAGGAATCGTCAGGATTTGTCATGGGCTTTTTCCAAAAAGGAAACATTGTGCAAAATCACAGCTGTGCTATGTGCCTGCAAACACGCAAAGTGAACAAACCCATCAATTTGAACATAGCTAAGAGCACATTCAAGCAACGAACGAGAACACAAAGATACACGCATCACTACAGGTTTAATGCAAGTAAATAACACCATCTGAAGTAGTAACTTGTCTTTGATTCAGAATAAGAAAACCTGATTAAACAGAAAATATTAATTCAAATTAAAGTCACTGTTGAATTCTGGGGTGCCTTTGAGGAAGGCAGACCGTCAAAGTCCCTGCTGTGAGCCGATCAGTGGCAACAACACAGGAACTAGCACAGAAAATGAGCAGGATTACTGGTCTAAAAAAGTCACATGACAGTGACATTTCACTGACATCTGCAGTACATCTTTTACCAAGTGCAACACTCGTTTTAAAAAAATGCAACACGTGGCACTTTTGAGGTTCACAAAATGCAGCGACAGAGAAAAGCACTGCTGAATGAACAGCTGGCAGGTAACTAGTTTGGGTCTGGCTACCTGCTGTTGTGGTAGACCAACATCATTAAGACATCACACCTCTTCTCACATTCACTGAAAAGGTAGGCCGCTTCTTACAACAGCCGCAGGTCTAGCGTGCACACACACACACAGCACAGAGAATAACCACAAGGGTTCTCAGAAACGCTCACTACCTCATCACGCCCACCTGGCTTCAAAAACAGATGGTCAAAAAAAATCAAGAAGAGGGGTGGGGGGGTGGGGAAACCAAATCGCGAGAAGAAGAAAATGGGAGGAACAGAAAAATGAGGGGAATCAGATGGGGAAGATGAGGGGGAGGCAAGGGGGAGATAGAAAGAAAGACAAAGTAAAAAGGGAAATAACATAAAGACTTAGATGTAAAAACAAAGAGCAGATGAGAGAAGAACAATAAAAAGAAGCAAGAACAGACAGGAGGTTTCAATACAAGGCTTAGATGGGAAATATAAATAAGGGAGAGAGAGGTTGAAAAATGTAAAGAAGAAAAACAATGTCGGTAATTTGCATACTGCTGCCTTGATGTGGGTGAATCATGGAGAAAACCATGACCCTGCGATCTCATAACCACCTACACGCACTTCTGGAACTCAAGTCTTTGTGTGTATGTGCATTCATGTGTATTCATGTGTATCTACGCGCATGTATCCATGCGGTTGCTGGAGCAAGTATGCTTGTGTGCTGTACTCCCAAGTGTGTGTGTGTGTGTGTGTGTGTGTGTGTGACTCTGTATCGCAACTTGCAGTCTGTTGTGTGTGTCTATATTGCACATCAGTGGTTTTTAATTCTGTGAGTGGTGTTTATTATTTTGTTTCTGGTATGCATGCTGGTCTGTACTGTGTGTGTTAGTGTGTTACCGTGTTCTTGTGAGTGCTGTGTATATCTGTCTGAGGGGTGAAGACAGATAGGTCTCCATTGAGAATGACCTCAGCCAGGGCGTTGACCATTGGTTGATAGTGGATGATCAGGAACACCTACAGAAACACAGACATACACGATTAGGATTGTAATCAGAGCGACAAAAATGTCTCTTAAAACAACAACGGTTCTTTAAAATGAAATGGAGCACGAGTGAAAAACATTACAGCAAAGTTCACTCGACCAGAAAAAGTATTTTGAACAATGCAAACTGTCCACTATACAAACAGTGTAAGCCTCCCAAAATGATATGATGATATGATATGGCTGCCTCCCACTAAGTAACCTGCTCATTCAAACCTGTTCATTGGACAGGTTTACCTTGAATGGGAAAGTAAAGCAAATATAAAACAAATCTACAAACAAGCTGAAACTCAAAGTTTACTCTTTTCTTATTCCATGTTTAACACATTTCCTGATGGATTAACCTATATGATAAACTGACGTTTTATGTGGATGTCCAATTAGTTTTGATGGGAAATGTAGTCATTTGAAGCAATACATTTCTCAGCGCATGCGTCCGAGAAAGGCTTTTTGTCTTTATTTGATAGGAAAGCTAAAGGGTGACTGGAAAGGAGCAGAAAGAGGGGATGACGTAGCAAACTAACTGATTGAGGCAGCAGTAAACCAAAAACCTCCGGGTTCTGCAAGGAAAATTACTGCATTTGTTAAAAGGAGTCTGGTGGCTTTGAAGAGAGCAATAAAACAACTTAAATTCCTCGTCAGACAGGCCTGTCTGATAATAAGGTAAAGAAGTGAAAACTTTTTTTTTGGGTGGGCATTTTTTAGGTGACTAAAATATGTTGTTCTGCTGCCCCTATCCACAGCAGTGCTTTGCTTAGCTTCCATGCCAATACCCTAACCCTGCCTTTCCAAACTGGGGCCGTGCCAACCACCATTTAACCCTTTAGAATCCAACCACACTACTAAAATATACTAGTGCTTTGGTGACGGTAGCGTCTGATGAGCATGTGTGTGTTTTACTTACTTGAGACAGCAGGTAGAGGGACACCTGAGGGTTGATCTTTCGATCTTCAGACTAAAGAAACAGAAAAATAAAAGGCCAGTTAAGGTCAGACAGTTAGCAGTTCTATTGCTAGGGGAAAGGAAGAAAAGAAAAATGCATAATGAGATTAAGGAGGAGAAAATGAAGAGACAAAGCATAGAGCTGGAACGATTTAATAGTCTTATAATCAGAATTCATTTATACATGCAGGTGAAGGCAACATACCATCTCGGGGCTAACCAAAGAGAAGACATAGAGGGGCAGGAACAGGCGATTAAGGAGGTGGTCGGTCAAAACGTCATTAAGGAATTCACAGTTGATAATGAGGATATCGTTCAGGTAGTGGAGGTGATCAAGGTGCTCCGCTACAAGGTCACTCAACTTTCCTCTGTTCTTATGTCTGGGACACAACAAAGAGAGGCAGAGAGAGAGAGAGAGAGAGAGAGAGAGAGAGAGAGAGAGAGAGAGAGAGAGAGAGAGAGAGAGAGGCGTGTTACTTAGGTAGTGGAAGTGGTCCAAAATCAAACACCTTCAGACATGAAAAACTTATGGTATACATGCTTTACTGTATATTATTTGAATGCATATATGGGCAGAACTTATATATATATTTATATATATTACATTGAGGGTTATATATATCATAGCTCCTGGGTGATTTTTTATTTGTGTGGCAGGGCTGTGTAGAATTTCTTTTAAGCTTTAACACAAATGGCATCTTCGTATATGTATAGATCCACAATAGATACTATGACACGGAAATACAGTGGGGAAAAAACATATTTTTACTTGAAATCCACTTAAAAAGGAAATTCCCAGGTGGTACAGTGAGTAAGTAAATCAAAATATATTTTATAATGCAGTGTATACAATGTATCATGCTCTTTAATAGAAATTAACACAGTTACCAATTTCAAAACAAGACTGACCACTAGAGGCTGCAAAGAGAATTACACTGAGACAGAGAGATGCCACTTACTCTTCATCTGTCTGCACGCACTTGTCCAGCTCGATGACATGGCTGCCAATAAACCAGACCAAGTTGCTAAAATATGGGACTGCTGTCTTATCTCGGATGTAGTGCAGCATGTGCTGGTTGTCCACTGGGGAGAGCAGGGTCAGGATCAAGAGCTGGGTTAGGTTTGTTACAAAGGTTGCCCACACGTATTGAATACACACACACACACACACACACACACACACACACACACACACACACACACACACACACACACACACACACACACACACACACACACACACACACATACTCATTCACTCACACTTTGTGACCCTGAAGAATTACCAGAATGTGACAGTTAAATATGATTTGAAAAAACAAACAAAACCATTTAAACTAAGAGACAAATTAAGAAAATTAACCAACCACAATAAGTCAAATTAAGTACATGAATTGGTCCGGTCAATCCATTGTTAATACAATAAAAAGGGAATATTACTGGAGTGGGATTTAGAGGAAAGGCGGTTCAATTTAAGACTGAAACAACAGTGTGACAGGGGCTACTTGTGCTGTAATAAAGAAAAAACTGCTTTTCTGTTGGTTTGATCTAAGCCTGTGATCTGAGTCTGCGCTCATCAGTGTGTCAGGAGACGCTCTCTCAAGATCAGTAATCTTTAGACAAAAGCAAGACCTTAGCCAGATTTGGTCCAACTATGTATAAGTAGTATTCACAGCATTAGTCATAGGGCAATGTTAAAACATGTTATACATTTAAAGGTAAAAGGGAAACTCCACCGATTTCACACATAACGTGTGTTTATACATCTTGGAAAATACTACTGCGTAGTAACTATGTGTAAAAAGTTGTTTAAAGCCTTTTGTAGCTACAGAGGGAAGTCAGCATCAGTTGGGGCTGAAAATGAAAAGAATCTGGAGGTGTGGAGAGAAAGAAGTGAGCTGCTTGAAGCTAGCAGCTCAAGGCTATATCAGCCACTACACAGACCTCTGAGCCAACTGTCTGCGGTTGAGTTGCACTGTGGATTAGAATCGAATTACTCTATCCATTGTGAGACTGTCAGTGTTAAAGGAGTACGATGTTAAATCGGTGGAGTACTCTTTGAATACTGTCCAAGTATAAAAGCCCTTATATCTGGGTGGACAGGAGGCTACATTTGTTGTTTTTATAAAGCAATAAGGTCAAATGAACGAGCAGGTGACGGTCAGCCTATCCAAGAGAATAAGAGTCCTGTGTCTTCAAATTCACACTGCAAGAACAGCAATAGAGAAACTACAGTGCAGAGCCTACTGCATTTTAACACACAGGGCACTTCAGCGGAAACCACAAAGTTCAGACAATCACAGGGAATATCTGAGAGGGAATTTAGGATAGTTCTGTTCTGTGAATGACTTGAAATGTGAACAGTCCTTGTGTATTTCCACTGCCTCATGTAGTTGTTCAAATGCAAATAAAAGCTGATGTCAATGTCAATCCACAGCGGTCAAACTGGGACAGGTAGTGAACGGTCAGCCAAATAACATGAATGAATTACATAAGATCAGAAACTGACAATTCACAAGCTGCCACTACTCAGAGTCACAGTGTAATACCAGCTTAGTCTATTAGTGGATCAACTGAGAATTAAAGCCGGGGGAGATACTGACTAAATAACCAGTGGCTAAAACTGTCAAACCCATCACCAAAATAACAACCAACATGTGGGGCTCAGCTGAAATTAAGTCTGTGAAACAATTAACCCAAAGAGAAAACAATTTAAAAAGGCATGCAGGGGTTTCTGCATGTATGTGGGCAGGTGATACAGAATGGTTTACAAGAACAAGAACTGCAAGGATATTCATACCAGTACATTTGCAACAAATACACCGTTAGGAACAAATAGAGCTGGGTATCAACAAACACTGGTATGTAATGTGTGATGCTAAATCATTAAAAAATGTGTCAAAAATGTGAGCTATTGCAATCAATGCAAGACGATAGATTAACAGCAACTATACTGATGAAAATCAGCCAACTTAGTAAAACACTGACTGGCTTACAGGCTAATTTAACACTTGTTGTAGAATTGTATCTGCATCAGTGTAGTGTGTGAACAACTGGAAACTGTATTAGGAAAAAAAACAAAACACATGTTTTAAGGATACCCAGCCCTAAGAATAAGACTGAATGAATGGAACCAACTTACATGAAACTGGAGTTAGGCAGATGGGGCGCGCAGAGGGAGGAGGGAGAGGAGGAGAGAGACAAGGAGAGGAAGAGGAGGAGGAGTGGTTGTTGAAGAGGAGGAGGAGGAGGAGGGAGAGGGGGAAACAGACACAGGGTTAATGTGAGTAAAGGGGCGACTGTGGAGGGGTGGAGGCTGGGAGGGACCCCGCAGGTATCTTAACAAATAAAACTGCAAACAATGGCACATCTGGCAAAGGAGTTTGTCGGTTACCTAAACATTTTAACCAGGATTTCACATTGCTTTTTAACTGTGTATGAGAAAACTGAAACAAGCAGTTTCCTCGAAAACAAGCTACATTACAAGGGAAAACATAACACAACATAACATAATGACTAAAATATCCTGACGGTAGCCTAATGAGTCTGGATGCTGGTTAAAATCCTTTTCCAGGTTGTCATTTGTTGCAGTGTGTGACCCAAAGGAATCAGTAGGAAGCATCAAACAGTGACATGTTCAACATTATAGTGCTAAAAAAAAAAAACAGGTTTGCAATGTACAAACCCATTTTCAGTGTTGTGAAACTGTTGTGCAGGTACTTAAGTCGTGGGTTAATTTAAAAAGTAATTAAATTAGCAAGGGAGGTGTTTTGAACTGTTTTGAATAAGCCACAGCTTACAGTGCATACAATCACAATGCAATCAATATTTAGCATTACAGCAGTGTCTCAGCCTGTACATCAGTTTATAGATGTTCTGTGTGGTCCCCTGACAATTCTCAGATGGTGGGAAAAAGCAATCAGTCACAGTTGCTGCATTAAGTTGATGCTTCCGTCTTTGACAGGATTCCTTACTACAGCATAGCACACTGCCAGCCCATCCATGATGCATCACCCACACCACCAGGTTACTTTATAAAAATGACTTGTATTTTCATTGTGGTTAAAGTACATTGTGCTAAGTGTAATGACGTCAGTGCTGGGAGTTACAGGATCAAGACTTTATGGACGCCATCAGACACAAAGTTGTACGGTGCAAAGCAAACATGCAGGACCAGACAAACAGGTACGGAGACAGACGGGACGCCATAGTTGATACGTTGTAGTGACTATATGTTGAGGCAATGTTATGTATAGTGAAGAGAAGCATGATATGCGGAGAAAAGCCAAACCCACTAAATAACCTCCGCCTCCCCCCCGGAGTGACAGCGACAAGCTCTGAGCCCAGAGGAACCCTGGGAGACGGCAGGAAGGAGAAGCAGAGGCTGACGCAGCACAGTGCAGAAAAGCAACATAACCTCTTATCCCGTTGTTTACAGACTCACAGCATCACTGCTGGAAGTCTCTTTTGAAAAAAAAACGCAGTGTTAATGTGTAGAAGGTTTTGGGGGGTAACAACTTCATGCGGGCGGTAGGGGGACGCTTAAGAGTTAGTTCCTTTATAGTTAGTAAATATGTGCACATGAAATCAGTGAGGCGGTGATGCTGAATCTTGTGTTAACGCCGCCTTGGGCTTTACACACACGCAAGGTTCAGTTTAATTGAAGTTTAACCCCTTTTTCGCTGCTTTCTCAGGTACATGGGTTCCAAAAAAAGCTTTAAACAAGTTTTCTGCTGATTTATATGTTACGGGATCATAATGTCCAACACATATAGTTTATATGAAGGATTCAAGGTTGTTTTATTATCATTTACAACACAAGGTTGGAGAATGAAATTCAGATATAGTTCCCTAAAAATAATAAAAAATAAAAAGAATATAAATATACATATTCATTTGTATGATGAATTGCTGAGGAAGAATTTAATATTGATTTATCTCACAGCCTGAGGGAAGAAGCTGTTTTTAGGTGTGGTGATTTGGCAGCGGAAGGTGGCTGTCTTGAAGCAGATAGGAAGTGTGACAGTGATATGGTAAAAATGTCCATTAATGACAACAACTAGCTGATTTGTACATGTTTTTAGTACATGGCCAGGGACTTTATCAGGCACTGCAGCTTTAGACATATTTACTCTCAGCAGGATTTGTCTCACATCCGCTGGGTGTTGAGGTCTCTCTCCAGTCGGCTGGTGCCTCCGCTTTGCCTCCTCGATGGCAGCTTTCAGTCTTGCTCTGGCGGCGCTGTATGCTTCCTTGTCATCTGATTGAAAGGCAGCTTTTTTTGGCTCTGAACAAAAATGCTCACCTCTTCATTCATCCAAGCTAACGTCCATCTGGTTGGGGAATGATTTTATTGCCTTTGTGATGACCACATCATCAACACATTTGCGGATGCATGATGTCACTGATGACGTATATTCCTCCAGACTGATGTGGTTTAAATGGGTGGCAGCCGCTGGAAACATGTGCCAGGCTGTGCAAACATTCCTGTGGAACTGCTGTAGCTCTATCTGTCCACACTTTAACAGTTTTTAACTTAAGGTTTGACCCTTCTCATCAGCTGGGTGTACGTTGGCAGGAGATGCAGGGAAAAATGGCCTGATAAACCAAAATTGGGACGTGGGAGGGCTTTGTATCTGTGAGCAATCTTTGTATAGACACAGTCCAGTGCATTTGTTCCTCTAGTGGGGGATGTTGATGTGCTGGTAGAGGATATATCTTTTAAATTCATAGTTAATAAACTCATTTTATGCATTAGTTGGCAAATTCAGGATTATTTTGATTATGTTACTTTTCTAAGTCTCTTTATACGTATAAAAGTAAAGTATGACAGTAAAGGCCTTTGCACGCCAAGTCCCTGCAGTGTCGTTTTAATTCCGTCATACGATTAAAATCATTATGCATAGTAACCTTGCACAGTGAGTCCGATTCGTTTTATTATTCTATTCGTTATTCTGAAAGAAAAAGGAAATATTGGGTCCAGGGTGTCAAGCACAAGGAGAGTTTCACTTGCTGATAAATGAGCTGTTTGATCCTGCTGCCGCTCTGTCTCTCTCTCCTCCCTCATTTCCTCCCTTGCTTCTCTCCACTGGATGTTCCTCCACAGGCAGATGCCACTCTCTGCATGCACCTTGCACTTGGCACTTGGCCAGTAGGAAATCGAATCTGTTCTGAAAACTTAAACGACGGACGAAAGTTTAGGAGCCGGTGTGTAAACATGACTGAGGTCGTATCTATTTTTACACGTGCAACAATTTTGGATGACAAAAACAGATTTGGTGTGCAATGGCCTTAAGTTGGCAGGAGCAAGAGTAATACAAGTGAAACTAATAATGATAAGATAGGACATGGATTATAGCTGTAATTGTGAGCAACTGAAAAAAAAAGAAAGCTGCAAATGTATCTAATTATTGATGGTTATTTGATGCTGGCTGGATATCCTCATGACTGCAGACACTGCATCACAATTGGCCTGTTACACCACAAACAAAACCAAGGGCAACTATCTGAATTAAGTAACGGTACATGTTACTGAGATAACAAGAAATAGAATAAGATAAAGTGTTTATTTGATTCAGTATTTCACAAAAACCCTTAATTTGTCCTTAATAAAACAAATTATCCCTCAAAGTGGCTTGGCTGAATGCCAGAGAGTTTCAAGGGTTACAGCCAGATCTTGCTGTATATGGAGTCTGAACTGTAGGCATGTCTACATATTTTCTGTAGTTCTGCAATTTCAGCTGGCTGTTAGAGGTTAACAGCTTTCAACTGTCAGGTTCTGGGCAAATATTTGCTGAATTCTAGTATCATAGACCTGCTGACTGGGATATCATTAGATAATATGTGTGG
The DNA here is from genome assembly GCF_905237075.1 of Dicentrarchus labrax. NCBI lineage: Eukaryota > Metazoa > Chordata > Actinopteri > Moronidae > Dicentrarchus > Dicentrarchus labrax. The sequence goes on along the minus strand of NW_026136722.1, from coordinate 2,760,266 downwards.
CTAATGACAGATGGTGGTATTACTGTAGAATCAGAATGCACTCGGATGTAGCTGTCCTCAGACCTGCTTAATTGATACTTGAAATTCTTTTACTAGTACCAGGTTGCTGGGAATAGTGAACTCATTTTAATTTGAGAAAAGAACAGCGTTAAATGGTGCCTTAAAAACATATATTTTAGTCTACATCACACTTCCAGAAAGCCACTTTTTTAATACTAGAATCATGATAAATTACATAACGTAGAAGGAAACGAAACATTTAAGGCTGAAAATTTAGCAGACTGCGTGTTTGTGTGTATCTGTTACAGGGTTACCTGTTAGTCATGCTCATGCACCAGAAGCAGCAGCAAGAAGGAGGGAAGGAGTACAAAGAGAGGCGGTAGGCAGTCCCAGCATCCCGTGAGTGAGTGTGTGTGTGTGTGTGTGTGTGTGTGTGTGTGTGTGTGTGTGTGTGTGTGTGTGTGTGTGTGTATGGTTAGCATGTGCTCATGCGTGTTATTGACACTCACCTTTGTAGACGTTGAGTGTGATGGTGCGGACTGCGATGCGGACCATACTTTCAGGGTGGTTGAAAAACTTAATGGCCTCGGTGTACAGGGCAAAGTCATTAGTGTGCTGTGTGTGGGAGACAGAGAGGGGGCGCCGGTGAGCAAGGCACAGCATTGCACCGCCGCTCTAAGGCCACAAAACGACCACAGAGAGAGAGAGAAAGCAGCTAGTAGAGACAGAAATTCTAGGCAGTATCGCAGATTACTAGGAAAGGACAGAATGAGACTAGCTATTTAATTCTCTATTTAACTGAGAAATAGATCTACAAATGTTAAAGTGCAAGTTGGGACATTGTTTTTTTCTTTTTTTTTTTACAGAAATACAGGCTGGGTGAATACTGAGAAGTTATTTTGAGCTGTTACAGGATTAGTGTATAGTACTAAAGAAGGAGAATTACTCCACCATCAGTAAACAAATAGCTCAGTCAACTTGTGGACCCAGGTCCAGACCCATTAACATATCAGCATGCTGCACTTGGTGAATTTGCGCATGACAAAGCAGCAGCTCTGCATCTTACAGTCCTCTCTCTCTGTGCCAGGGCCTGACCCTCTACCCAAACATTCCTCAGTCACTGCGACCTCCAGCAAATCACGGTTGAGGGTCGGTCATGCAGAGGTCACAGGAAATGAAGAAACACGACCCTGACACCAAACCCAAACCAAGAGTGTGTCCTCTGCTCTTAAAAATGTAACTTGTGTAGATCTGACAGGAATTGATGAGGCTACAGTAATCAGCTATCCAATAGCGCCATCTGGAGGAATATAAACTACAAATCAATAAATTATAAATTGATAATAATAAAGTGAGAAATTAAGTATAAACACCAATACTGTAAATTGTGGGGGAAAAGGGATTCAATTAAGTTATTATTATTATTTAGTGTTTTAAATATGATTTGCCTGCTTATGAAATGTCTTCCTTTGCAGCTGGTTTTACTTTTTTTGTTCATCCATAAATTAAGTAAAGTGAAACTAAAATAAGATAAGATTTGCTATGGGTTATTTAACCACATACATAAATACTCTCAGATCTACACATTGGGTCTGGTTTTGGCTTCAGGGGTAAAGCTACCATCAACAGTACACCAATAACTTTCCCCAGCACACACAGGCCAAAGGAAGGACTACAATCACTGCTGAAACAATGAAGGGTAACAACATCATCAGAGATTATTCAGGTGGTCAGTATTCTATTGTTATACCATCTATTATCACACTAGATCTTTTTTTTTTTTTCATTGTTATAATAAATATAACATTCCCATAAATAAAAGGCAACATTGACACTTTGAAGAGAAAGATGACTTGTGAACAAGATCAGCTCAATCAACTAATCTACACAGGAAGCTGACGTTCTGACAGGGGAAATGTGTTTGGTGGATAGAAGTAGTCCAATAAGTACAAACACAGGTCAACTTGCACAAAATGCAAATGAAAGCCTCTCATCTTTCGTCTCTTCCTTCCTTCCTTCCTCTATGTCTGTCAAAGAGAGTGCACGATAAAAGTTGTTGGCAGAGAATGAAATATGCTCTATGCCCCCACCCCCCCACGGCCTCACCTCATTGTAGAAAAAGTGAACGGTGTGGTTGTTGAGTTTAAGAGACAGGGTCTTGAGGAAGGAGATATAGTAGGCCATGATCTCCTCGTCCGAGAAGTCAAACTTGTGGACGATGATGGAGTTCACGTGGTTGTTCGACAAGAGGTAATCTGAGGAGAGGAGAGGAGAGGAGAGGAGAGGAGAGGAGAGGAGAGGAGACTTGATCAGGCTTGTTCACACAGCAAATGCTTTACAATGATGGCTTTTTGTGAACTGCTGACAATCTTGCTATTTACCATCTAGGAGCCCAGTGATTGCAGAAGAGCACAGTGAACACCTAAAACTGAGAGTGGATTGCTTCACTGCACTACTTCCTTTTTTGCTCTGCTATCATCAGATCAGTGAAGTTGGACTACTGCAGTCACAGTTGTGCACAGAAGTCAGAAAAGACTTCATTCCTGTTGCCACAACTGTCATTTTGCAATACCTGTGGAATTTAGCAAAATGCAAGCCTTACCTACTTTATATAAGACATGAGCCCACTGTAAAAACTGACACTTTATCATCAGTCTTTGGTTGCCTAGAAACAGCAAGACTGCAGAAGGCTTCTAATGATCTGTATATTCCTGCAAAGAAAGGCAGAGCAACGTGCCTTGCATTGTTAAGCCTACAAAACACATGAAAAAAAGACATTTATGCATGTCCACATTGTACATTTTAGGGCAATCCAATGCAACATTTCTGTAATAAGTGTGATGGGCATATTTCATGGCTCACTTTGAATCCAGACTAAAGCTTTTCTCAGCTCTAATTTATTTATTTACTTAAAAATATTTATGTAGTAAGATGTTCTGATATATAATATAAAGTAACACATTTAAATACAACAGGAGTGCATTATATAAGAAAACCTCAAAACATGCTACAGAAATGAGTCATTACACAAACTGATAAAGCCGCAGTCTCAAGAAATACTTAAGACTTGTAGAGTTGCATTATGTTTCTAGTTTTTCATATCAGTGTTGATTCAAATACTTACACAGGGAAGTCTCATGGCTGATGTTCTCAAACAGTATGTTGAGGGTCTGGAGGAGCTGGACACAAACATAGCGACCCGACTTCTGACGCAGGATGTTCAGGAAGAAGGCAAACATGTTCTTCTCCAGGAAAAAGCTGAACACACACAAACACACACAGGATACAATTCATCATTACTTGATCTTAAACCATAATCATCTAAAAGAAAAATGTTTGTCTTTTGAGGCATCCTGGTGGACGAGTGGCTAAGATGCATAACACACCACCAATGTGTCATTTATACCCTGCTCTCCATCTCCCCCATGTTTCATGTCTGCATCTAAACTCACACATTTAAAAAAAGGTAATCATTTCACACTACTGTTCACAGGAACAGATCTCAGACTGACTTACTCCAGCTACCACACAATAAATACAGAATTTAGAAAGACAATAGTACTCCAGTGCTTTGCACCAAATTGGTTGTTTTATTGTCTAACCTACAGATCATTATCGTAATGTTTGACTGCATCTCAGATAATTCTTACTAAACAAAACCGGAATTTTCAGTTTTTTTAGTAAGAGTTGTCTGAGACATTTTTCTACAGCCAATGTCTACAAAATACAGCTACCAGCCTAGAAAATGAGGAGTGACCATTAATGCCCATGTTTATTCCACGGGTTTCTTGATAGCACCAAGTACGCTTTTAGCATACTCTGTGGCTTTTGTGCTCTGCAAAGCCATTTCCTGTTCATATGATATAGCCAGAGATGGATAGACAGAGGTGATGACATGCAGCGATAACTGCAGACTTTCCCCTGATCATGTGCTTGACTCCCCAGAAATGACTAAAATGCTTCAGTGGTTTAGAATAAAAAGACGTTCTCCGGCAACATTACACTGCATCTTAACTAGATAAAACACACACAACAAGTGGTTGTCTATTACTATACAATAAGCCAACTGCTTAAATTAAGGTTTATTTTGATATTTACAGCTACAAGATTTTAATTAAATACAAATATTTAATATTCCACACAAGTGTGTTCAAAATTGAAAATGTTGCTACTTTGTGCAGAGTCAACGTAACAGGAAGAAAATCAGGAATATCTTTAATATACAGACACGGCTTTACTTAGAAGAGCAGCATGGTGGCTCAGTTGTTAAAGTTTCTATATAGAAAGAAGGTGAGGGTAGGAGTCTTGTTGAAGTATGATTATCCGTTTATGGTAGTTATAATATTTTCAAGGTTTCCTGTTCAAACATCTCCATATCAGGTGATCAGACACGATTAGTAAAAATCACTGAGGAGCAATCTTCTGTGAGTGACCTCAAGGGGCTCTTTGAAAGTGCACAATCCATTAGTTAACAAAGTGTACATCTGTTCAAATGCATGAAAGAGAGGTTACAAAGCATGTGCACAATAAGCAAACCGCAGCTATACGATTGGAGATTCATATACAAACAAGCTGTCACTTTGATTCCCATGCAGGCGTCACATCTACATATTAGTAGCTCCAAGCATAGGTATTTAGCATAACAGACATCGGTACTTACTCAAACACAGAGCTGTCATTCTGGTCCCCCCAGATGAGGATCTCTGTGATGGAGCGGATGGTCTCCACTAGAAGGTTCCGGTTGTGGTCTGTCACTGTGGTGTTTTTGGTCAGGACATGGTACATATACCTGATGGAGGGACGTGAATGAAGGGGGGGGAGTTGTGAATGCACAGCTCAGTTTTAATTTATGAAGACACATCCATCTTTAAACTTAACAGCAGACTGCAGGGATCTAGAGCCAAATAGTGTAATGTAATAACCACCAAGTTAAAGCCCCTACACTGACCTGATTAGTCTTCAGACTGAGCTTGACCGACCTCTCCCTCACTGTCTGCTTATTTGTTGTGGTGGGACAATTATAAGTTTAGTCACTGTGATTAGTGCATTGACTCACTAATTCCCAGCACACCTCTCCATTACCTTGAACTATAGAACAACTGAAAACACTTGATGATTCCTGATGTTCAGTTTATACAGTTTATAAGAACCATTAGCAGAGTGCAGTGTCAATTCCGTTTTAGGGTGGATTTTCACTTGGAAGCGAACAACTACAAGCTAGCTCACACCTATCTAACGTTACCTCCCCCAAGCGGAATAGAAACGCCACAGCAGCCACAGGTTACATTAGCTGACTAAACCTCTCCTGGACATCCTCTACAGTTGGTTAGCCTCAGTTCTTTCAGCTGCTAACCACTGAGCTAACGATAACGCTGACAGTCGCTCTCACCCAGTTATCACAGCGGCTAACGTTAGCATATCCAATGCTAGCTACTCACTTCAAATGGTCCAAGGAGTGGATGTTTTTCGTTTTCCCCTGTCCTCCAACCCAGCTCCGTGACCGGCCAAACATGGTTGCGGTTTTAAGTTGGGGGGGGGTGTTGTATTGCCAGGCGCGTTATTTCGCTCAGGTTAGTGTCCGCGTCCGTCCATTACACCCACTCTCCCGTACAGATATAGCTACTTAGCAAACAGAAGGTGATAGCGGCGCTGAGGGGTTATTACGTAACAGGTTTAAGGTATGGTTTGTCTGGGAGTTGGAGTTCTTTCACCACCGCAGAAGAAGAAGAGCGAGCGGGCCGAAACTACAACGTTTACGTCCCGCGGTAGCAGTGACGCTCAAAGCACGCGACACCGTCATCGCGAAGACGAGTGACACCTGCGCAGACCAATCACAGCAGAGCCCGTCCAGCCGACCAGCCAATCAACTGCCGAGGCTTCAGACGTCGGTTTATGGTGAGGACTGTTTTGATGCAGTTGGTAAGATGTTAGAAAGGGACGTGAGGCTGTGAAAACGTCGGCAGAAGCGTGTTTGTGTGAGTTTTCGTGGGGTTTTTTTTCTGTTACTGGTGTGTGTACAAGAAAACTGTTCGCTGGTAGATAATGCTCGCGTTGGTTTTCTCTACCGTTGCCTGCTACTGTTTTTAGCCGTAGCCAGCTGGCATGGCGTGAATGCCGCAAACCCAAAGAACCAATGTCAAGAATGCGTCGAGCTAGCTAAGATGATATTTTGATACTGTCCGTGGGTTATTATTAGCTATGAACGCCACGCAACATAACACTACTTGTGTTGCTTTTCTTTTCTTCCGGGCCGTACAGATAAAGTAGCACTTTATAAGCTGCCTCTCAATTACTGTTTGCAGGTCGGGACGAGCCGAAATGGACGCCCCAGCCCCAGCCTCATCCTCATCACCCCTCAAAGATTTTTAGCGGTGACACCAGCAACTCCAGTCCGCCACATCCTGGCCCCGCACAAACGCAGGAACCCTTTTCTATGACACATCCAATTTATGCCCAGCTTGATTCGGTAGAATCGCTGTTGGACGAACTCCCATATATGTTTTATCTGGGCCTGTTCTTTGTGAACGTCCTGATCCTCTACTATGCCTTTCTGATGGAGTACATCGTCCTGAATGTGGGGATAGTATTTCTGCCTGAGGACATGGACCAGGCGCTGGTGGACCTCGGGGTGCTGTCCGACCCGGCCTCTGTCCCATATGACACGGACACGGAGCTGGATGTGTTTGAGGGGTACCTTGAGTGACAGGGCGGTCCTGGAGGACGAAAAGTGGATTTAAGTGGTGGGAGTGGAGGTGGTGGTGGTCATGAATCAGAGGTCTGGGGAGGATTGGGCCAGCCTGAACACTCCCTGCTCAGTGATGTGGGGAAAAAAGTGGATGCTGCCCTTTCCTCACACAGATATATCAGTGAACAAGTAAGCAGAGCACAAAAGACATTGAGCACTTTAGGTGTTTTTTCCTATTTCATGCTTAGAATAAGATACTTATAATAAACTTGTATGTACTATTAGACCCAGTGGTTACCAGTATTTTGAGCATTTTTATCCCCAAAGCTCACCATTTGTTATGTCATGTTGCAACATAATCTATAAAAGTATTTTGGTAATGATCTGCTGTCACACTTGTGTGTCATGTCTCTAGGTTGTCTCGACTCAAAAGGAGGTAGCCCGAGGAAGAGATTCAGCGCCGACGGCCGTATGATCAACGACTGTGGGGAGGAAGCACTCTGCACTGGATCAGCTGTTAGCCAGTCTGTTGCCATTCAAAAAACTGGTACTGGGATCTGTGCCTCTCGCTGTGGACACAATGAAAGATAAAATACAAGCACAGTGTGCTGCTCGGGAAGGAGACAGCTGTTCACTGTGGATGAAAAATGAACGTTACCAGAGATGTGCAGCATGATTCAGGTTGTCTGCAATGCAGCCAGTTCAGATACACTTTAAACTGAACTACCGTGGCTGTGCAAGATCTGGTAGCTGACTGCTGAAGGACGTGAACTGAATCTTGTCACAGTGTGATGGCCTACACAATGTGACATCCCAGAAGAACTGGCAAAGTGCGGGGAAACAATGTCCACTGTAGGTCTGTTGCATACGTAATCACTCACTCACAGAACAACTTGTTTCAGCTGTCCTTTTACGTTTTCAGAATGCATTGCGAGTTTGCAGGCTCACTCATCCTCGAGGCGTAATTTTAAAATGTCTTTTGAGGTCGCCCATACTGTATTGTCTGCTTCAGGGATGCACTCACTCTCAGGAGCACGGTTAGGAACTCGCGCACTGGCAAGACATAACACTGACACTGGACGCAGGCTGTGAATTTGTAGGATATAGGAGAGCCCTAACGTCTCTGAGCTTTCTTATAAATCAGGAGCACCACATCTCACTTGCCACACTCTTCACTGTAAAGAAGAAAGTATTCAAGTATCTAGGGAGCGTTACTTCTTTGATACAGTATGTCTTCTGATAATCTATATCACTTTAGTAATGCGGATCATAAACAGATTAGATTTTTCCACTTAAAGTTAACAGTAATAGATTAGCAATGACAGCGGTGATCACAGCTGGCCAAATGTTCAAACTGTTATCAGTATGAGTTGTGTCAAAGGCTGGAACCTCGGAAGAAGTGCTTCAAATATTTGACCTTTTCACTATTTGTTGCATCCATTTTTGTTTTTATAATGTTGCAAATGTGCGTTAGAAGCAGAGAAAAAAACTCAACGCATGATATTGGTTGTGTGTGTTTTTTTTAACTAAACTGTTTTATAGCACTTTCTTCTGTTGACGTTGTTATGAATTTAGAATTCAGTTCATAAGATGTTTAAATCTTGGCAGCAATAATAAACTGGATTCAAGCAATGGGGGCCCTTCAGCAGATATACGAATGAGATCATACACAGCATTAGGTAATTATTCCATCCATCCTTCAGGTTGTGGATGAGTGGAAGAAAACCACCTTGTGTCAGTGATGTTCGTAAAGGGAGAGTTCACTTGCTTAACGAGATATCTGTAAGCCTTGAAAGTACTGTAAATACTGTAGGTCTGTGAGGAGCTAATTAACTAAACGTTAATTTTGGAAGCAATACAAGAGGAACCAATGTTTTCTCGAAGCGTACAGCCCGGTACTGCTGCGAGAATAAGCAGATTGTGCATAATAATCACCGCACTGTGGTTGTTGTCCACCAAATAAACGAAGCTGTAGAAACAAATACCATTTCAAAATATTTGCACATGCACGTTTCATACTCCAAACGAGCTTTCGTCTAGAGTTTCGTTGGCTGACCGCGAGTGTGTCGAGCATTACAGTCTGCTAGACATCCTTTCACCCAGATGACGTTTCACCAACACTTTGCCTACTCAGCTCAAATGGTACATTTAATATAGCCAGATGATTGTCCACAGCCACACCAGACCCCCAACCACTTTAATTCTTTCTTCTCTTTCTGGATAACGGCTGTCAGCGAGCAATGTTTTGTGAGGACATTTTCAATTTGATTGTTTGCATTAATCAACGTGTCCATTTAAAAAAAAAAAAAAAATCTGTTTTTGGCTGTATAAAAATCCACCTGAAACAGCGTTTAGATCCCATAAAACTAAAGCTCAGGATGCATCTATATTAATGGAATATAGTAAAATATATTTGTGTTGAATTTGATGAGAAAGTCATAATCAATACCTGGTAAGGATTTACTGTAGGTGAACAGTGAGTTGTTAATAAATATTAAAGATAGTATGTAATTGAACTACATCATGCTGTAGGTAGACGACATTAAAAGGCTGGTGTCTGAGTTTTACCTGAACTCAATGTCAGTATGACAAGTTGGGTAACTCGTATATCCCCATATTCTAAATATGAGTGGCAAATAAAGCAGTCCGATGGGATGGGTCTTTTTGTTTTGTACAGAAACTGTTTTAATAAATCACTGGTGTTAGTTGCAGGTATAAAACTTTGTGCCATTTCCCCGGCATGATACCACACTGTGCTGGTCAGCTTCTGATCAACTCTCCTCACGGCATCTTAGTTTAGTGGAAACCTGTGGGGGGACTGGGACGTATGAGACCCTCTGCTTGGGTTTTTTTCGGATGTCTCGTCGTCATCAGCATACAGCCTTTACCCAGCGCTTGTGTCATCCCTCCACATGTACTTCTTTGCAGATGTGCACATGCTATAATAAGCTATGGATCGTAACAGAGTTTTATTTTCCAATGTGTATTTAATAAACTTTGAGCGAATGCCAGTGTTCTGTCCCTTACTTCAGCTGTCATTTATGCGTTTGTGGATGAATGGGAGCATCAGGAAAGTAGTTCTTTAAAGTGGACTTTGCTTACTTGTTGCCACGTGCTCTTTTGGTGTCACTTTACATTGTGTCCACAAGAGAGCATCATCGGACAAAAAGACAACGACAGCAGATGGTGGAATGCTTTGATGCCGCTGGTGCTTGATAAAGGAGAACCTCAGCAGGTCACAGTGGGCTTCTGGGCTTCAGATTTATTTAAAATCTGAAGCATTTTCCAGGAATATACTCAGGAAAATGTCTGTGATTGACAGCTGACACAACCATACTCAAAGCAACCTGCTGTTGGACTGAGGAAAGGGTTAAAATCTGTGAAATCATTGATATTTCAGATTGTTGTGAAATATCAAGTAGCACCATGGCATGATACTATTTCACATACAGTAAAACACAGGACAAAAACATTTGAATAACATAGTTTCCCTTTCTATTTATGGAGATTCAAATACTGCTTGGTCCTTCTACAAAAAAACAATATTGTTTTATTTATGAAATTAGTGCTGTCATTTTAATTCCATCACATTCATATAAACAAGTCAAGAACATCCAGCTGGACTGTGTGCTTCACATCTATTACGTACTTCACAAAATGCAATTATGAAATTAAATTGTTGAAGAGCCGCATAATCTTGAAATCAAACGTCTCAGATTAGTCTGACAATCAGACTGAATTACCATTTTGGTTCATTCATCCACTTAAAATAAACAAATATGAGATGTGGGTTGTGGTTAGGAGGACTGTTGGTGATTTTCCGATGTTCAAGCTTGACTTTTAGTAAAACCCCCAAAACACTGGATCCCCTAGTTTGTAACACAGGCTTTCCTGCTAAAAATTGTTGTACCAAATACTTATGTTGTCAGTACAGTTAAGCGACCCCCTCTTTTGACTATTTGCCTGTGATAGAAGAAAAAAAAGACTGTCCTCACTCTACACAGTGAGTAATGGCTTAAAGGAAAGTAATTTAAGTAAGTAAAACGCTCCAGAGATACAGCATGGCATTGTTAAAGGTCAGTTTTGCATCAAAAAAGAGAACAGAAACCTGTTGGCAAGGAAGTAAAATTAAGTTGTTATTAAACCATTGAATTCAGTAAACACATTCTGAAATGACAAAGAAGAGAGAAACAAATATAGCTGATGACAACATGAAGTATTTTATTTACGTTAAAGTGCCAGGTAATTGTTAAGCAATCTATAATGTACAGCCACAGAAGGAGAGCACACAACACATAAGAAAAAAATAATTACAGTGGCACAACATACAAACTAGCCATTATCAAAAATACCATAGTGCAAATGTGCTTTTTGAATTCGAACCAAGTTTAACACACCCATACACACATCCAGTGTGGTGCTGAAGGATTAATTATTTCCCTGAACTGACTGGAATCTCCAGCAAGGTGAAGTGATGAATAAAGCAGCAAAAAAGTTTCTAGTTTGTTTTATTTGTGTGCACTCTCACTCACTCTCTCACTCACTCACTCACTCACTCTTTGGTTACTGTTCCTCAAAAATACATGCTTTAGAAAATGTATTGTGTAGTGTAAACATCCACGACATGCATGATAAAAAGCTTGTGACTTAGTAGTTCAGAAGTTTCTATTCTAATGGCAAAGGATCCGGTTGTCCTGCTGCTGAAGTCTCTCAAACACTCCGTATGGAATGCACTGGTTCCACATCCTGTGATGAAAAGAGATGGAAAAAAGAAACATATTAGATCATTTAGACTTCATTAGTTTCTGTTTTTATTTGGTTTTAGTTTCAATTAGTTTCCAGAGTGGGTTTGCCCCTTTCAATTTAGTTTTTATTGCTTAAATATGTTCAGTTTCATTTTCATATAATATGGGGGGTGTTTGCTAGAGGCAAGATTTAAGATGTTCAGAATAGGTACGCAACACAACCCTTGACTCACAGTCAGGTAGACATCCGAGTCTCAATAAACATATGTATCAATGCCTCCTCGTGCTTGTTGTGTTGACAAATTTAACCAAATTGACAAAGACTAAAACTAAAGATATTTTGCGTTAAATTGTATTTTATTTTAGTTAGTTTTGTAAGTAAACAATATCCATAACAAGTCTAGTTTTCATTTTTATTTCAGTCAACTAAAAAAACAAAACTAAACGCCCTGCCTAAAAAAGGGGACATGGTATGACGATGATCTCACACACACACGCACTCACACCCACACACAGATAAAAAACAGGTTTTCTCACCTCAGGGTCTTCATTTTTTTACAGTTCCTCAAACTGACTCCTAGGCTTTGTGCTCCGACATCTGTTAGCTTGTTATACTTCACGCTGTCAAAGAGAGCCACAACAGTTCACACTTTAGATGTGTCTTCATTCTGTACTACAGTATCTACCAATAGTGACATGCAATCATTTTACATTAAAGCCAGATAAAAATAATATACAAAATACCATAGTATCACAATACATTTTCTCATGAATAAAATAAACCAACAGGAAGATATTACTTGCTGTTATGCATACAGGGTTAGATGTGAGGACGGAGGAGGAAGTTATCACAGCACACATACACATAAATACAGAGAAATGTCTAATGGAAAAAACAACAGCTATATAGTATATATAGATATAGTCTTACTCCAGGTTAGTGAGGGAAGCCATGTGTGGCAGGACAGCTGCTAAACTCTCTGCCCCTTCATCAGAAATCACATTACTGTAAAGACTGGAAAAAACAAAGGGGAGGAAGAGGGAAGTGAAAATATGTGGGTTTACAGGATGTGCCATTTTTGGGTGTTGATGTGTGTATATATATATAAATTTGTGTGTGTGTGTGTGTGTGTGTGTGTGTGTGTGTGTGTGTGTGTGTGTGTGTGTGTGTGTGTGTGTGTGTGTGTATGCGTGCATTATATACCTTAAACAGTGCAGTTTGGGAAGCTCCCTCAGTGTGGCTGCCAGTTTCTTCACCCCGTGGTCTCCTATACAATTCTGTGACAGACTAGAAACCAGAAGGAGAGAGCAAAAACTTAGTTTACACCCATACTGCACATTAAGATCGTAGATTTATTTTGTATTGTGAATTAAAATAACATCCAGGCCTGCGAAGAAATTAGGTTGAGAAAGGTAACCATGTTGTACTCACTTGAGTACCTCCAAGAAACAGAGTGAGACTAAAGCATCAGCCAATTTCTCAGCTCCTTTGTCCCCTATCTTACTGTTCTCTAGACTGAAGGAGGAGAGAGAGAGAGAGAACTACCATCAGACACTAGAAACAAAGTATAAACACAGAGAGATTGATGCACTGAGCGAGAACGAGAGGTAAAGGTGTGTATATTTACTCTAAGTGCTGCAGGTTATGTAGACCTGGCAGGAGCTCCCACAGCTTGGGAAGAGCCAGGGGACCATTCTCTGCACCAAGCCTAGAGGGGAAGACAATGACATTAGAGTCATCATTGTGATCATCATGATCATCTTGATCATCAACTTCATCATAAATTAAAGTGCCAAATGTCAGAGCTACTCACTCAAACTCCAGCTTGTGTAGCTCTTTAACAGCTGGTACTCCCTCTGCCAAGATGGAATCTGATTGACTAGAGCTACAAGTAAAAACACACACATCAGTGGCCAGGCACATATGGTTTGTATGCTGCAATATGACCGTATATCTGTGTGTATGTGTGTGTGTGTGTGTGTGTGTGTGTGTTTGGGGGGGGGGGATTACCTGTCCGACAGCCTCTTGTGCATATGTATGTTCACCAGCTTGGCCAGGTGCTCTATGTGACACAGTTGTGTAGCTTTCAGGGGGTGAATCTTGAATTTGGAGACGGCCCCTTGTTGGAGCCCTTCCTCACCACTCTGCTCCAGCTGCTCCCATAAGGAGATGACATCAGCAATGCATGCCCTAGAGGTTGACACATATAAATGGAAAATCATTGGACAATGATGAAGGAATAAATTGCCAAAAAAGTTACTATTATAATGGTGGTCCTTGAATTCAGACAGAGGCAAACATAAGTAGGCTTCTCATTACTAGCTGGCAGTGAGGTAGTTAGGCCTAGTATTGTAAGTATGATGAAGGAAAAAGATAAGACCAGGCTCTTATTTTATTTTACCCCTGCTAACGCACTTGTAAGTTTTCCTTTTGAATGTTGTGAGAGTAGAGGTTTTTAAGATGAGGACTAACACCAACATCTTTGGTAATTTTCGGGTTGCTGGAGTGTAAATGTCCCCAAATCAAATAAAAAGCCGGGAAGAGCTCCACACATTAGCCTAGACTCTGATAGTATCTAATATTGGATCATACACAGTGGCCGGAATACCAAACAGTAGATGTGCTGGTCACAAATGGGTCTTTTTTTTCTATATTTCTCCTAAAATAGTAGTAGTTAGTCAACTATATGTCCCTTGGCCTTGAAAGTAATGCGTTTACTACTGTAAGCCAGTTTGGAAAGACATAAAACCAATTTCATTAAAGCAGATAAACACCATTTAATCAATTAAATACACTTTCACTGTTGTGTTTTTGGTTTTGGAGAGGATACAGAAACACACCACCACACTGTACTCTTGCTATGGCCCCATGCACACTGCTGCTTTGGAACGTGGCAAAATCCAGAACTGACAGAACTGCTAAACCTTATCAAGGTTGCTAAGCTGATTGGCCAATAGCTGCTTGGTGTAGGGGATAAACAAACTCAACTGATACCAAGCAGCTTTTTGAGATGTGGATTGTAACCTGTACCTGTATGTGCTGATGTTGTTGAGCCCCACCAGAGCTCTGAGTCCAGAGATCTGTATCCCAGAATCCTCCAGATCCAGACAAAAACTTCTACCTTCGGTTCCACCCCTTTCGAGAACTTTCTGCACAGCAAACCCGTCCGCTGGGTTGAGTGGGACTCCATGAAATGTCAGGACCTCTGGAAGATTTGCTGCCAGGTGAGCAACTAATCTTGTGCTGCCACTGTCTCTGCTACCATCACCATGCATGGAACTTGCCTCATAAACATAGTGACAAGCCTCCAGGATCTGAGCGGGGCTCAGGTCACCATGAGAAAGACCTTCAAGGTGTTTTGTTACTAAAGCCTGCTTGCTGACCACCATATCTCTAAAGGCAGTCTGTGTGTACGTGTGAAGCCTTTGCAGCTCTGTCCTGTTGTAGAACAGAAGCCCGACTGCAAATCGTTGAGTGAGTTCGAGCTCCTCCCTTTGAGGGCGCCGACGTGCCTTTGAGCCTGACTGGAAAGGGAGAGTCTGGAGGAAGGTGCGGTCTGATACAGTCCTGGGCAAACAGAAAGTGAAAAAGAGTTAGGGAAATTCAGAAAGGGTAGGGCACTGAAGGTGAAGGAGAAAAGAGTCTAGGAGTGGAAAGGGATACACTTATTCTGCTTGCTTATGCTTATCTGAGTTTTTTCACTTTCAAGGACTTCAGTTCAACCACTTCTCATGTAATCTTTTCCTCCATATTCTACTGGAAACATAGAACAATACAGTTATCTTCTGATGAAACCATAGACTTTTACCTTGATAGAGACAAATGGACCCCTGCGAGGTAACTCTGAAGGAAAGGATTTGTCCACAACAAGATGTAGTCATCAGCGTTTTCAATGTCTGTACTCCCTTTGTTTCCACTTTCTCCATTCTCTCCTCCTCCCTTCTTCTCACCACTTGAGACGACCTGCTTTGTCCTCAGTTGGTAAGAGAAGAAGAGTCCTGTCCTGTGGCCGAATGCCTTGAGCTTGGGAGATATGGTCCGTCCAGTGGGAACGATGGAGGAGTTTGCTTTGACCCCCTCCCAGGCCAAAGTACTCAGCTGGGACAGCAACTCTCTCGCCTCTGTTCTATCTACTTCCCCTCCACTCACATGCATCTCATCTCCGTCCACTTCATCTTCCTCTTTCTCCTTCTTTTTTGTCCTCCTTCCTCTTTGAGTGCGAGTGTGAACTCGCGCTCTGGACTTTGTCCGAGCATTTTGGTGACACCTCTTCCCTTGAGAACAACTTGAGATTTGTGTCTGAGTTTCTTCTACAGATTCCACAGATATTTGTGTTTCAGGTTCAGCCTGTGAGTGTGTGGTCTTACTGTCCTCTTCCATTTTCAGATGAACCACTTGATGGCAGAGCTCAGTTAAAGTTCTTGGAAGGACCCCCAAACTTTTGGACTGCTCTAAGACCAAGCAAACCAACCGACATAGTCCAGGGTTCCAGCAGAGGAGATGTATGTAGTTGCTGTTTTTTAAGCTGTCCAAAGCAGATGCTCTGAGGTCGGGATCAGTAAAGTACTGGGACAAATATGTCTCTATGTCTGTTGGGGTGAAGCCACACATCTCCAAAAAGCTGTCTGTCCGCCTTAGTAGCTGGCTGGCTGTGCCTCTTGGTCGGGTAGAGAGCAGAAGAGTGCAACCTGGAAGGAGAACTCTCTGAAGGATGGCAGAGTATAACTGTCTAACTGTATATGTCTGTGCTTTACTGTCTCTCTGCAATGACGTTATCACGTCTTTTTCTTGAGCCTGGAGTAGCGTTTCATAGTCGCGCAACTCGTCAAACCCATCAAAAATGATGAGCACACGCTTAGGAGCAGCAAGGATTTGAGCGTACACTGCCTCTGGGTCCATGCAGGGAGGGGAAAAGGAGGAGAGGTTTAATAGGAGTGTCTGAAGGCTAAAGGTCGGCTCTGTTAAAGTCAGTGCTTTGCCGTCTAATAGGAAGACAAAGTCAAACTGTGGGATGCAGTCCTTTGACCAGTCAAGACACAGCTTCCTGATCAGTGTGGTTTTTCCCATGCCAGCATTGCCAAGTAGCAATATGTAGCGTTTGGGTTTGTCTCCACTGGAGT
Source organism: Dicentrarchus labrax (assembly GCF_905237075.1). Lineage (NCBI taxonomy): Eukaryota > Metazoa > Chordata > Actinopteri > Moronidae > Dicentrarchus > Dicentrarchus labrax. The sequence continues at coordinate 2,743,715 of NW_026136722.1, read as the reverse complement.
CTTTGAAGATCTGAGTGGAAAAAGACAAACATACAGATGAGTTGCAGCCAGTATAGCCATATAACAAATCAAACTAAAGCAGTGCAGTGAATCGGGGCCAGGAATTTTGAGGAAGATGAAGAAGGAGGAAGAAGACAAACCAAAATTATCATTAAAACAAAATAATTTTTGTTTCTCATCTAGACAACATAGACAAGATTGATTGCTTCCAGTGACAACCTGATGTTTAAAGAAACTTTGTATTTATATCATTAACACAATCTGGCTGGGTTGTTTGTGGAGGACAGTCTGAAGCTGCAGTTTAGCCAGTTTGGTGTCTGTTGAGCTAAAAAAGTGGGAGGAGACTGACAATGTGGTAGGTTTAATTACTTTTACAGTTTTTGAGAAAAACTAAGTGATGGACTTCATAATTCCTACCGGCTTAAAGCATCTGAATATTAAATAAATTTGGCCTACATTTGATGAAAGTTACAAAGCGGTAGAGGAACTGGCAGCTGACTAGTATTGAAATTAGCTGTGCTAAACTATGACACCAACTATCCAACAAAAATTAAACTCATACCTGACTCTGCCCCAACAAGCTTTTTTGCCGATCTGTATGTCCCATGATGACTAGCTCCTTATCCAACGTCCTGTTTGTGTTTTTTCCAGAGCGAAAGATCTCTCTCTGGCTAACTTGTACATCCACGTAATGAGAGGTTAGGGTAAGGCCTGCTTCCATATCCTGGCAGGTTTGACTCATGTGGGCTTTGGATTCCTGAATGTAGTCCTTTACAACCTCTGAAAAACAAACACATTTACCAGACTGCTTCTCCAAAAAGCATGATTTGTACTTTTAGGAAACTTTAAAAAACAGAAGAGAGGAATAAAAGCATTTCATAACTTACGTGGGATATCAAGAACAGTGGGAGACTGAGGAACAGGTGATTCCTTACATGTGGACAGCTCTGAAATGCAACATGTCATGATATTTGTAACATGGCAACGACTCTGCAGGGTAATTTATGCACAAGGAGACACAAATGAGACGTATACTAGTGATGCGTGGGTCGGGGTTTTTTCCAACCCGTGGGTCCCACATTTATTTAATAATTTGACCCGCTCCATCCCACCCCGCACAACCGCATCTATTTTCACAACCCGCCCCACCCCGCCCCGCCGCTATTAAATACGCGTTAAATATGTCATTAAATAAGGCTTTTATTTGGTCTTACAAATGTGCTTGAAAACAGCCTTTCGAGAGGCACTGGAAACTGGCAACAACAAATTCAAATCTTAATAAAAATAAATATATATATAGGGGCTATTGTGACATCACTAACGTATACTGATCCAATCCAACTTCATTTGTTAAGCACTTTAAAAACAACCAAAGTTGACCAAAGTGCTGTACAGGAGAAATTAGATACTTACCATGGTTGGGGGAGAGGGGTGAGACACAAGTGGGAGACATGGCTTTGCTAGCAGTGTCTGACAAAGATCCTGGTGGGGATGAACTCATTCTGACTGGTGCTACTGCACTATCCACTACACACACAAACAGAAGAAAATAAAAATGAAGAGCCTGCATTCACATAAACAGCAGCTGGTAGAAAGTGGCTGCCATGCTGTTGCTTAAAAGGCAGAACAGAACAGTAAATGTGGAATCATAACCTACATAACGCTGCCAGTATAAGATCTCTGCATATGGGTGCAGGAAGTAGAATTGGCACACACACACACACCCACCCACATACATGCACATCTCAGATTAAAGGGTTTTTTATTCACCTGGGGAGAGGGGTGGCACTTGGCGTTTGTAAGGTGGTGAGGCAGCAGGAACTACATTAGAAATAGGAGTACATACTGTTGATATCATATATGTGCAATAAACAGACATACACGGGGAGCAAGACAAGTTAATAGAAAATACATTTAACACAATGAAACACAATTTAAAGAAATATAATGTAAGAGAATCTTTGAAAATGAAAACACAGATATAATAAGTATAAGTTCAGTATGTAGAATTACAACAAATCTCATCGCCAAAGTCAGAATTCAAATCTCGCGGGGGAAGGGATGGGGGCTAAACAACAAAAGCAAATGAGGATCAAGGACTGAGACCTGGGATACTCCACATGTTATATTGATATGCCACCATATACATAATTCCAAACAGAAGCAAAGTAGTGCCATCTAGCTCGTAATACTATATTGAGTCAAAGGCAAAGGATTCAATTAGCCTGGCATCAGGAGACTAATTTGCAAATGCATGTTAGGTCAGTCTGAAACCTCTCTCTATCAACAGGCGCAGAACAAAGCGCCTCTGGATGCAACTGATTAGACCTTCAACCAATCAGACCAATGAAATGTGTGAAGTAGTGCTGAGCGACACATGCAAGTTGGGGCAGTGCTTGGTCTGTTTTGAAGCAAGAAAAAAATTGCCTAGTCTCAAGCTTCCTCAAATTACAGCTACAACAGTACACTAAAATGTGTTTCTGAAAACAACTGAGGCAGCAAATAGGCTATGCAGTCACAGAATCTTGATTCAAATTTGATCAGCACTGCCTAATGAAAAAGTTTGGGTCTGAGTTTTGTGAGCGAAGTGCATTGGGCTGGACGGACCTTCAGACTGGATAGACCTACAACCAGTCAGAGCAGTGAAACAAATCCTGACCGGTGACGCTTCTCTGTCAGCCACTGTATCAAACCCACCCCATATTAGGTAAATGGTTGTGACTGGCCTGAGCAGATGCAGGACTGGTGTTTTCTTTCTGAATGAAAGGGTTGTTCGATGCATCTGCCACACCAAATGAAATATGAGCTTGCAGATTTGTCTGGTCTCAGGCTGGAGATTAAATGGGACTATGACTAGGTGATTTTGGCAAATTAAATATATAGATGAATATGAAAGATTTCTGGTGGACCTTTTTTTCTGAGCATTTAACATTCAAAGAAGATTTGATGTGCTAGTTTTCAGGGCAGTTACATGAAACTGAATTCCTTCACAAACAGGATGTTTGGTGGGGCTATTACATTGGACCGCACTAGATTGAACAGGTATACTTATAAAAAACAGTAACTCAGTGTGTGTACTCACTCACCAAATATGTAAGTAGGAGCAGCTGTGTTGGGAAAACTAATAACCGGAGAAGAGAACCCCAGTGTCTGAACAACCTGGTATGCTGAATTGTCTGGGATGGTGATAAACTGAATGGAGGGAGGGAGATGAAGGATTCTTGGTGGAGTGGTGGAGAGGCCTGCCATCTCTGCTGGCTGTGATCCTGTGTCAGTGCCTGCAAATCAAGCAGTGACAACATCCTTATCGTTCTCTGCCCACAGGTTTTCTTAACCTTGAGCTTATCAAAAAGGGGGGTTGACAAAAGACAGCATGCTGATAGTTTACATTCCGAGGACATACCAAGGGATTTAGTGTGAGAGACGTTCCTATTTGTAGACATGAAGGCTATAAATCTCAGTGGTCAACAGTATAAGACTAATTGCACTAGGCTTGTGTACTATCAACTATAAACACCTCATCCAAAAAGAGTATATCGAGTAAAGCACCAAACTGATCTGGAGGAAGTCTGGTGAGGTGAGAGTTCTTCTTTTAGTTCATCAATGTGACCTCTCATCTGATGACTTCAAAATTAAACTTCCCGTTTCTCGATCTGTACTCCAATGCTACAAAGGAACCAAGTCAAGCATAGCCAGCCAACATCCCTTTAACTCATGAGTCTAATCTTACACTTACTACTACAGCAGCCTCACATGGTTGTATCGTCCGTAAAATGGCATTTTATTAATCTGTGATGTCATCGATACATGATTTAGTTAAAGTTTGGCTCAATTTGCAACAATATTGATACAACCTTTCTTGTTTTTTTCTTACGACTCCCTTAATAGCAGTAGCTTGAATTACTGTAGATCAACAGGCGCATTAGCTCTTTAAATGTTTTAAAAACCTGCAGTGAGTATCTATGCCCCAAATAATCCATTTACAGCAGCAACATTTGTAACTTACCTTGGTTGACAGTTGGCTTAACCTGTGCCTTTTTGATTTCTGGTCGACCTGCAAGAGTTGAAGAACTAACATTACAACATGCAAACTAAAAACACTGGGTAAAACCTGATCCCATGGGGGGGTCAATCAGCGGCCCGGGTTCGAATCAAACCTGCGGCCCTTTGCTGTGTGTCATCCTCTCTCTCTCTCTCTCTCTACCCCCCTTTCCTGTCAATCTTCAGCTGTCTCTATCTAATAAAAGCATGAAAAAGGCCTAAAAAATTACTTAAAAAGAGAGAAAGGGTATTTTGATCCAGTAACCCAACAGTAATGTAATGTAACACCAACACTGGGCACTCATTAACTGCAAATCATATCGTAGTAAATTTGTCTATCATTCAATTTCTCTTATTATATGCACCTGAACTTTGTTCTGGAATAATATGACTGACTATAAAAATTATAGAGGACAAACAGCACAGTAATAAAACATTAGCTATGAGATGGGCTTATGGTTAACATGACATTTGAAGGTGCAATGTCATAAATGGTTTACAGACATTGAACCACACAAACAAGTCTGGATAGATCACCTGCAGCTCTTTGCCTTTTTGGTCTAGATGGTGTGTTCTCATCAGAGCACCGTTGCGACCGGGGAACTGGAGAGGAAAAATAGAATAAATATAAATAGAACATGTAAACCTGCAATATAAGCAAGTAAAACTGATACATTAGTTTGGGGTTGCATAATGTTGCAGCTGTAAATTCTTAATGGAAGTTTTATATGACAAAGGAGTGATCAGGACAGTTTTCACAAAACGCTGCTGTGAGTGGGTTCTAGTTAGCGGCTGGTCATCTACCTCTGGGTCTTTTTCTCCTGTTATTTCTTTTGTCTGTTAGTGTGTCCGTCTGCCTCTGTTCGTGGCTGTCTGGGCTGGGCAGCTCTTTTGGCATGGGTACGTCACCTGAAGTGCATAAAAGAGGAAGTAAAAGAGTCAGTGAAGCAACTAGCAGACACAGTAGACAGAAATGATTGTTATTCTCATGAATTTCAGTACTGAACTGAAAATCATGACCGTAAAGCATGTTTCTCCAAACATCTTGAAGAATCGAAAAAGGAAATAGGACTCACAACAAAAACGTCACAAAAATGAACCCTTGTGTTTTGTTGGCATTGGCTTTACGTTATTTTTATCCATTTTGTTTTTCTACTGATGTCATTAAAAGCTAATATGTAGAAAAGTGAATTTATAATCATTTTCTCTGCCACTGCTTAACTTTTGCAGAAGGTGACTAAAATGCAAAAACAGCCACATAAAGCAATGTTATTACACTAAGGAAATATTTTGTGTTTCATATGTTATATGGAGTATGCATAAATGAACATATATTATTTTTATTTAAAACCCTTAACAGACAAATGAATGCTCAGTATGGTATCCTACAGAGTGACGTAACTTATGTTTGGGGTTAGTCCAGGTCAGTCGTGGCATGTGGACATATATGATAAACACATGACAGTATCTAATAACAGTTATTAATCTATATGCTTCTGTCTATTATTCATCCACAGTCCATTGTGTATGAACATGTCTGTTTTACAGTTTTAGACCTTTTCTTTTTCTCCTTTATCGCCTATCTGCTGTTATGTGTCAGCAGCTGCAAAATGAAAAGAGGAGATCCTTACTGAAGTTGGTGAGTTCATCCATACAGTTCAACAACGAATCGCCAAAGAACAGATCTGTGTCTGGGAAAGCAAATGCATGGAGAGAATTAGACAATAGATTACTTTTGTATCATTACATACTGTACACTGTACACATGAATGAATGCAGTATGTGTGAGGGGGTTTGGTTGCAACTCACCCATTATCTTCCCCAGGTTATCTTCATTATAATTCAAGTATTCAGATAAATCATCTAAAACACAAATAAAGAACATTATTGGAAGAAACAGTTTGCTTTCCTTTCTTTCACTCATATTTGCTAACCATTTAAATGTCACAATGCATTGAATGTGCATGGATTAACAAGCTCTGCTTCATATTTTGGATAAAATAGGACAGAGGCACCAGGATCTGAGCATCGCACCTGAGTCTAGTGAGACTCCAGATGTTTTATCTACTTTTTAATGAGCTCAACCAGTCACTGAATACAAATATTTTTCTAGTTAACTCTCCCAATTAGATTAATGAGGTTCTAGTAGTTTTATGGAGTAACTTTCATGCAGTTCATCAGTGTGTTGATTCATGTAGAAACAATCTGAAGAGCTCTTTTCTACAGTCTAGGCTGGTAATTCAGACTCAAACTACTAACCTGGCAAATCTCCCAAATCAAGAGTGACATACGGATCCAGAGCCACTTCCTGCATCCTGGCATCTAATAGTACACACACACACACACCCACACATAAAGTGAAAAAAATGAAGATAGTGATGCACGAAAACTGAAAGCATCACGTTAAAGTTGCCTGAGCAATGCACTGTACTCGCAATATCTTAACCTCTGTGCACTGATCAACGTCAGATGTGTCATTGCAGCCATAACTATCAGTTGTTCTGCACAAGTTCTCATGTTAATTTCACAATCTCCTCATTGCTCATTCCTCATTGTAAACACAATGCTGCCATTGTTTTATCTGCTGCCTGTGCTTTGCCTTGCATCTGCTGCAGATAAAAGTGCTACTATTTAAAATGTCTTCACATGAATGCACTACTTCCTGCATCTTTGTTGTACAAAATAAATATGATGTTACAACCTTCCCAATCTCACTATGGTTGGTAGATATTAAACTACTACTGGGGTTGTTTTCTGTGTATCCAGGTGACTATAGGGTAAATTATATCAGTATGTCTGACACTTGCAGTGCACTATCTTCAGAGGCTATTTTTAACAAGGTCTTCTATTTTAGATAAAATGGGACAAAGGCAGCAGGGTCTAATCATCTCACCTATAGTAAGAGTTCAGATCTTTTATCTGACTCTTCAGGCAACATTGTCCAAATGTTCTACCTGAAAATAACAATAGTTTCAAAATCATTTTGATATGACACTGACTTGTAATAGGGTGAATGGTGCCTCTCTCATTCCCCTCTGCACCCCATACGCCTGTTTGTATGTGTCTTTGGGCTCCGGGTCGGGACAAGTGCACAGTGCTTTATGGCACTAAGTCACATACCACCAACTATGTCACTGAGTTTGATGAAACTGGGCCATATTTTATGGAGAAAATGTTTCCTGGCTTTCCCTGTTGCTGCTCATCCTCTACTTGTTGAGTTTTTTTCGTGCTGCCCAGACTGTGAATTCAGATCACCGGGTGAGTGTGTGCAGTCTTTACACTGCTAGAACAATAGCTTTGGACCAATGGGAAGAGGAGGTTTTGTGCTGTCCATATGTAGGTGTATAAGGGAATTGTGCCAAATCACAAAAAATACCAATTCTTATATAATGTTGCTCAATGGGCTCAACCAGTAACTGAATAATTTTACCCCCCCCAAAAAAAACTCTTCAATTCTTCAGAGCTCCTTTCTACAGTCTAGACAGCTCAGTCAAACTCAAACAATACCAACCTGGTATACTGCCCATGTCAGAACAGATATACGGGTCCTGATCCACTTCCTGCATTTTGGATCCTGTTAACACACACACATAAAATGGGAAAAAAATGAAGTGAAAAAACAAAGATATTGATGCACGAGGACTGAAAGCATCATACTGTGTTTAAGTTGCCTGAACAGTGGCAGCCTAATGTGTGCCAACATCAGTTGAGGATTTGGCAAGTCTTGGAGAGTGTCATTGCAACCACAACCATTTTCAAGTTGTGTACATTCCCACATTAAGTTTCACAATTTCCTCATTGCTAAATCTCACTGTAAAAAATATATTTTTGTTTAATTTGGTGCTGTTTATGTTGCAAGCTGTGGTATCTGCCTCCAAATATCATAACACAAGTAATGATAGATACACTAAGGCTGAATAAATAAACTAATAAATGAACCAATAAAGTGTGTGATCATACTCTTTTCTATATACAGTATTACTGTTCATTACACCTGTCTAGGGACTGCAGTTGAGAATTAGCCAAAATGGCTAAATTGGCACATTTGCGGTTAAAGACCATTCATTCCTCTTGACAACATATTTTACATGATACAACGTGATGAAAGTGCTCCAGGCTCTAAAAAACAGGACATACAAAGTGACTGTATACTGAACTGTATAAATAGAAATAAATGCCAAGCTAGGCAACAATTGCCAAATTCCATGTGAATTACAAAATGCATTCTCATTAATATAGGACTTCCTGTATCAATGTGGTACAAAATCAAAATGGCAACAACCTTGAACAGTTTGTCCCTGCACAAAGACATAAATGACACAGAAAATGTCCCGGCCTTTTCATGCCTTTATTGGATAGTGACAGCTGACGATCGACAGGAAAGGGGGGTAGAGAGAGAGGGGATGACACGCAGCAAAGGGCCGCAGGTCAGATTCGAACGCGGGCTGCTGCAGCAACTCCGTATATGGGTCGCTAGCTCTACTGACTGAGCTAACCAGGCGCCTGTGATATGAATAATTTATAAATGCAAATTAAACATATTATTTATACCTTGGATTCAGAAAGAGTCCTGTTTCAGGGGTCAAAAGCCTTCACAGCTGATCAGGAAAACGTCAACCTGGGCCGGTATTATCAAAACTCTGTAATATTACACTGAAGACTCTTTTCAAGAGCCCAGTTTAGACAGGGGAAAAAAAAAATCTCAGCTAACAGACTGACACTTCTTTTACCTGGTGACTCACTCATTTTCACCCATCAAATGGTAAAAGGGAAAACAGTTTTATTTTCTCTGGCTTATGTGTATGTATGCGGTTTAGCTGGATGTGGTTTTTTTGTATGCTTGCTCTTCTCTGTGCAGCAGCTATCTAAGACACTATCAGTCTAAACACCTCCAGAGCTCTCTTAAATTTAAGAATACGTCTAAGTCAAAAGAAATAAATAGCTTGTATTCTTACGTTTGTGAGTAGGAGTAAAAGAAAATTATGGTTAGATAAATACAGAGACTGGATTCTTATATATGAATTTCCACCATGAACTGCAACATCCCCGATTTGAGTCCAGTCTTTGCAGAATCTCTTTTTCTCCTAAATTTCCTGTCATCTTTCTAAAGGCAGTGTTGAACAAAGTCGTAACATGCCAAACAATAATAATACAAATGTAGCTATTAGAGACGACAGAGAAAAAAAAGACGGGAAGAGCAGGGAGGGAGGGGGAGGATAGAGGAGAAGCAAGGGAGGGAGGGGATGATGGAGGAGAAGCAAGGAAGGAAATAAGAGTTGAATACCAAAGAAGTTTCTTTGTTTAGTGTTGAGACCTGGAGACCTGTGTGACAGCGTGTCCCAACATTGCTACAAGTCCTATTGATACTATTATGTTATCATTTGGTATATTTGGGATATGTATGTCATACTTCTGCCCTGTTTGAAAGTGAAAGTAACAGGTCTGACACGATCCAGTGGCTGAATTTGATATTTAAATTTAGCACTGACATTCAAAGCTACAAAGAAAGAAAGACCAAAAACAAACCCACTGCATCAGCTAGAAGTAAAGCTACAATATTTGAATGTAAACAATTCATGACACAGGTTATACAGTACAATACAATACATGACCCCTTCCTATTGAGATGAAAGAAGCAGACAGAAGAAGTCTGTCCCTCTTATGATATTATTATTCGATAAACCACCAAACAAGGTTGGTTCAGATAATACATAGTGTGTGATTAATGTGAGCTGTCACTTTTGTTTCAATGTAGGATTATTTCAGACGTAGACAAGCCCTGACTCGGCCTACAGACTTAGACCACCATCGAATGTCAGTCTGTCTGCTTATTCCTGGACAAATCACGTAAGCTTAACAACACAACATGTATTGTTGAAGGTATTCACCTCCCTTCTCTCTCTCATTCAGTTCAACTTAACATAATGGCCAAGCTAACATCGCTAACACAAGGCTATTCCGAAAGTTTAGTCATAAATGAAAGGTAGGTGGGGTCAGCATTTTTATCTCACACCAATTGGTGTGGACGTGAATGCTGTGACTTTAGTTTCAGTGAGAGACTCTTTAATGATGGCTGCGTTACATTCAGATGAGCCAGTTTCAGGGTATGATGCGTGCTCACTCACTGACTCAGCTTACCAGGACACTTAATGACCCGTGTTAATGTTGGTAGTTACACCTGTGGTTTTGCTGCTTTGACAAGACAAAATGGCTTCCGTGAGAGGGATCTATTGAGACCTGGTACAGCTCTACAGTATCAAAAGAATATTTATATCATATTATAACAAATCAAACCGTCCAAAAGAAGGCTGTAAAGAATGATCTTTGAAACTTGGACAGGAGAAGAGACAACATAGCTTGTCATGATGATTACCTTGGTTACAGTAACACAGACAGACAGTTGAACATGTTTTCTATGCTCAGCAACCACAAACACAGATTACCCAGAAAAAAGAAGTGCAAGTAGTGAACCATCACAGCGTTGAAGCTCAGCAGGAAGCCACTGCTTATAAGGTACGGGGACATCAAGAAGAAGAGTCTGACTCTCAGCTGCAAGTTTGGCAACTCTATCGTTATTCACTGGGATGCCTCCTCACTCTCTGTTCAGACCAAACTCTACGACCACTCTAGAGGCTCCAGTGGATAAACATTTTAAAGAGAATCCTCCACAGGTATCTGCAGTGGGCGATTTGTTCATTTTTAACATGGCGGATAGTCCAGTGGGACCCCCCTACCGATAAGAAGACTGGTTCTTTTAAATAACCCGCTATATAAGTTATATAGTTTGGAGAATTTCATAGATACAAGGCAAAACTGACGGAAGGGCGGGACTGAGAGAAAAAGGCGCAGTTACAAATACTTCAACACCATGGACAACGCCAACGATTGGTCAATACAAAGCACAGTTAGGAAACTGATATTACAGAGCCATGGTCGGGATTTGGCGCCCTCTAACTTGCACAAACCTCGGTCAGATAAAGGGTCAGCGAGTTCATAACGCAAGTTAGACATTACAGTATGATGTTCCGGACCTTTGCTTGAGGAAAATTTCTCTAACTATTCGCTTGCAAGACCTGTGAGATTACTTTTCTCTGACTGTCTCTCGTCTCTGTCCTGTGTGTATCTCGCTCTTAAGGCCCTTCTCATCGCACAGATTTGCTGAGTAGCATCACGTGAGATGAACCTCTAAACCAGTGGTGTAAAGGCTAGAAAAGCTGTGCCAATTAAAATAGAAACACATAATTTATTGGTTATAGATCCGGCCCCCGCACAGGACGGCGTATGGATCCTCACTCAGACTATGGTCCAATTATTAGTGACTTTGGTCCTAATGGATGGAGACGGGGGAGGACAGGTTAACAAAGTTGATGTATTTTTGGTATTCCCACTTCATCCTCGCCTTGTGGGTGTCTGGCCATGCACCTTTTAGGTTCCAGGTAGGCTTGGGGTCAGTCTACATGGCAGTGGCAGACATTATCTCCTGCCCAGTAAAAGGGCGGGTTTGTTGTTTTATCATCTCATAAGTAATTTCCCCACAGGATTATTAAAGTATATCTGATTCTGATTCAGGTAACATCGTGGCAGCCGGCCATGCTTGGGTTAGCCAAATTAGACGCACACCCTTAGTATATAAAACTCACCAGAACTCTGATTGATATATATATGATCATAACACAGTTGTGGACTTTAAACTCAGCCCAATGCTTGGACTTGCTCATCAATAAATCTCGAATGTGCACCACAATGTAGGTGCTGTTTCCTGTTACATCGAACATTTTATGTGCACTCGCTTAACTGGTTAATGCATTTGGTGCAGATAAAAAAAACAGTTGCTCATGCTATTTTAACGCACAGAAATGTGAATTGCAGTGGGGTGATTTGACACCTGATAACATACAAAAAGCTTCAGCTATTACATGCACGGAACATGCAAACTTGAACATAGCACCGTGTTGCATGCTCTGTCACAGTTAACTTCATCATTATTAAAAGCAAACACATGACACACAGCACTACACATATCCGGGATGAAAAGAAAAGCTGCAAGGGGTCAAAGAAAAGCCTTGAATATTGCTAAATCCTGATGATAAATGAGTGAACTTTCATGCTCAAATACTCCTCCAAACATTCACACTGGCTACCACCTACTGTGCATGCTTCTGTTTGGTGTTGCCAAAGCAGCAATGAAATTAGGGTACTTTCTTTTCTCCTCGGAAGTCCCCCCAAATACCCTGTCTCCTCTAACTTCCCCCGACAACGACCACTCATCTCTTTTGTTTTATACATGGATGATGTGTGGGAAGATTTACCCCCATAACGCCACTTTACACATACGTAAAGGGTTAATGGAGTATTCGCCATGTGATGGCTGAAAAGTTCTTCAAAATACATACAAAACGAAACATATCAAGCTGACAATAACAGTTTGTACATCATTAAGGTTATCTAAAAGCATACAATATCAGATTGCAAAATCATGCATATTTAGAAACATTAATTTATTCATTATTTTGCTGATTATATATAATGATGAAAGTTATTTAAAAAACCTTTTACTACTGCGCATAATTCAGTAAAACAACTTAAAATAGTCACAAAACGACTCATATAGCTGCATGAAACAAAGGAAAGACCCCGACATCTTTTCCTATCCATGATTGCGCACTTTGGATGAACGCGCCCAAACGGTCCCATCAGAGCTGGGGTAACATTTACCTGCCAGCCCGGTTTCAGTGATGCTCAGGTCCGCTGTACTCCTTCTGAATACTCGCAGTGCGATAAACTCCCAGTCGCAGTGTGTACATTAAACTCTACATATGTCCTCAGATGACCTATATCTCTCAGTGCGCACAACCTGCTCCGTCTGGCTATAAACACTGCCTTTACTTTCACTTTGCCTCGATGCAACCCGACAGGTTGGTGGTTGCCAGAGATGATGAGGGGTAACGGCAGACTTTTATTTCTGTTTCGGTTTATGCCCTCAATAATACAGCCAACATTTTGGATGTGAAAACAGCCAACATCTGACTCAAAAGTCAACTTTTTACACACGTTCCTGGCAGTTAGTAATTACTATACTCTAATTCTTATTTTAGACTAAGTCTTAGTTATTCTAACGATATTATTATTATTCTCTACCTCACTGTATGCTGCATAACAGACACACATGTTCATCTTTTAATAATATATTGATGTTATGCACATTCTGCTTGAAATTGATCCTCTGACTCCCTGTGTCACCACTATACATGTGACAACGGCATGTGAAAACACCTATTTTGATCCAGGAAACATGGTGTGTTTGACTGTTAGGAAAGTGGAAAGTACCTGCTCTACCTGTTAAACAGTGCCAATTAGATAAAGCACTGTGCCATGCTGCCACACACACTCATACCGTCATACACCAAGTCATTAGAATGTGGCACATGTTTGTCCACCCAGGGATGAAACCGGTTTTCTTCAGAAACAATAGGTGTGACTGGACACAGTCAGTACAGGGGGAAGTGAGGAAAGGGAAGAGTCTGGACCGGGTGTGCAAGATGCCAGAAGGTCAGAAGAAACAAAAACAAGTTGTAACAATGTGGCACATGAGTACGAAACTGTTGATCTTGCTGTGATTTTGAAGCTGTGATGACATTAACTGAACTGAGGCGAACATGGCACAAAGGTTAGCTAAAGGCTAGTAGATAAACAATAACCTCTGACAGGATAGGCAAAGCTCTCAACAGGCCACACCCGTATGAAACATGAAACTCACGATAAAGACAAACTCCGCCCTTGTAATTGCATCCGATTACATCTCTTTCGATAGGCTAAACATTGTGCCCAACATTCCTGTCCTCTGCCAAAACTTTGTCTTATTTACACTGATAGTAGGTTTCCCACAGCAGTCCATCCTGTCTGTTGAGTGTCCAGTTCACCACAACCAAATATCAGCTGCTTAACCCTTGAAACACAGTGTCTAATTCTTCCAGTGGATCACTGAAGCTTCATCAGGCTTTCTGCTAATCAATAGTTACAGTTTAAAGTCATCCGTCTGGTTCTCTATGATTAGAGGTCTGACACTGTCCTGCTATTAGACAGGTAATAAAACTACAAAAGGTGCAGTGGCTTTGTTTTGGGAAGGTGCCCTACCCTCTTGCAGCAGTGAAATGTAACTAAGTACATTTACTGAAGTACTGTACTTCTTCTTTTCTTCTTACACCACTTTATACTTCTACACCACTACACTTCAAAGGGGAAACATTGTGCTTTTCGCTCCACTGCATATCTTTGACAGCTATTAACTAGTTTAACAAATTAAGGTTTGTTATAAATTAAACTACCTAACAGTAACAAACAATTAGCCTGAAATGATTAGTTAATTAATTAATCAATTAGCCGATTGATTGGACAAAACGAGGCGCTACTCTAGGCTGTGTGTAACTGTGACAGCATTTGTCATTATTTTCAGACGTTTTAGAAACCAAACACTCGATCAGTTAATGGAGAAAGTAATCAGTAGATGAATCCATAATAGAAATAATCATTAGTTTCAGTCCTACACAAAATAGTTAAAAATGAGCTCTACCTCAACTACAACAGTGAAATCCTGTTTTTACATCAAATACATGAGTCATGAAACAAATAATATTATGATATAATATATAATAAGACAGGCATTGACTACGTTTACTTTAAATACTTTAAGTACATTTTCCTGCTTATGCTCTTTGTACTTTTACTTAAGTAACATTCTCAGTGCAGGACTTTTACTTTTTACAGCGTGGTAGTACTTTTACTCTATCTGAATTCTTCCTCCACTAGGCACTGCCCTGTTTTCCCACATCATTTGAGTGCTTGTGGCCTTGGAATAAGTCAAACTGAAACTGAAAGTAAGGCACACCCTCACCACCAAATCCTGTGCAAATGAGGACAGTATTATGTACTCCTCTTTTAGATCAACGGGAGTAAATAATACTGTCCTCAACTTGGAAAGCACAACATATGTGTCATACAAGGGATGGAGCCCTTTTGGAGCTTTCATTTTTGTGCTCTTTGGGGGACAACAGAAGAAATAGAAGTTTCATTTAGCACAACCTGGAAATCAGGACTCTGACAGTATTCCTACAAGCCCTGACAGATCATGCAAATATGAACAACTGGGGTTAACAAAAGATACAGGCACATTATATGATGACTGAATGCAAACTTACCCCAGTGGGACTCCACCCTCCCCTCGTCCTCTTTATTCTCATAGAAGTCTCTTATGTCAACAGTGCTGCACGTTTTTGTGCTATTAGCAGCACTGAAAACATTTTCCACATTGTCTAGAACGCTTAATGTCATGTTGTAATCTATACTTGAGTAAAATGAGTTATCTTGTGCCTCAGTGTGAGTATCTTTTGGTGTATAGGAAGCAAATAAATGTGCAAAGTCTTCTATAAATCCTGGAAAGCCACACTGTGAATCTCCTGTCAGACAGAGCAGGTCCTCTGTTTTGTCTTTTGTCCTGTTAACTAACCCGCAGACGTCGACACCAGCCTCCAGCCTGTCTGTGATGTTGTTGTTTGTGTCTGTTGCCACACAGACTTCAACAGGTGAGGCATTTCTTGCTGCTCCAGAGATGTCAAAATGATCAGTGTCCAATCCAATCTCGTATGTAGAGGAATACGGTCCCTTTGGTGTGTCAGTTGCTCCTTCACTGTCCTGTGTAAAGTCTGGGTCTTTAATCTTTGCCTCTGTAGAGTTAAAGTTGTCAGCGTACAAATCTAGAGTCCTGCAGACAATTGCAAGCTCAGTTTCCTCTTCCATATTCAGAACAGGGCATAGTGCTTCACTGTCTGTTACTGTAATTTCACTTGTTGCACAGCAAGTAGTCAAAGAAGGAATCAGCGACAGCAACATCCTCCCCGCTCTGTCCCAGTGCTGCCACAGAGGCACAGCTATCTTCCTAGCTGCCTCCTCTACCTGCTCTAACCACTCCTTCTCAATTTCAGAATTCCCCTCATTTATTCTTTCATTATCACATTCTGGCTTCTGCATCAATTCTGCACTTCTCAGCAGTTCTGTAATTTCGTCATCTGATCTGAAACTGCAGTTGTAGTCGTATACTATCTGTGTAGAAAAGACTCCTTTACTGAGGTAGTGCCCGTCCATCACTGGTGGATTTGGCCAGGACCTTGCGCTGTTATGTTCATCAGACTCCGATCCGATCTGGTTGTGATTGGTGGTGGCAGATTGTCTGCAGACCTGGCTGAATTGACCTTGGATGAGGTGATCGTGGGTGGGTGATCCTAGAGAATTCATCAGATCAGATCCTGTTTTACATGGCGTTTTGCTGTGAGCTGGCTCAGGTGTGACCCCCGCAGTGACTCGGTGGAGACTCAAGCACTTGCTGTAAGCCTCTGAGATGATCCGCTCCTCCACCAAACCCTCCAGCAGAGCTTGGATCTCAGGAGGAGAGGCCCAGGTCAGAACCAGCCGCACTCCGTCCAGAACCTCCTCGAACTGGGCCATGGTGGCGTGTCTGCTCCCCGGACATTGATGTCTAGTGCAACAGCCACTAGTAGGGATGATTAAGTTTTATTTTCTAAAGGAAATGATTTTGTTCAGGAGGTGTTCCCAATAAAAGAGGGAGGTGTTTTTGTGGCAGGAGGGGAGGTCTGTTAAAGTAATTGTTTCATTTTTTTGTGTGGGAATGTATGTGAGAGAGGTTTTGATAGTCTGGAGGTAGACGTGTCATTATTATTAGGAAGTGAGGTTACATTATGCTTACACACACTGAAACTCACTGCTGTGCTTTATTTCGACTTTATTAATTAGCATACATTTTGTGTGATGATAAATTATATTGCTATTTTACATACAGTCTACAACATACACACACAGCTTTGTTTGATTTACACATCATTTTGAGAGCAGTACCACAACCCACACACTTCTAAAACCAAAAAAAAAAAAAACATTTTCAACACAATTCCATAGTACATAGCCACTTTTTTTTTTATAAATACATAATTATTCCATTCATTACAATCATTTTCACTGGATGTTTGTCAAGTTATTGTTTCACTGATTTAGGGACTTTTCTTTGTGTAGCAGAATATTACAATGGAGGAAATACATTTGTTTATTTCCCCAATTGAAACTCCTCCCCATTGCATTTTCAGTGTGCTTTCACACATTTATGGCTTCACAATCACAGATATACAGCAATTATTTACACATAACCAAACACCCTTTATGCAGTACGCTCTGTTCCTCAGTCGCTACATGAACGTACATTTGCGAACCTTTGTCATTCTAAATATTAAATGAGTCACTTTATTGTCAAGGGATCAGGACTGGTTTGGTAAAACATGGCACAATTTACTGCCATGCCCCATATTCATTATGCTTCATTTGCTTAGTTTCACCCCAGCAACACCTGTTGCTCTACATTCGAGGTCATCTGTAAAGTTAATGATGGAAAGGCAGCTTGTCGATCAAAGGTCAAGACTTCAAAATTTAAGAATAGATTTTAAAATAATTTGATTTTACATTTTATTTTAAATATATTTAAGGAAGTTGAAATATTTCTTCTCCCATATCACAGTACAGCATACTGCTTCCAAGAAACCTGTTTTGTACACTTATTATAAGGTTTCCTGTGTATTGAATCCTTTACACATCACAACTACATAGTATTAATGTATTACGTAAAAAATCTTTAATTGCTTTTCCTTATATTCTGGGAAATGTAACTGACTGTATTTTTTCAATTATTTCATTTTTCTACAAAACAGAATTGCAGAAAATAGAAGAAAATATTTTAGTGCTTAAAGTCATACATTTATAACTCGACCTGACTGCAACGAACACTATTATAAAATAAATGGAGATCTATGTGGGTATAATGTGTGAGAAACACTTGATCTGTGTGGCTGTGGCTACTGTTGTTTTGTCTGTTAGCAGGATGCAGATGCAGTTTCACATGTGTTTTTTAGTGAACCCCAGAGGAACTATGACTATGTATGGCAAAGTACACGAGAACCACTCGCACACACAAATAAAACATGGCAACAAGACATGGCAGGCGAGAGCCAACGGCATTATCAGTTAGAAAGCTTGCAAGATTATCTCAAATAATCTTTGATTTATAAACAAATAAAACAAAAGAGACCTACTTTAATAAGTGAGTCAGTTTTTTGGCATTTGCCTTTGATTGTACAGTAGAGTGAGACAGGAAAGGCATGGGAGAGAGAAGGGATAACGTGCTCTCGGGTTGGCGTATGGGAATGTGTCCCTAGCAGTGGACTCCCCAGTTTCCACATTATGTATTATGTATAAAGGAAAGCTGCGCAGGACTTGGTGTATTCCTGGTTTTATACATGTGGAAATTTCAGTGCATATGTAGTTCTCAAGTTTTGTGAGTACAATATCTTTCTGAATGAAAGCTGCAGTGTCTTTTATACATGAGGCCCCTGGGCTGGACTCAAACTCAGGCTGCTGTGGCAAGGACTCAGCCTTGGTATGCACTATGGATGTGCTACCCTAATAGTTTGATTTAAAAAAAAATACGCTGAAGGTGATTTCAGGTTTGGTCATTTATTTTAGAAATCTGTTACAGCAAGTACATATATATTTCCAAAACAATTGTTTAGAACATATGAATAATCAAATGAACATACTAATTGACAATCAGGAATCAACCTCTACATATTATGTTGTCACTGATTTTCTGTAGATCAGGATTATCTGAGATACTCAGGTCATAATTACATCTGGTCAGTAAAGAAAAGGAAAACCCACCATGAGTCGAATGATACATTTTGCTTGCAGCTTTTATGTATTTTTTTTTATGAATTCACATTTTTACATTCACTAGACGTGCTAAAAACAAAACAATGCATCTACATGGCTTCAAAGATTTTCATCTCCATACAGTCTTCTCATTTCAAATGTGGAATGATTACAATCAATGAGAAAACAGAATCAAATGAGAAGCTGGATTTTCATACTATGCTGATGATCCTGTGCTTTGTATTTAGAGGACTAAATCCAACTGATGGTACCATCATTTGACTTAATACTGATTCACTGTAACCAGGGATAGTGACGGCCAATAGATCCACAAACACAACTCAACGCAACAAAAACACTCTTGGAAGGGAATGGTGTTTGGCACTACTACTTGATTCATAACATGATCTCAGATTTAACTTTCCCAAATACTCAGACAAATGAGCTATTTACTTCTGCTGGAGTAATGTTTAGTAAAAGCTACTGTACACAGCTGTTGTAGGTGTAAGTATACATTTGTGATTTTTAAAAATTCAAATCTTCAGTATGAACCAGTGGGCTTGTCACTTAGAACCAGAGGCTGTGTAATGACGAGAGTATTGAGAAACAGCGTAACGCATTGTGGGGTTTTGTAGACAAGAAATAATATTGCTAACTTTATCTTTTAAGATAAACATTTACAATTGCCTTATATCAATTTTATTAATTATCCCTCAGGGATTAGAAAGTGTATTTATCTCAGCTAAAGTAAGTGTTATATCAGTGCAAACTTAGACCCAAGTGCTTATACATACACTTAGACCATTCATCATTATAGAGCTGTAATTATTTCTAAATATTCACTTTATTACATCGTGGAACTAGTCCATATTATATCACAATTAAATGATCATTGAAGATGTTGAGATAATTCTGGCAGGCTTTTTGGTGAGTGTTGTGAAATTATTAATGGTAATAGCTTTCCTATGTGTGTTTCTTTCTCAGTCAGTCAGTAATTTCTGCCACACTCATCATGTGACCTCTCTCAGTGTTCTGGTCCAATATGGCTGCCTTCTGAGTGAGTTCAGGTGGTGCTCTGCTCCTCTGTCACACGGTTGGAACAGTAGTCCTTAATACCTGGCGGAGGAGAAAGGAGAGTAGTGTGACGATGATGAAGGGGTGTTTTAATGGACTTGAAGATTTACAAGGACACAAACATATCGGTTATTAAAAGGTGTATGTGATTTTTAATGAATGTCTGCAAACAAAGTAAAACTGTGACACAAACCACTCCTCAACCATAATCTCATGATGCAAGTACAATTATTGAATTTCAACCTCTCCTTCTTCCCCTTTAGTTAGCTGCTTCCCATTTGTAAAGCGATCACTTCTTCTTTCAATACATTTAATCAGGAATTGGGACAGCAAGTAAACCTAGTCATCAAAAATAAAGAAAGGACTTCGCTGGAAAACTCAAAATATGTCTGTGTACGTATCATCTGCGAGTGCATCATCCCTTACTTCCTTACTCAGGAATTTCACAAAACCAATTATATTATAGATCCTGGAGTTGCTTACGTACGTGTTCCTAGAAACACTCACTTTGCACAATATTCTGATAGACTTCAGCAGAAGGAGAGTCAGGTACTTCATTGAGGAAGGACTTGCCCTCGTCACAGCTTCGTGCTATCCTTGGGTCTAGCGGTACCTTTCCTAAAAGGGGTAGATTCAGATCAGCACACATTCGCTCTGCGCCCCCAGTGGTTGGGGGGAAGATCTGCGACGTGTTCTACAAGAGAGGAAAAAGACAAATCTGAGTTATGTATGCATTTTCAGATTCTATGGACTCTAAATTACATGGGATCTGTACTACTCTGTTATTGAAATCTATCATAATCTTGCATATTTTTTCTATAATTTTGTTATAGTCAGTTTCAACACTTTCCACACTTTCTTCATGCTGAAAATTAGAGCTAAACTAAATCATTTGACTCATCTGCAAGAACGGGACTGGAAAATCAGTCCTGTCCACCATCTGCCACACTTCAAATTAATATATTTTAATAACATGTTAATTGTTGTGTAAGAAGGAGGCTGATCAAGAGGTGTCCCACCAAGAATACCATGTTAGGGAACAAAAATACACCTGCATGTGGATGAAAACCTGCGCACTGCATGCTCACGTTGGGGCTTTTTCAGACTGAAAGGGAAAAATTTGAATATGTTGATAGCATCAACCTTGCGGCAATTTAGCTTGCAACTTCTGCTCCTCTTCGCTGTGTGTTCTTTAGTTGTTTGGCAAAACAGTGCAGACAAAGGATGACAATTTCTGTGACAGATGCACCGGAGCTCTACTCTACTCTCTAACACGTACGCACGCACACACGAGGATGAAATCTGCAACCAGTTTATGGAAACATTGTCATGTTTGATTGCATTGGCTGCATGTCTGTTTGCATCATTGTTTATGTGCGCAGCTGTCAGTGACCTTGCATGAAGGACAAACGAAGCCACTCATGTTTTCCACCACTCCGATGATCGGCAGCTTGACCTTCTGACAGAACCGGATCTCCTTCCGTACGTCCTGCAACGATACCTCCTAGAGAGAGACACAGAAATAGAAAAGACAGAAAGAAAAAGAAGGGTGAGAGAGAGAGTGAGTGAGTGAGAGAGAGAAAAAATACAAATGAGACAATTAGAAAAGCAAAAGCAAAAGCACTGGCTTAAATAGTTTTCCCTTTCCTCACAACAGTGAGAAAAACAGTAAATAAACTGAGCTGAGTTAGTGGCTGGGAATGTGTTGGGGAAAAAAACCCTACTCTGTTTGACATCAGCCAACAACAGCTTGGCATCAATTAATCAGTCTTTAACAGACTGGCTTTTTTGCTTGGTTCATTCCCTCGTCTGTGGTTAGTGAGACCTGAAAAAAATGAGGAAGTGATTCTGCTGCTGTCTGACCTCACAGGTCTTGGTCTAATTTAAGTATCAGGAAGTGTTTGCTCAAAAGTTAAATCTTTCACCAAACTATAATAAAATAGGATTGAGGGACACAGCGGCTATACAGCCCCAAGAATATGTATTGTATTGTACTGTATTACTTTATAAATCCCACAACGAGGAAATTTCCTTGTCACAGCAGCAATTACTTGAAATAAATAAATACAGATATTAAAAACTATGATAAAGTGGTAACGCTCTGGTATGATGGTAATTTGAAAAACAGAAACTACAACATTGATCAGGTGTTGTAGAGTCTGACAGCGGCAGGGATGAAAGACCTTCTTAACCTCTCCTTCTTACACTGTGGGTGTAAGAAGACCTCAGTCTCCTCAGCAGGTGGAGGCAAATCTGGCCCTTCTTGTAGAGAGCATGGGTGTTGTCAGTCCAGTCCAGTTTTTATCTGAGGTGAACACCCAGGAATTTATAATTATCTACCATTATCTACAGCAATGCACAGTGTGTTCTGTCATTTTTCAATCAAAACCAGCATTAACTGTTTCAGCAGTTTGAGCTACAGCAGCTCGTCTGTTGGATCGGACCACAGCCTTCAGTCCCCACGTGCATCAGTGAGCCTTTTCTTCTGAACAGCTGCTCTGTATTGTATGTACTGTGTGGCTAACATTTAACTGCTTTTACGGTGTCTTGTATAAACAAATAACAACTAAACATGCTGGATTATAACTTTATAAGCCGCTGGCAGCTTGTGCAGTTATGCTGTTGCCACTGGAGCATAGACTTTTTATAGATTTATGATAAAATAGCATCCTCTTTTGGTTGGGCTGTATTGTAGTTGCATTTTGCAGATGAATAAATAACACCATATAAAAAGTGAGAGGGAAACAACAGCTGTGTGGTGAAACACTCTGATCACTTAACTGCCTATCATTCTCCAGCGAATATATATTTATATAACTTTCAGTGTTTCCTCTATGTTGATTTTGGAGTGGCAGCCCGCCGCTGTTAAAAAAAAAAATCCTAGAGGAAACACTGACTTTATACAACCATATTTAGCAAAATAACATCAATTTAGGGGGAACTTAAAGATCATTCTTCAATGTCTCAGACAGAACTTCCATATCATTTGTTCTGTATCTGCAACATGTTGCAAAAATGTTTTGGTTATCCCTACAATACTGACACGTGGTAATTATAATGTGTTGAAGTGTAGGCTGATGAAGCTCTTTGGTTAAGGTTAGTCTGTCAGTCTGCCTCATGTGCTTACACTTCCCAGAATTACTTTCCATAACCCCCCCACCCCAAATGACAAATAGTAACTGTTTAGTAGTGAATTTCCCTGTGGGTTAAACACGTAGGAGGAGAGAAGAAGAAGAGGGGAGTAGTGACAGTCACCACAGTAGTGGTGTGAGGGGTTTACCAGCTGAGATAAAATGAGCTCCAACCACTTTCACTCACTCACACACACACACAAATAACTTTACTGTCTATAAAAACAACATTGCTGGAATATGGCTGTGTCACAAAGAGCCAGAGATACCATTGTCCCCATGGGGATAAGATCATTGCATTATGTTGCGTATTGAGTTTAGGGTGTGTGTCTAGATTTCTAGCCCGCCAGCAGTTCTCATTCTCTGTCTGTTATGTAATATCGTTGTGGCTTTTAGTGTCACTATGACTAACTATACTTGCTAGAGTTAGATGAAAACCGTTGGCTCAACGAACAACTCCAGGTGGTTGCAAGTCATTCTGGGAAATGTAAGAAATCACCAACTGAGGTACAAGTAGTCAAATCAGATACAGTGAAAGCAGACGATATCTAAGGACGGAATTTCCCTTTACAGTTGCAGCAAAGGCTGTTCATGCTACTTATTGCAGCATCATAGGTTATATATCTGAGTGTGCGTTACCTGTGGTGTGGTGATGATGACAGCCCCGTCGACATGGGTGGCGCTTAGGTACTGGACAATTGACAGGTGTTCATCAGAGGTGCCAGGGGGCGTGTCCACGATGAGGTAATCAAGGTCACCCCAGTCAACATCCCTCAAAAACTGCTTGATCATCCCTGATTTTTAGAACAAAGCCACGCAGGTTATATATTATATAAAGAAAAAAATATTTTCACACACACACACACACACACACACACACACACACACACACACACACACACACACACACACAAACACACACACAAATACCATTCTTCTTGGGTCCTCTCCAGATCACAGCATCGTCAGGGCTACTGAGCAGGAAACCAATAGACATGACCGCCAGGTTGTCGTCCACATACTGTAACATACACATACACACACAGACACAGACACATTTATGTTGTATGCAATCTCTTCACAGAATTAAACATTAAAAACTAAACATGGTTTCTATGCCTTCTTAAATACCAAATTCAAGGTCTCTGAGGACTTTCCAGGCCCAGTTTACTCAAATTCAAGGACCCAAAATGGCATAGTTATATGAGTGCGATGCTACAAGCTCCACTGCGGCTCGTGCTCGTAGTACAACAGGGCAATGTGGAATAAAAAAAACAGCACAACAAGCCGCTATTGTCAGTTTTACAAGTATAACCAAATATGTGTTTCATGTTTTAAGATTTTAAGATTTAAGATTTTCTGATGTTTGTTCTTTTGTTTTTGTGAAGCAACAGATTTTAGCACTGTGCCCAAGACAAATTTCCCCCTCCGAGACAATATAGTTTATTGTATTCTAATCCATAGTTTGAGACCCGAATCAAAGTTAATTAGTGTTACAACACTATACATTTATAATGAGAGCTTGCAGGCTTTACAGCTCACGGACGTCAATTAAAAAGAGTGAGGTTTAAAAAAAAAAAAAAAAAAAAACTCGCAATCACATCTTATTACAATTTCTATTCTTGCACAAATCATGCACTTTCAATGACACAGGCCTTGATTTTTCCTCCCTCAAATTCACAACCTTCCAAGGACCTGTGTGAACCATGCAAGCTTGACAAACTTGAACTGACTCACCACAGGAGACCAGCCTGAGCCACTCTGATGAACCTGCGCACAAGAGGACAGATTACACACCCACTCTGAAGCAAAAGGCATAATATGATTGATGTCAAAGAAAGAAATTAAGAAAGATAGATTGATGTTTTTCATACTGAAAAAAGTTTTTTTTAAATCACTGTTTGTGTATCGCTGTCAACATTTCTGACCAAAACTCACCTGTTCTCCCTCTAAGCCCATGATCCTAGGAATGGATGGACCACAGATATCTACATCCAGCAGGGCAACCTAAAAACAAAAGAGAAAGCACTTTTTAGTCTGTGACAGGCTGAACTGATCTTAAACCTAAGATTCAGTTTTGTAATCCTGTACAAATATCAAGCATCCATGGTCTTGGCATTTCTCAAGAGCAACACAGAAGATTTTTTGGCTGCGTGCTACAACGTGAGACTTTATTGCTGGCTCGTGTCGTGACTGTGACCTGAAGTCCAGAGAGGCAAAACTGGACATCAGAGAGAGGGGGAGGACTAGGCTATATCCACATTTGTTGTACCACAGCAGCTACACAGGTAAAGATGGTTTGTCACGGAGGCAGAGTCATTGTGAGGTGTTCAGTCTTCTTGATATGATATGATATGAAAGAAGTAACACAGGTCTATGGTTTACAGTAAGCAGTTTACATGTGGCTTTAACTCACTGAAGTAATAATCAGTAAAACAATGGGCCTCATGCAAGAACCACTCGAACGAACATCTTCGTTCTCAAGAGGCGTGTACGACTGATTTAGGAGAACTTGCTGCATTCACCATTTTCTCTTATTTAAGGAGCGTTTTTGCTGAATCTGTACGAGCACACCACACGGGGAAAAAAAGCAAGAGAAAGTTAAGGTGAGAATAAGAAAAAGTTCTTTCATGAGGCCCAGTGAACGCAATGGCACTCAGCTGTGGTTTAGAGCTGTGGTTCTAGTTAAAGTAGAAGACGTGGGGGTTTAAAACGCAGCTGTATACTAAAGTTAAACCTGATTGCTGAGATAAAAATACACTGGTCACAAAGCGACAGCTGCTGATCTGGGCCAATGATTTCAGCTGTAGAAATCTCAACTGTATGACTTTAAACCTCAGTTAAGCCACGTCTGCAGTGACCTCTAGTGGCGCTTAGTAGATTTCTACCAGAGATATATACTTTATTAATTCCCTATTGGAGAAATTGTTCTTTTCACTATTTTTTATTTTATACACACACACACACACACACAGGCTAAAATGCACACTTCATGTACTTGTGGACATGCAAACAGAGAGAGAGATGGTGGAGTGATAGTGACTGTACCAGTGGCTGTTCCAGGCACAGTCACTGAGTTTCCACTAAACCTCAGGTACAGTGTAAACCGCAGCTTCAAAGAGGTAAAGAGACCACACAATTGCGTTCCAGACAATATTTAAACTCATTTTGAAACTTCTATGCAGCTACCTCTTTTCTCTTTCAGCTCAGAGAAAATATATCACCCTAGCAGTAATATGTGGGAGTTTGGTAACTGTTGGTGTTGGTGTTGCTCTGTGGTTTTATATTACCTCCTTTGTGCTGTCACTCGCCAGAGCGTGAGCCAGGTGAGCGCTGAAGGTACTCTTGCCTACTCCTCCTTTCCCAGACAGCACGAGGATCTTGTGTTTGACCGTCGACAGCTTGGCTCCTATCTCTGCTATGGCTGGAGAGGAGATGGTTTTTGGGGGAGGAGATCAATGACGGAGATGGGTTATTGTGTGAATCAGCGGCACCAAACTCTCAAATGAGACATAAGACATGGATCCACTGAGCTATTTGTTGATTTAAAGCTGCTAACTTGTCTTGTCCAGCCTCATTTTATATATCAGATTATCATAATATCAAGATATGGGAAGAGTCTTACCAGGGTCGGGGGCCTTGGTGGCTCCAGAAGCACACACTTTCTGGTTGGGACAGCCCTCACATGATGAGGACTTCCCTGCTTGCTCACTTGTTGTACCAGGGCAGTCTGACACAATTAAACAGAGATCAATAATCAGTGTGTTTGCTTTTTACCATCTTGAACTGATCAGAACCCCATACATGTTCTGCTGGCTGAAGTTGTGGTGCAGCCATTAAGGAAACATCAAGTCTTGGGTTTAAATATTTCATATATGAAACAATATGCGGCAGTTCATCACATTCAAACGTTCAGTACTGTTTAAGTAGCTTTGTGTCAGTATTAAACCTCTTGTTCAGACACAAATGAGCAGTTTGTGCAATGTCATCTATCCGCTGACGTTTATCTAACGGCTCTGAGGAAAAAACAACTGCGTCACTGAACTTTAACATTCAAGAAGCGTTGAATTTGATCTAAATGTCACCAAAAGTGCCAGTACAGATGAATATTTAATCATATTTGAGCTAACGTATACCCCAACTACCTAATATACAAACAACAACACCCCGAAAACAAACAGGAACAGTGCAAGTAACAGTGTCGCCAACGGTAACAGCAGACGTTAGTTTAACAACCTCACCGTAAAGACAATGACACAAAACGCTACACAGCGAGCTAACTATTCTGTCTTGGAGGTAAAAGTCCCAAATAAATATTAATTTAAAAACTCACGTTCTGGTGCGTTATCGGGTACGTCCGCCATTTTTACACTAGTGTCCCCCAGTTAAAGTCTTCCCCCTTCGAAGGTTCCGGATACGCATTAAGCCATTGATGCAGATTTTCCAACCTACCTGTGTCCACTAGGGTGCGCTGTAGATTGAGTTATGTTAGCAAAAGCGGCATTCACACACACACACACACACACACACACACACACACACACACACACACACACACACACACACACACACACACAGGAAAATGAGACAGAGAGACAGGCCTGTATTCAAGTCTAATACAGCTTTGGATTAAAGCTGCTAAAACGAACAGGTCTGACAATGTATGGTCTCATGCAATGTCTTTTCTGACACAAATTATGTTGTAATCAAGCAAGATTTTGAAGCTTCTCTATCTGGATATATTTGTTAAGTATATTTTCATATTAATGTGACATTTCAGTACATGACACACAATAAAGATAAGTAGTTCAGTGACTCAATGTCCTCACGAAGCATCGACAATGCAGTTGATACGAGTAATACCAGATTGCTGTGCAAATAATTTATATATATGATAACTATTATACAACAACTTTAAAGTGTGGCACCTTGACGTCTTTCTCCATCTCCCTAACCTTTTCTTTCTCTGGGAACACGTGTGTTCCATATATTGTTCCACTGTTTCATTTCAAACACATTCAAACTTTGTGTTTTATTGGCTCACTGGTCATTATGGGAAAAAGGCGATCGGTTGACAGAGTATTATTTGTCTGGCTTTGAAATCAAAGAGCAAGTGAGAGGGCGAAGAGACGTGCATGTATGTGCACTGTGTGTCTGTATAATGTGAGTGAAACATCACTTGATGCATTACTCACAGATCTTATGTTTCCTTGTCAGTCTATGTTTATACGTACATTTCTGTATTTTTTTTAAATAGGTAGGTTTGTGTATTTAAGTGTGTGTGTGTGTGTGTGTGTGTGTGCGCGCACTTGTATGCGTACATGCCTCCCCTCACTGAATTGTTTGCCCTGTCGAGAGTGTGTAATGTGATATTTTCTTTGTGTTGGCCCATCCGTCACTAACTGACAAACTTATTCACACAAACCATTGGCAAGCTTTAGTCACTGCTCACCACTGCTTTCACAAGGATGGTAGGTTGTAGTCAGCCACAATACAGTGTATTAAAACTAGACTGTGCGGTCCCGGCAACACATATTAGGTAAATTACATCAGCAGTTTTCCATAATAATGCATCTGAACTGTATTTGTAGGTACACATGATGAGGTTCTAAATGGACATTGTTACTGATGAGGTAAGATAAAATGGTTCTTTGGTCAGACACTAAGACAGACACATGCAAAGAGTGAGCAAGAGGTGCAGAACAGAAAGAGAGAGAGAGAGAGAGACCAAAGAGCCGGGGTGACATTAGGTGTGTAATTCATCCCTTGAGGCTGAAAGTCTGAGCAGAGAACAACAACAGTGCAGCCGGAGACTTAGTTTGGAAGAGTTGTTTGTGAAATCATATCCTCTTCCTCTTCCCCCTTTGCTATTGCTCCTATGGCTCTCCACGCCCTTTAAAAAGGCTGAATTAGCTCTTTGAATGGAGACAGAAGACACTCAAAGCTGACATTATCCAGTTTACAATGCTCTTGCTAAATCTCCAGACGGAGAAAACAAACTATATATCACCTTTACCATCGTGCGATCACACATTTTCGGATGGATGTGTATATATATATATATATATATATATATATACACATCAGGTGCATACTGCATATTTGTTGACTACAGGAAGAAAGTAAATAAATGACATACTATGAAAGCAAGACTCAAGATTTTCCTCTAAAACAAATGTTTGAAGTGCACCGACCTTGAGTGGTGAGGTGTAAACACATGAAAACCCAGAGGGGAGAAGCAGTGTTGACACTCCAAAGCATAAAACAACATGTATATTTTGGGAAATACTGTTGTTCTTTCTGGTGGAGACTTAGCTGAAATGATTGCCCTTGTGTCTGTATGTTAAATATGAAACTACCGCTTGCTTAGATTAGATATAGAACAAAATCCACCCACAGCACCTCTAAAGCTCACTAATTAACAGTTTATATCTTATTTGTTTAATTCGTACAAATACAAGTTTTTGCCTTTTTCCGGAGGTTATGTGGCGGCCTGTTTCTTAGCTGGGAGGAGGTCTCCGCTGGTTGCCTGGTAACAAAAGTCCCCCTGACCCCTGTCCCCTGTCTCCAGTTTCTGTGCTAAGCGAAGTCAAGGAGCTGCTGGCTGGAGCTGTTTATGTAAAGAGGAGCTTTTATGCTCATTGACTCTTCCTTCCAAACATTCTTATTTATCATATAATGGCTTTTTATGCAGTGACTCTGTTTCACACTTTTTTAAAAATAATTGTCCAACTTCACAGGAGCCTGCCAGGAGCTGCAGCCACTGCTTGTACACACAGCTTCGTCCTCTTGCCGATGTGCCTGACAGCATGACAGATTCAGTACCTTGGACAAAAGCTATACGGGTGGCACTGAACTTGATTAATTTACTGTTTATCAAGCCATGAATGACAAATGTTGTTCTTGTCATTAACCAAAGTATAGACAAATTGAGATTAAACTGATGATGGCACATGATGAAAAGTCCCGAGGGGGTACACAGCCATGGTCATACATTGAGCATCACTTCGATATTTTAGCCGAAGTGATGGACCGACTGACCGACAGACACTGCATTTTTGTCATACAACTATTTTTTTTGTGGAATAAATTACTGATGTATTGCCTGTTATAGAAGAAGAACCACATCATTAACCTTAACTGATGGAGACAATTCAGAAATGTTGAATGTACGTTCATTTAAGCAATGACATCATCTGTCAAATCTCACACACGCACAAAGTCCAGTTGACTAGATAGTCCATCATGAAGTCAGACACATTCTGTCGATTCAGCAAGTATTTCCACACGCGCACGCACACACACACACACACACCACACACACACATACACACACTAATACTGTAGACTCAGGTCAGATTTTGGTCACTGTTACTCAGCACAAAAGATAAGCCTTGACTGCACAAGCGGCCATCATACCGGGAACAATGCCACACACACACACACACACACACACACACACACACACACACACACACACACACACACACACACACAGACTTAACATAACACACTTTTTCTACAAGGATTAACAGAGGGAGTTGTGTGCGTGTGTGTTTTGGAGAAAGAGTGTGGCAGGGCAGAGATGTCATACAACTGGAGAGGAAAGAGGAAGTGGGTCGTTGATGCTGTTAACGAACTGCATATGAAAGATAATGAAGCGCAGAAGGAAACAAAGTGTTTGTGGATTTCACTTCAATTTATAGTTGTAAAAACAAATGTATGGAAAAAGCGCTACAACTTATTCAGCTTGTCAAAAATTGTGTTAATTGTTAGGGCAGTTCCTCATCTCCATAGGGAATGTAGTTTCTGCACACTTCATATGTAGCTGCTGTATTTGTGAAGTCCCTGTGCGTCTCAGTCCTCCAGGTACGCTCCTGCTCCTTTGGAAAAACAATGTGACGGACTACCTTGGTGGGGGTGTGCACGAGGTAAAGTAACTTGAATGTGCGGTTGAACGTATTTGCGATGCAGTAAAAGTTGACAGAGAACTTTTTTTGCAGGACATAACCTGCGTTTTTTTGTTTATGTTCAAGTGACACCGCCTCTGGCTACTAGTGGTTGTAGTAAATATGAATCTAGTCAAAAGCAAAGAAGGAGGTCTTCTGACCTTTTTGTAGAGTTGCATAGTTAGGGTGGATGGATGGGGAACAACTAAAGATTGGACTGGGAGATCCCTGTTTCCTACTAAATGTTCTCAGTCAATCACTCTTTTACCATGTAGTTAGTGTAACCATGGTTCTTTAATGGTAAATTAACCCAAACCGTGATCTTTCCACAAGCCTAACCAAGTTGTTGAAACAGACCTTAACCATATGAGCTCATAACTGACAAATGACAATAGTCACGTTGTTCTGGAGAGCAAAAAAAATATTTTTTTGTTTAATGTGGAGGAGTTGTTGGGCTGCTGCAGGACCCTGCTCTCTAGTTGAAATCAATGAGAGAGTCAGGGTGACCTGGTGGTTAGAGACACTTCACAGACAAGCAGAATGACAGAATGTCACAGGTTCAGTCCTTTGAACAACCAGCGTCTGTGTGGTTTGGGTTCCTCCTCCATCGCTCCTCTGCCTCAGATCCTCCCCTCTTCCTTCCATCCTCCTGCTTTCATTCCTCCTCTTTCCTCCCTCTCTTATGAAATTCTCAGCTGCTACGGTCATGTGGGGTCATCCCCTCAGGGACTATTTTAGCTGTTTTAACTGCACCTTGTTGACCGACACTCTGGTGTCCGACCACATAATATGTATGTGTCTGCGGAGAGTGACAGAGATTCTGGCACTTGTTTGACATTAAAGTTTAATAAACTGCAAACAGTTTCACCTGTTTTGAGAGAGACTTTTAAAGTTCCCATCTCCCCCACAGAAAAAAGAATGTTTGTTACCCAGTCCACACCTTAACGAAAATGCAAAGTAACACCCACCCACACGCATTAAACATCGTATATGCAAAATCATTGCTCACCATCATAAAGAACATATTGTGCACACGCGCATGCATTTGTGTTCATTGTGTGTGTGTGTGCGTGTGTGTGTGTGTGTGTGTGTGTGTGTGTGTGTGTGTTTGCGTGTGGACACTCCCTGAATGATAACACATGCAAATCTCTATTAGTCACCCATCCTGATCATACTTAAGATGATTTGTTTGGTGCTTCTTTTTTCCAGGGAAAACAGTTAGAGAAACAGAAAACTGAATATGCACACAGACAAAGAAGTTATACATTTCTGGATATACTAGGGAAAATGCCGTATATCAGACACTGAGAGTACTGTCAACTGCAAGTTGGGTCACACCCATAACATCCTGACAGTATCATCACAGACAATGAAAACAATGAAATTAAATTAATTTTCTCCTAATTCACAAATAGCACTTAATCTCCATGCTTTCTCTGATATGCGTGGAGTTGCCAGTGACAAGCTTTAAAAGGAATAGTTTGACATTTTAGGAAATACACTTTCTTTCTTTTCTTGGCAAGAGTGAGAAGATCAATAACATTTTCATAATATGAAGCTACAGGCAGCAGCTGGTTAGCTTAGCTTAGCATAAGGACTGGAAGCAGGTGGCCTGGCTCTGGCACCTCTGTTTTTGTACACATAAAAAAAAACATAATGTGATAATTAGTGAACTTTAAAGACTCTAGTAGGTGGATTTCGTGATGTGTCGATCTTCTCATCTAACTCTCAGAAAGAAAGCAAACAAGCATATTAACTATTCCTTCAACAGGAGTAAGTAATGCTTGTAGAAGAATTAATACACACCCGATCCCCCACAAGATCCATTCTGCTGGGAAATCTGCAATATAAAGACAAGATTAAGTTTTAGCCAAAATAATTCAAAAACATTACGATATAAAAACATTCCTGTTAATAAGCCATGTCCAGTATCTTTATATTGAGCAATTGACAGCATATGTACACACACTTGCAGTCCAAATGGAAGAGGAATTTCTAGATACTTCATGTAGTTATTCTGGTTGGGCTACAGCCAAAGCACCAACTCATGCCTCCATCCCCCAGCCTCCATCTCTCTTGACCCACTCACCCAACCCCTCCCACACCCAGCTTTTCCCAAAAAAACTTTACTCAAACCTCACAACTCAACCTCAGACTGCTCGCATGGTTGGTGAACGTGGACTAACATCTACAACATCTGGCAGATGTTCTTAGTCCTGCTCTGTCCTGCTTAATCCCGTCACTTAACTATAAGTAAGACAACACCATCATGTAAAAAAAAAACACAAGATGGTGTGTGTTGGTGCAGGGATAGTATCCTTGCTTGACCTTTGACAGCCAAAGCCTTCATACTTCAAGCAGCCTTCATAGCAATTCTGAAGGCATGGAAGCTTGTGCACATGTGAACAAACACGCACACACACAGTCTTGAAGAGGTCAGAGGTCAGAGGAGAGGTTGCATGTTGGCTGATGGGAGGTATCCCCTGCTCCCTCTCAGCTGTCCTGACTCACTCGCCTGAACAGAATAACCCTAGATAACCATTGTTATCTCTCTGTCAGTGTTTGTTACGTGTTTGTGCATCGGAATTCCCGCCCCCCTGCAGTTCGGATGATGACGAAAATATCTTTGTTCCATGAAGGGAAACCAGTTGTGTGCGTACTTGCGTGGCGGAGTATTTATGTAAAGGAAGGAAGATTAGCTAGCAGCCTATTTCTGGTCACACAGTTTTCCTCCGAACACGAGGAATGTCGTTACATTTCGAAGAAGTCTTTCAGAAATTGACTCACATTGTGCAAGGGTCTATTTTTAGCTCTCACTTCATTGAATGGTCAAAGAACACAACCCTGTGTTATGTCACTCAGGGATGTAATAATTTATTTTGATAAATGTATAATGTAATATTTGACAGTTTTTCTGTTAATTCGAAATTCACTAGTTGTGTTGTATGTTTTGTATGTGGTATGTTTTATTACTATTATTAATCATTGTTCTTGGAAACAATAAACATTTGTAACATATGATGAACACACCTACACACACTTTAGAATCTTATCTTGATCATAAAATATTTAGATTGATGAGGTGATTAAACAGTGTGTGTCTAAATGAGTGCTGAGGCTGGAGCTGTCTGTGTTTGTGTTCATCAGCTGAGAGAAACAGTGCCGATAAACCATGATGACAGTGTAAATTACAGATCCTTAATGGCTGATTTCTTATCAGTGCAATACTTGTGCTGGTGGTCATTTCTTTGTTGACTTGTAGGGTTTGGGTGGCTCTGCCCTCTTTTTTTATGTGTGTGCTTGCAAGAGACAAACCCTGATATTGCAGGGCTCCAGTCGCTCCCAGGTTCTTTTTCTCTTTTCTTTTTAATGTTCGGTCTCATTCCAGTGTGCTTCTCTCTGCCTCTCTGTCCAACATTGTCTCTTGTGACCAGGTGCTTAAGCAAATGAATGAAAATCTGGGGATGCAAATGCAATGGAAAGTAGCGTGTTTGGGTGTGTTTGATCTCTTATCTTTAGCAGATCTGGTCTGTTTACACACGCACACACACACACTCAGCCAGGGGTTGGGGGTGGAGAGATAAGGAGAAAGGGAAGGTGTTGGCAAATGTGGTGAGAGGTGTGCAGGTTTTTTACTTCTTTTTGTTTGCTTGTTAAAACCTTGTGTCTCCCCCAGGCTGTTAATGCAAACACGGATGCCAACTTAATTACTTAGCTAAATAAGTATCGAGTCAATTTTCTTTCATTTTGTTTCTCTTAGACTACTCCCTCTGTAACGCACACCAGTTTTAAAGCATGTCTTTTACACCAAGCATCTCCAAAGTGGATATATTTTTTGAAAGTGGTTTGCTCATTTGAAAGGAAAGCAGTCTTGTATGATTGTGCTGTAGTATTTATGACCTACCTTAAAACCAGTATTTCATATGCAGCAGAAAAAATCTTGCAATGACGATGCCTCTAGTTCATGTTTTGTATGTCAGCGTTTGCCAGAAAGGATTGCATGAAAGCATAAACACACAGATTTCATTACACTATAAATGGAGGAAGGAGAGATTTACATTTTTAAAAACTGTTGCATGTCAGGGCTATTGATTTGTCTGGACCCAGGAGCAGACACACAGACAGGATGGACAGTTTTAAGGGTCTGTATTTCTCACACACACACGCAGACACACGCACGCACGGGGATGAGGGGCAGCCACAGCAGGAACAGGCAGGTGAAATAGCAAAAGAGACCGGAGACACGGAGGCACAGGAGAGCTGACTCTGGAAACTGAACTGCACGAGAGGGTCCCTGGAGCACAGGAGAGGAACGGTCAGACTGAGGGGCAGGCACAGGAAAATCACAAGTAGACTTGTAGTAGTACGGTAAACACTGAAAGGAGCCACAAAAGTTACCACCAAGTTGGCTGAAAACAATCTGGCGAGGAATGGAAGGAAGACTGGGGTTCTTGAGGGCTGAGACTGATGAATTGATTGAGAGCAGGTGAGACAGCGCACAGGTGAGGTGAATGGAGGCCGCACCCTCATCAGATACACACAGGGAAGGAGGAGGAGTAAAGGGAGTAGGAGGGGAGCAGAGTCATGACATTGCAGAGTAAATGGAAAACTTTTTGAAAATGGCCAGAAGAAATTTCATCTATCTGCGCCAGTATGAACACCGCCTGAGCCTCTCCCTCCCGCTAACAGAGGAGAGGAAGGGAGGGAGGAGAGATGTGTAGAAAACAGTTTGACCGCCAGCATTGTTCCACAGTCACATCTTTCTGACTTGGTCACTATCTCTGTTTCTTTGTCTCCCTATTATTTTCTGAATATTTTTTCCTCTTCAATAATATTGCTTTTTTCCTCCACTATCTTCTATCTGGAGTCTTTGTGTGGTTTTTTCCTGTGCTGTTCAATCTGCCTCCTGCTGATTGCCTACAGTAGCAGGCCTCTGCAGAGCGAGCATGGACACACACACACACACACACACACACACACGCATGCATGCATGCTGTGAGAAACAGGAACAGGGGAGGTGGGGGGGTGCTTCCTGTCTGGTTGTAGATCTGTGCGTGTGTTTTTTATGTGTGTGCGTGTGCATGTCTGGCATGCATCCAGGTGGTGGAAGTCAGAGACGGTGGGGGGAGATTTTTGTTTTAATGGTCACAGAGGAGGTGCTACTGTAGATGCAGGAGGGACTCCAGTTATCGCTGGTCTTAAGTTTAAAGGTCCAGTGTGTAACATTTGGGAGGGTCTATTGGCAGGAATGGAATATAATATGCATAGGTATGTTTCTATTAGTGTATAATCACCTGAAAATGAGAATCATTACGTTTGTTAAAATGAGCGTTTTATATCTGGGCGGCTGGGGGTCGCCTTCCATGGAGTCTCCCATGTTGAACTGCCTTGTTTGTTGATTCTTGTTGATGCTGTAGAAATTGTGTATGCCATTTGTCACAGCTCTTTATTTTTTCATCAAGAAAAAGATGCACAACTTGGGCACAATTTTGTTTTTATCATGCAACACACTAAATGATCCATCCAGATGGTTCTTTGAGCTCCACAGACTCTGGTTAGAAGGAAAGTATAGTTATCATATAGAACAATAAAAGTTGTTTTGCAGACGTTATTAAAAGTAGTTAAAGTAGTTCTCAACCAATTACAACATTAAAATGTTTCTCATATGCACAGTATATGATCCTATTTATCTCTAGTATGATAAATATGATAATACAGCAGGCCATTTTGCATAATAAGTACTTTTTATATTCTCCTAATAGTGCCTATGTTCATGTTAAGTAACGTTTTGACTGCACACTTTTACTTAAATAAAGGTTTCGAATACTTACTTACTTACTTACTTACGAATTACCACTGGTAATGTTTGATGTGTGCATGTAGATTTGCAGCAATTGGGCCTCTTCCACTTTTATTATGCAATCCTTCGCCTCTGGGTCATATACTCCAGAAAGGAGAAAACATGTCTAAAACTGTGTTTCACAATCTTGCTTCTGAAACAGAATATATTTATTTAAAAATATAATTTGCTATTTTTGTATGTAGAATGTCCTCCCACCATAGAAGCCATGGTCATACACATGTCAAAATATATATATGTATAATACTAAAATGAGATGTGCTTTATTTGTAAACTACACTTTCTTTTATTTTGGGTGGAGTTCCTCTTTTGATTAAGGAAGAGCTCCCTTCCGCCTTGTTTGGAAGATACACAGATAGAGGTATGGAGTTATATTCAGAATACATAGTGCGGGTAAATACAGAATATCTTGAACGTGAAATCTATACACAATACAGCACGAGGCAGCAATGATTTATTTCTGCCCCAGGTCAGATACGTACTAAAAAAACATATTACAGGCTTTTTGGGTGGAGATGTGTACACCTTATTGTTTCCACCTATAGGTCTATAACAATGGCAGGAAACTGATATGTGTCTACAGTGACATACAGTGTGAGTGTGTCTCTAATGCTTGCAGTGTGTTTACCTGTGCGGTGGACACCTGACACCTGGCATAGAGGTCAAACCTGTTCTCACTACTCCTGCGTGTGTGTTTGTGCACAAAAGTGTGTTTGGGTGAGAGCAGTGTTGGGAGGGATGGGGGGTCAGTTGCCTGAGGAGCTGAGGATGATGGGATTGCTTTGTTGTTTAAACAGGCACTATCTGTGGGTCTATGTGTGTGTGAGTGCTGTTACATGCAGTGATGCCATGTTGAAATGATCAACAGCGGGCATGGACAGAGACACAGTACAGATATATCTGGTGCAGGGATATCTAGTTTTATGATGCTATTCTGCAGAAGATCACTCTGCTTATAAAAATCCAGAATCTAATTAAAAATATTTAGGAAATAAGGTGTAAGCATTCAAAATAGTATTTTTTTTTATTTTGTGCCATTTTGAAGACATTTATTAGTCTTTGGCTGTAATAAACATCAATAAACACATAAAAATATGTACAAAGTATACAGAAAATGCAAGAAAAAATGTGTGTGTGTGTGTGTGTGTGTGTGTGTGTGTGTGTGTGTGTGTGTGTGTGTGTGTGTGTGCGTGCATGCTTGTCATTGTCTACTGGCAAGGAATCTGATGAGGTTAAAACAGAAAGCGAATGAGAGAGAGAGAGAATCCATTGTATTAAGTGTTAAAATGTGGCATCATCAGCTCCACAGACAGATTCCATCCATTCTTCACATGCCTGAACCACACTATATGTGTGTGCGTTCCTATGAGTACGTATATGTCATGTGTATGAGTATGCTGTGTACAAACGTGAATGTGGGCAAACATTCTGAGACCAATTTGTGGTCGAACGAGAATTTTTGTCCATGGTGACCTGCTACACACAGCAACCCGAGCGGGAGTCCTGTGGCTTTTTCAAAGAATCCTAATAGCTTCCCTGCCTGCTGGACGCTACAAGAACATGCATACGAAGAGGGGTCAAGCTGTATCATAGTAACTGACTCTTTTTTAACCCTCAAAGTCTAACATGAATCTTGTTGTAAACTGATGGATTCAGTCCCGTGTTGTGGACGCCTGCAAAACGCAAAAGAATGATGTGCTACACAACAAGCCTTGACAATGCCCTCTTCATTGCCTCGTGCCTGTCCTGACTAACTGTCTCCTTATGACCCCGCAAAAGAATCCCATCCCGTCACAATGGCAACATCGGACCACTGGCCACAAACATCCTGTCATCCTGAGGTCATAATCTAAACTGAGGCCTATAAAACAGAGCTAACTTTTGCATGTTCGCTAAAAGGCCTTTTTCACAGCAGCCATTCTGACATGATAAGTATGGTCAACAATGATACTAATTAAGTGAAACAGAATCAGGGTGCCGCTATTGTGCATGTTGGCTACGCTAAATGGAACAGAACCCTCAAAAAATCCTCCTCAAACATGTATAAAGAAAAGCTTGGAACAATAATGTGTCTCATATGTTCTGCAAAACATTTTTTTTCTGAATATGCACATTTTGTTGATGTCAAATGTTTCCTTGGTAGACACAAGATGTCTTCTACTTCATTGTAAAGTCCATTCTCAGTGTGTGTGTGCACCGGTGGCTTCAAGTTTTACCATCACACCTGTATAAGTTGCATACTGGACCAGGATTGTCTTTCAAACTATTTGTGATGTCACAAATCATGCCTCTAGGCCCCGCCCCTTAACATCTGATTCTCAATCAAACAGAGAAACTTTCCACTTTCAGCAGGTGAATGTGAAAACATTCTTCTAGTGTCAAACGCTGCACATACATCATTCTGCACAATGAAGCTCAAACATCACACTGTAAGAACAAAAAGAACAACATATATTTTACAGGAGGGGGACTTAAGTTTGTATCATTGGTTACACCTGTGTTTGCCCTACTATTTCATGTTAAAAAAATTACGTAAAACATGTCTATTGTTGAGTGTTGATTTTTCAGATATATGTTATTTGCAAACGGCAAGTCTTGATGGGAGAGTTGTTTGTCGACTATGCCCCGAAGCTGATATGTCTTTAGAGATGGGTGTGGCATTGTATAAACACAGGCTTTTTACACCTTCAGCTGTAAATGAATACAAACAAATTTGACACTGGGAACAGTAAAAAAAACTAAACCCTGAGAATTATTCAGAACAAAATGTTCTTCATAATAGCACTGAACAAGGAAATCATTAATCAGATTCTTGCCAGACCTTTATTGTGGCCGGTTGGTCCTAGTGAGACGATTAAAAAGACACAGTTGTCAGAAAGAGGCTTATTTGCTTTATGGTCACAAGTTGAGAGATGAGAAGATTGATATCATTCTATATGAAGCTAGCAGCCACTCATCACCGGAGCGGCAGGTGGATGTTGTAACCTTAGGACAGAACCAGACTACCGGTTTCTCCCTGTTTCCAGTCTTTACGTTAAGCTAAGCTAACCAGCTGCTGGCTTGTATTTACCAAACAGACATGAAAGTGGTATCTATCTTCTTCACCTCACAAGCCTTTTCCCCAAAATGTCAAATGTTCCTTGAACTCGAATCTTGCAGAAAAAACTTACAGAACTTAGACCACAAAACCACATTGGACAATTGCACACCGAGCAAAAAACACAAAGCTGTGACGAATCAGAAAGCACGAGGAGTGGGGTCATTGCAAAGTCTGGAGCACTCTGACCAAATATGTTCTTGTGCGTAACAATGACAGCAGAAAATGCCATAAAATTAATTTAAGTGCAGCAGCTGGTGGGGCTTGACGGGTGAGGGCAGAGGGTAGAAAAGCGAGGGAGACGAAAGTAGAAAAGAGGGACAGAACGCCTCTTTTTTTCCCTTAATATGTTGATTGCTGGAGCCTTTTTGGTGAATGCGTGTTGCTGCAGGCATTGAAGCAAATCACGTGGCATCTTACATGTCTGGCAGCAGTTGTGAAGAGGAAGGTTTTAATTACAATGAGCTGTGACAACCAGCCAAGAAAAGAGTGGCATCTACAGAAAACCCCAAACTTTCTCAACAGAGGATCCAGATGAACCTCTCTTGGTGCTGCCGACCCCTGCCCTGGGAGGCGCTGTGCAGAAACACCTCAACAATAGATAAAGCTGAATATAAGAATGGAGTAGAGCTGTAGTAATGTCAAGGGTTACAAACACAGGGCAGTGACCTCACTTGTAATATCCCTCCATGCTTCCTCCATGCTTTCCCCTTCATGACTTCTCATCCCTTTTCATCTTTTTTAATTTCCTTTCGTCTCCCTCTCTGTCTGACCTCTGCTTCCCTCTGTTTCCCCCGTCTGTCTGCCATGCGGAGGAAACGCAGGCTTTTTTAAACTTCCCCTCTAGCTTCCATAATGATTGTTTTTTTTTTTGTTTTGTTTTTAATAGATAATTTTCCCGCCGAGATAGTACCTCTTGTCACCAATCCTCTCGCGTGCCATTGCTACACACACGCGCACACACACACACACACACACACACACACACACACACACACACGCCTCACCACCCATATTAAATCCGAAACCACACCCAGGTCCAGCTCTCGAGCACCTCCCACGCGCGCTCACGACTGCCGGGGGAACGTGCGTTTCTAACTTTTTTCCCCCTCGGACCGACTACCAGTAAGATTTCCCGGCTGCCGCTTTCACACCTTTGGTGCGGGTTTCTTGCCATACTTTTTCAATTTATCACCCCCCTAATTTCACCTTTCACGTAGACGTACAGTCACGTCTGGAACTCTACGCGACTTTTGTTTTCTTCCAGTCCAAACTCGGTGAGTAAAGTTAGTATTTTTGTTTTTTAGTTTGCATATTGTTTGAATGCTGCACGGGACTTTCTATATGGGGTTCATGCCCCATTCAAATCCAGTGTGGATGTGAAATGCCTCTTTAACACATTAATAACAATATTATGTTGTATAAGTATGTTTGTGCTGAGGTTTTAGCTTATTTACTGCTCTGGGGAGGTTGTAGCTAGCTTTAAATATAAATAAAATAATCCAGTGTCTTTAAAAATGAAGCTGTATTTATTTAGGTTGTTAATTTATCATAGAGTAGTTTTAATCTTGCTGTCGTGTTTTAACCTCTGGATATTTTTACACATATCACAACTTCTGCTGAGTGACTCTAAGTTTCATACGCTGGAAATGAAAGGGGCGTTGTCAGCCACCAGTGTGTGTGTGTGTGTGTGTGTGGGGGTGTGTGTTAATGTATCTGTCTGAGTGCAGTGAATGAATGTTTAGTGCGTTGCGAGGGAAGATAAACTGTTCTTTTTTTTTCAATGGACACAGGAAATGTGTGCGTGCCTGTCTGTCTGTGTGTGTGTGTGTGTGTGTGTGTGTGTGAGTGTCCGGGATTTAAAGTGTAGGCTATTTGCTGCTCCTTAGACCTTTCACATAACATGGCATTAGTTCATTTGTTGCTACATTTATTGAAGTTCACTGGTGTTTATGTAAGTTTTGGAGTGTTTTAAGTAGGAGGAGTGCTAATTATTGAACTGAACAGAATCAGATTATCACAGACATAAAATTTGTTCCCAGCCAAGTAGTCTATTGCACCATATGGCTGACCCCCCCCCTCTTGCATATGTGACTGAGTTGCAATTTAGTTTTGATGGGGCAGTTGCATCTTCCCTTCATGTGGAGAGGCGCCCTCTTGTGGTTTAAATAAACAACTTTGTCTAAGTTTTCCTTTAAGGAAGGCGATTGTTCAGACTGGGCTGCAGGAATGGAGACTCATCCTCATCAGACAGTGTTTGCATGAAGAGTGTGGTCTGAAGGAATCCCTGCCACTTTGGCAATGGTCTAAAGATTAAATGCCATATGAAATGGGGAGGTTACAAATACACAACAGTCTATTGGAAGCAAATTGGCATCCCACTGTTGACATGCAGTTACAAAGTGTCTCTCCCAGTGCATGGAAAAAGGCAGAGATAGATGAAAAAAGTAAAGAAAGGAGATTATACTGACACAGCTGAACATGACAGTGTCATCCACTCAAACACCAATTTCAGAAGTGAGCTTCTTGTGTGTCCTAGATCTACAGGAGAAACTTTGTGAAAACCGGAAATGAACCCCCCCCCCCCAAATCCTTTTTATATTACATTACATCAACTCTGTAAAAGGTCAAACAATATTTATTAAGAATTTTATAAAATGTAACAGGAGAATGAATAGAAAGCCAGTCTTGTCAGTCAAATACTGCAGACCATCTTCTCCCATCCTCTTCCATCTTTTAATCAGACTTTTTATGAAACATAAAGAGTAAAGTAATGTGTGAAGCAACCATGAAGGCAGGCTACATGGATGGATGGATGGATGGATGAATGAATGAATGAATGAATGTTTAAACTCGCTGCATTTAATGCTGCAACATTTTCACACCTGTTTCAAGCTTCAAAGCAGGGCTTGTGGCCTGTTTACGGCCTCTAGTTGAAGTGTGATCCATGCAAATTCTATTTTGCAAAGTCATTTCTCTATCTTTAAGCATTTTCTAAAGCCTTTTGTGCTTTTCCTTTTTCCTGTGACTGTTTTGAATGTGACGTGACACAAGGCCTGAAGGTTTTAAAGGCAGACTGACAGTGTTAATTTGAAAGTATGTTCAGCCGCTGTGAATGCAAAATGGCGAGAGAGGTGTGTGTTATATTTATACGAGGAGGATTATTAAGGGAGGTTAAAAGGCGCTGACAGATAAACTGCCCCTCCAACCCCCCCCACACCATAAAACCATGTTAGTGTCCAACATGAAGGAATTCCTGTGTCAGAGGGACGTCTTTAAACCCAGCAGGAAAACAGTTGTGTGTCTGTGTGTGTCTGTGTGTGCATTTGTAAATGTTTTAGGCTCCTCATTCCTGAAGGAGGCATGTAGTACACACCATATTCCTTTGCGTCCCTGTGATGAACACTGTATGTGGGTACATTCTCCCCTAGCATTCAGCAAAACTTAACATAGCTTAAATATAATGTAGTATAAAGTTGTATTTGTATTTAACTGACAAATACTAACTACTTTTTAAAGTTTTTTGCTAATATGTATTTTACACTTGCTTTGGCAATGTAAACATCTGTTCCCCATGGCAAAATAAAGCCCCTTTGAATTTGAATTTGTATTTGAAATAGGAAATGTTTTATGTTATTAGACTTGTGTTGTCAGTAATAAAACGGTCTCATGACCACGAAAAATGATGTCTGTAAGACAGTGTTGTTGTCAATTTAGGCTCTGAGTGCATGATTTGTATGCTCTTATAACCCAAAAATACGTTTATAATTAAAATATGCACCACCCTTTTCGAGAAAGGGTTTTTCTTTTTTTTCAGTAAAAAGGCTGCATTTGATGAAGACACATGAAACGGGACAGCCATATTTGTGCAATATTTGGTCCAGAAATGTGGACTGCGGTGGATACATCCCCTTAATTGGGACACAGCTGTCATCCTCTGGTGACACCCTCAGGCCAAACTGTCAAATAATTTGCCTTACTAGTGGTGAAGATGTGCAAATAGCAAAGTTGTCTCAGCCTCTTTCATCCAGTTTTGCTTTGTGCTTCTCAAGGCTGCTAGCTGGTTTCAGTGTGTATAGGCAGCTGGTACTTGTCTGTTAATGGCCTTGTTACAGCATGTAAATCTGTAATGTAAAGGGTTATAGCTGTCACTATGACTGTCCACTCATACATTTAAAAAAACAACCTGCGTGTGAACATGTGTGTCTGTGTTTGTCCACTTGGTTCGCTCAGGGAAGATGTGTCACATAGATGTTCAGTTGAGTTTTTATGGATATGGCTCACTGTCAACACATGACACACCTAAAAACTCCAATGCAAAAGAAATTAGCTCGAAAAGGGACAAATTGGACACTTTTATGTGCGGTTATTGCAAATTGTAGCTTTTTATTGTTGTTCTGCAGAGTGTTGAGTGCTTGAACTCAAATCTATAAAAGAGTTATGTACTCATTATTAAAAAAAACAAAACAGTTTTGACCTTATGGAAC
The DNA here is from genome assembly GCF_905237075.1 of Dicentrarchus labrax. Taxonomy (NCBI): domain Eukaryota; kingdom Metazoa; phylum Chordata; class Actinopteri; family Moronidae; genus Dicentrarchus; species Dicentrarchus labrax. The sequence goes on along the minus strand of NW_026136722.1, from coordinate 2,699,313 downwards.
AAATGTGAGGTATCAGTTAAAAATGTTGCATTAGTTTAAACTTGTGCTATGAATATATTAGAAGGGTTTAGGCAGAACAAAATAATGCGAGACTAGGTATCCCCTGGTAGTTAATCCCAACAACTGTTCCAGACTGAGGGTTTAGAGGAGGAAATGTTGCATATTGAGTCTCGACTGTACGACCTCATAAGGGGCCAGAGGGCTCCACTGGAAGCCTTCTCTCTTCCTCAATCAGTTTTTCCATGGCCAAAGACAGAACGAGAGGGAGAGAGATACAGAAAAAGAGAGAGCGGAACAGTGAGAGAGACGGGGGAGTGAGATTCAGAGGCCCAGTTAAGTCTGCGGCTTTGTGTTTTATGAAAAGAGTAAAAAAAGGACATTAAAAGTCAGCATTTTCCACCAGGCAAGGGAATCAGTCGGCACACACACACACACACACACACACACACACACACACATACACACACTTGCACTCTTGCACTGAGTCCCCCAGCCTCCTATTATAAGGCTGAGTGGAGAGGAGGAATGGCAGCATTTGTGCCTGTTTGTCAGTGTGTGTCTGTGTGTGTGTGTGTGTGTGTCAGGCGAGGTGGCTGGAGTCTGACAGAATCTACCAGCCTACCTATGAGATTACACAAAACTACAGTCTTGTTATGTTGTTATGTTATGTCCATGAGCCGACACAAAGGAAAACAGTGACAGTGAAACATAGGATAATGTGCTCACTGTGCAGTGACATGGCATGTGGTGTAATGCTGCTGTTGGGGAAAACGCTGCTTCAGCTTTACCGTCTTTCCTTCTTTTAGTAAAGTACCACATTTGCGTTGTCACTTGGATATGTAGAATCTGAAGCTGAATCTAAAGCTCCTGAAACACAGATATAAACCCACTTTTTTTAGCTCTGAAAATATTACCCTCACAGTGAAAAATAATAGTTTGCAGGCTCTGTATGTTTACTAATGACCTGATGAATGATGACTATAGGATTGTCACTAACTGGACTGTTTCCCCTGATTGACACGCTACAGCTGAGGAAAATACTCCTCACTGTGCGCATTTGTCTTTGATGATCGATGAGGCATGAAGATCTGTGAAATATTAGTGTTACGCATGCCAGAGTAGCGGGGCTAACATACACAGCATACATGTGGATATGTGCTCTCTCTCTCTGTGTGTGTGTGTGTGTGTGTGTGTGTGTGTGTGTGTGCAGCTGTTGCCTGGTGTCAGAGGTGAGAATCAGCGCTCTCACACTTCACTATCAGCGCTGAGTGAAGCCCCTGCAAGGCAACACCATTCCCAAGGATCCCTGGGGAATACAGGGCTCCACGTTTAAGTCAATGTTTGGTTTATTACTCAACAGCATAAGATACATTACCCATTTAAGAGGATTGTTATTATGTTTAAAATTGAATTTTTATTAAGTTTGTTCAGTAAAATTAAAGTAATGGCCAAAGGGATGATTCAACATCTACACAGAGTTTACTTTACTTCAATTTTTGTCACCTGACAGATGATGACGATGATGAGTAATGACAATAATAAATCAGCATAATTGTAGCTTTTGGATAATTACCCTTTTGTATGATCATTACAGTTGGGATAATGCGAGTAATCTTTTTATAACACAAACACACACAAAGGGGGCATGTATACATTTAATTTGCACGAGGGCTGCTCTGTCACTCACAAGGCTTTCATGTCTGCACTCAACATAGTTTGAAACTTTAATCATCCGAGCGTCTGTCTGAGAGTCTCTCATTTTTTTGTGAGTTTCTTGGCTGGCTAGATGTTTGCGGTTTAGTGTAGTTTATATGTGTGTAGATGAGAGTGTGTGCGCATTTGCGCTCATGTTTTTGTTTTTCTCTCCCCTCCACTTCTCTCCAATGGGGTTCTCTGTCTCCTCCCTCCCTCCCTTTCTCTCTCCTCCCTTTACTCTTCTCTTTACTGAGACAAGAAGGCAGCTGCAAACGGAATCAGATCCAGCTGTGTGTGTTGTGTGTGTGCGTGTGTGTGTACATGTCTGGGAGATTATTTGCTACCTCCAAAGAATGTTCCTGCAGGTCGGATTAGACTTAAAATCCCAAAGACCTGCTTTGTAATTGATGCTGTGAATACTGTTTATCGCTACCATGGCCCGCATGTCTTCCCAACTCTTTCTGACTAATTTTCTCCTCTCTCTCTCTCTCTCTCTCTCTCTCTCTCCTCTCTCTCTCTCTCTCTCGTTGTTCTTTAAGGTCATACCTAAAGGCTGATTGGCCACCCTAAAGCACAGTTATAATAAAATGTTATAAATGCCTGATTTTCTGGGAATTGAATTTAGAGACCACTGAAGCTATAAAAGCCAGACCTCTTAAATGCTGTTGCCTGTCCTAAAAATAAGCTTGTGTCTCACGTTTCCACCCAGTGTGACCTGGCACTCACACACCACTACATGTTCCCGCACATCCTTTACAAAACAATCCACCAGAGTAACATATGTTGTTAAATGTACAGTGGTTGTGTATGCTTTGATATTGTAATCTTTAATGATTATGGCGGCATCCAATGTATGCTAGTTTAGTGAGCTGTGGAGAACATGTGGAGCACTAATCTACTGTATAAACCATATAGCGTAATGTTCTCCTTATAGGCTGCAAAGTGCTGCACGTTGTTTATGTTAGACACATCTTTGCCATATCAAATGCAGGCTGACACGCGCCCGGTTTCAGCTCCAGACGACATTTAGATTTTTCTCTCAGGGTTCAGGTGCAAATTAAAGTGTTTGTTGCCAGGTTATTGTCTTCTTGAGTTTCATTCTCAGAGCAAGATGATCAGGAGCATCTGGGAAGAAAAACTGCTGCTGTTTACATTCCTCTCTAAACCCTGAACCCCACGTCTCAAAGTGTATGGCCCACTTTTGATGTTATCCCACCTCCGTTTTACTATTTACCCCCCTTTTTCCCCCTTCCCCCAACTCAGACAGGCAGGGCCTATCCTCTGGCACACCCCACAGCCGCATGCTCACACACAAAAACTGTGGCCTGCTTCCTGTTGGCGGAGAGGGGCTGTTTTTACTGTGACTCCATTTTGGCGGAGAGGGCTAATTCCTCTGCTGTCTGGCCCCATGTATGCGTGTGTATTGTATGTGTGTGTGCGTGCCTGCATTCACATGTGCTTTTAAACATGTTTGTCTCTGCCTGCTCAGCTTCTGAACTTCTTTGGTGGGAGTTTAGGCAGTCCCTGAAATTAAACTCATATGTGTGCACATGTCATTTTATGTCCATTATGCCCACAGGATGGTTAGGCTGAGTTTGATGTGCACAGCGCGCACGGAGAGCTGACTGCAAGTATAGCGCTGTCAGAGATGTAGTCTTAATTTGGATTCATATTAAGCTGTAAAACAAATGTTAAAGTGGTGACGATTGTTGGAAAGAATTTTATTTGGGATTTCAGTCCTGTGTGATTATTTGTAGCAGTGTGGATATTAAACAGAACGTTGCTGACAAGACATTTTATATGCTGAGCAAAGGAATTTCTTGGTTAAATAAACAAAAGGGTTTCTGGTTGTATTGCCTATTTTTTAATGGAATATTTCCCCACAAGAAGATTCCTAGTAGTAAATGTGAACAAAAAGAAAAAGAAAAGCAACACAAAAACCACACAGAATATGGGATGTTCCTAGGGCTTGATTTTCAAAAACGTCCTCAGCAGACAATCATATCTTAAGCGGAGGCTCATACACGCGCTTGTGATGACTGTCAACACTGTTGTATAAAGCCAAACACTTCTGTATTTAGTTTGTGTCATAATGCTACAAATTCCAAGGTCATGCTGCAAAAAAACAAAGAAATATACTGGAATTTGACCCAGAACCCTAAGTGTCCTTGATTCCTTCACAGTATGTAAACCTGTAAAATGTAGCTATGACAATGCTCCAGAATGCATGATAAAATGTATGGTGGTTTATGTCACATTTCCCTGGTGGCTGGGCCTGGTTGGGCTGACACTTGACCTTTAATGGGTCATTTCTAGCATCTGAATGCTAGCATTCTTGGCACCAATGGATGAAATTGTCTGCTAATGCTGCTATGCTAATACAGCATGTTATATTCCGGTCCGTCCTGACCGAACAGAGCGCAGACTGCCCAATTTGAAGATGTAAACTGTCGACTCCACGCTTCTATCAACAAGACGTAGTCAGGATTAGGCCTTCAGTCACTGTAAACACCACACACCCACATACGGTCCACACTGCCTAACACACACACATGGTTTGGAATACATATAGACTTCATCTCACATCTCAGTAGCATTTTGTGTCATTTGAGGGGAGACTTTGTGACTGAAAATATTTCTCTGGCTGGTTTCATTAACCCTGCATTTCTCTCAGCCGTTTGGAAATGTCTTATTTTGGTAATTGGTTGCAGAAGTCTGAAGTCTGCATATATGCTGCATTTATCTTAGATATTCAACAAGGTTTTTTTTTTAACAATGCAGTGCTCTGGGGGTCAGAAATACTGCAGCAAAAACATTCAAACTGCACAAAGAAAGAAATCTATAATATGTATATATCTATTTATTATTACATCTTACACTTTAAATATAACTGATTTAAGGGTGTTTCTTCACAGTATAGTCATATAATTCAGTTTGCAGCTCATTTTAGGGTGGAGTACCGCTCTACACTACACTTGTACTACTTACTTTAAAGGTCCAGTGCGTAACATTTTTAGGCATCTATTGACAGAAATGGAATATATACTATATATATCATATATAGGTATGTTTTTATTAGGGTGTTATCACCTGAAAAGTATTCTTGTGTTTTTGTTACCTCCATGTTCTATGTTGAACTTCCATGTTTCTACAGTAGCCCAGAACAGTCAAATCACACACTGGTTGTAGAGAGGGCCTTCTCATGTTTTTTACAGCCAAGGTAGTTTCTCCTATGAGCTTGGAACGGGAGAGTAAGGTGAGGGGGTTGTAATCTGCAGCTACTGCATGCTGCATGTATTTGTGTGTGTTATTAAAGTACATGTATATTGCTCCCAACAGACAGTTTCTTCTGAAGGACCTTGATCCACCCCTGATTATCAGCCTGCAGACCAGCCTGTGTGACAACCAGCATTCACACACACAACTGAAACGTTAATTCTGCACAGTGACATTCAGCTAGTGAGACACAGACAGCCACTGAAGCAGCCTGTGAGATAGTTAACCGGCCTGATCAACGGGCAAACAACCAGCAGACAAGTTAACCAGACAGAAGGGCAGCCATGTTGATCATCTTAGCTTTCATCATCCTCTTCCATCTGGCTGCAGCCATCCTCCTCTTTGTTGCAACCATTCACAATGTGAGTATAAACCAAGAGGGAGCATACAAGTGCATGGCAGTACAGGACATTTTCACAGTCTTTTGTCCCCGCATCATGTAGGCGTGGTGGAGTGTGTCGGTACCCGGACGCGATACGATCTACACTGACCTGTGGTACTCCTGTAACGCCACCTGCTTTCCTGTGGAGAACAGCCATACTGCTGATGCAGGTAACACAGTGTGCAACTATGTATGTGTGTGTATATACTGTAAATTTGTGTATGTAACACCTCCTCTCTTCTCTCTCCTCAGCCTACCTGCAGGCCGTCCAGGCCACTATGATCCTGGCCACCATTTTATGTTGTGTTAGCTTCTTCGTCTTCATCCTCCAGCTCTTCAGGCTCCAACAGGGAGAGAGATTCATTTTCACCGCTATCATCCAGCTATTGGCCTGTGAGTGACACACACACTTCATTTCCATCGTCTCACTGTGTTAATATGAAGCTGCAGCTAGAAGCCAGTTAGCTTAGCTTAGCTTAGCTTAGCGTAAAGACTGCAAACAGGGGAGAACAGCTAGACTGGCTCCGTCCAAGGGTAACAAAATCCACCAACCAGCACCTCTAAAGCTCACTAATTAACAAGTTATAGCTGTCATTAATTGGTTCAGAATTAGTTGTAAAAACAAGTTCTTGGCTCAGAGCACTTCCTGGGGTCACCTGGTTGCCTGGCTACTCAGATATAACGTGTTAATTTCTTAGCTTTATAGGTGCTGGCACCAACTGGTCGCATGAGAGGACTTTGAAATGGAGTATTTCAGAGTGTGAATGAACTTTTGAGTGAAATTTCCATCTTCCTCCTCCTCTCTCCTCCCAGCTCTATGTGTGATGGTCGCAGCATCCATCTACACGGCTCAGAACAAGAGCTTTCACGTGCCCAGCCTTCAGGAAGGCTCCTACGGCTCCTCCTACATCCTGGCCTGGATCAGCTTCCCTGTGACTCTCGTCAGCGGCCTCATGTACCTGGTGCTCAGGAAACGCAAATAGATGTGACGGGCTTGATGCACAGGCATGGCGATATTCAAATATATAAATAGGAACACTTGGACACAAATGCATAAAGACATACACTTTTCCTCAACCTACATACATGCACACATTGTCTTTCTAACCGTTAGATTTTATGAAACCATGGAGGTAAGGACATACACCACAGTTCCTCACTAATGTCAAGCCTCAGGTTTAGAACCAGACAGTTCACCTATAAAGCATTCAGCAGCACATTTCTGTCCACCCTACACACTCAAAACCCCAAATAATCACACACCCTCCTCCTTCCTGATGGTACATTGTTCTCACTGAATGTAGCAAAGATGCCCAACTGACATTTTGTTTTTTGTTTTTTGTTTTTTGTTTTTTTTGTCTATTTACATGTGTGACAGCTACAAAATGTTTCTTGAAACATTTAAGGTGAGAAATACACTATTTACATTTGATGCAATACCTAGTTTAAAAAGTACTAGATCTATGCATTTGCATGAAGTTCAGATCAAATCTACAAATACAGATCAGCAAATGCACCGGACATGCGCCTTGCTACGTTCATCACTCATTCAGTGCTCTGCACAGCAAGGGCTCCTGAGGCTTTCTTGCTGCATTTAGTGAGAACATACCTTCACTATCCTCTCCCCATCTTTCCCTTTAGCCACTACACAAGACATGAGCAGTGTCCCAACATACTGATATGTCTCCTCCTCGTTTCATTGTGTCCTGCTTCCTACCATCTCCATTCATTGAAACCCTTCACAAAGGATAAAAGTTGAAGACAAGTGGGGAGATTTGTCTTACTGGGACACAGCCCCCAGGACTTTACAAAGGGTCCATACTTTTTTTTTGTGAATCTCTAGTCAATGGAATTTTTTTTGTACATATTTGCTGTGTATGTATAGTTAAGGTAATTGCAAAAAAACGTATTTTGAAGACTGAAATACAAAAAGTATATATGAAAAAGATAAAAACTAAGAATCTTATGTTAACCATAGCTTACAGGAAGTGTAGTGAAGTAGTAGTTGAGTTATAATATGTAGGATTTTAACCCTGTTCTTTGTATTCTTATGTACTGACTTGTGTTTTAATGGTGAGAAAGGAACCAATGATGTGCTGTGATGTTTGGGATTTCAAATGACAACATAGAAACATGCAAACTTGAAATAAGAATTTCTTCGTAATTGTTATGCTTTATTGTTCACAGCTTCACTGAGAAAAAAGACAAACTCTATTTATTGTTAAAAAACCACTGTTGTGTATTTTAGCATCATGTGACTGAGGATGTATGAAGTAATCAAGTCTTGCCATGTTTTTCCCTCTCTGGCCGCCTGGCTGCTGTTTATTTGGTCCAAACATTTCTAACACCTCTTATGCACATGCTATGCACTTGTGCTCCGGCATTTAACAACAATAAATTTACTGTATTGTACCTGCTACCAATTCCCAGAATTTCTTCTACTTACAGCTTGAGTGGAGGTATTGTTTGATCTCACAATAGCACTGTGAAAACTGTTTTTATATTCCTCTTTCTTTGAAACAGTTAAGGGAGGCCATCTGGGTATTAACTTTGTAGCTGCTAGAACATGAAACATTTCCAGGACACAAATAATTGTAAAGAATTAACGTGTCATTTCAGCTTGGACTTGTTGGCTCCTTCAGAGGTGCATTGGGTTGTTTTGTTGTAGGAATATGTTCGTGTCGAGCAGCGTTTGGACCACAGAGCCTGGTCTGGTCTGGACTATCTCACCGAATTATGAAGATTCAGGGAAAAGACATGGAAGTGAAGATGTTGCTCTGCTATCTTAAGATGATACTTGAAAATGATCAAAATAACATATTGGAGGCCAGGATTGTGATGTTTGTTGTTGTGAAGTTGTCATCATAAGAGTGTTTCACTAAATAACACTCATGTTTGCATGCAAGTTCTTGTCTTTCAGCAAATCCCTTTAACTTATATTGGGTTGAAAAGTTAAGTTATTGCAGTACAAAAGGCTGAAAAATGTTTTTTTTTTTGGTGGAACACTGTTTATTATAGATTATGTAAAGTTTGGATGTATTTGAATGGCTTTGTTGACTTCAAAACAGATCTGAATTTAGAATTAACTAAGTTTTGTGCAAACTGAATTAAAGAGAAACCACAGGAAGTACCACAGTTTAGTTATTAGAGTCACTCTTGAGTTGGGATTGGAAATGTTTTGGTTTGTGTTTGTGATCATTTCCCAGTAGTGTGTTTTATTAATGTAGTTTATCAGTGTCAATGTAGATGTACCGTATCTTGTAGCTCTATACAGATAACCACAGGACCATAGTGATGAATAATAAAAATCTAAATAATGAGTTGTTTAAGCTAAAACTGTATTCATGGGGAATTGTTTTTTTAAACATTTTTTTGCAGTTGGAATATTTCTAATGCTTCAAGAAGTATTAACTCCACATTCATTGAGAGGCTCATGATGCTTAATGGAGACATGTTGAGATGGTCAATGTTTTCAGAACCTTAAATTAAAACAATAATTTTCCTTTTATAGGATTCATCCAAAGGTCTTATATGTATGGGTTTATATGTCATGTTAAATGGGAGTGTTTCTGCCTGTTAGATGCTCCTTTATTTTTTCATATTTTAGGGAAATTCAATAACAACATGCTATTCATTTTGACCTCTATTGCAACATCTGTGGCAGTTTCAGTCATCTGTAAGATACAGTGTTTTCATGTACTCACGTCATCAAACTAAAGTGTTTGTCTGCTATTGACACCCAGTGGACTGAGAGAAAACTACACAATGTTTATGTAGCTGCTAGTTTTATAGTTTCAGGTAATCTGCTCTAATCTCAGAACAGATTGGGCAAAAAAAAAAAGGACTAATTTCCCCTGCAAGAATTTATTGGTGCTTATTTTTTCTTTTTTCTTGTTGCCCCCACTCATCAGATGTATATCTCAATAAATGTATTTTACAATAAATACATTTTCTTTGTGTGTGCCAAATTTGTCCATCTTTACTTGTTATACACGGTTAGAGCCTGCTTGCCCTCTTCCCCCTCACTGCACTGCAACATTACTGCTTTACTTATTTTTAATTTTTCAAAAGCTACTATCTAAAATCTGGTAATGGTCTGGCTGACATAGTCCATAATTACACTTACACTGTAACAAGACTAATTAATGAGGAGTTTTACTATTTATGCCATTCTCTCTATAGGTCCATTATCTTTGATCTCTGAGCTTGCTTTGTTTGTTTTTTTATCATGTAAATGTGTTTCGATGTTGTGAAAGAAAAACCGGTGATGTGCTGAAAGTAAAAGCAACAATCAAAAAAGCTGTCACCATTGTACAGTGTGGCAGGTTTTGAGGGCCTGTGTTTTTTTGTTTTTAATTTACACAGCTAAAGACAACAGTTTATTGTGGGAAATGTATGTTTGCCATACTTTGTTATAGCAAGGGCTCTACGGCAACACTGGGGAGACATACCCAAAAGAATGACCTGATGCCAAAAAAAATCTCTCTCTCTCTCTCTCTCTCTCTCTCTCTCTCTCTCTCTCTCTCTCCCCTGTACACATCAGCACATGCCAATTGCGTTACAACTACATTATAGAAAAGTAACGGCAACAATTTGCAACATCGTGTACCAAAAATATATAAAATTAAAGCTGCAAGCAGCGTTGGGCGGGACCTCGCGCTCCACGCAACTCGGGGCGTGCTGCGGCTGCGTCACGTGCCGTCGTAACACATTCGGACCACAACATGAAATTTTCACGTCATCCAACTCAAACCCTCACCGCCAGAAGCTGAGGGAGAGCACTCTACGTTGTCACACGTTTCAGACACTGCAAAAGACTTACGCTTTCATAGAAACTCTTCACTGCGAAAGGTGGAAATTCTGCGCCACGCCACGGACACACAGTTCAGTTCACACAAAAATCTGTAGGAGTTAGTAAAAATAGAAGCCCTGAAATGCCGGAAATGGCATCACAGTGGCCGACTTTGACGGCATGCCATGGACACGCCCTTCAACGTACAGTCACAAAAAGCACAACTATTAATCAGCAACATTTTTCAAGTGTACTGTCCAGTTTTGAAGCAGATCCGATAAATTCCCTAGGAGTTCGTTTGTTCAAATACAAGACCACAGAATTCAAAATGGCCAACTTTGACGGTACGCTTCAACGTACAGTCACAAAAAGCACGGCGTTCAGTCAGCAACATTTTTTGACTGTACTGACCAAATTTGAAGTCAAGCCGATAAAACCTGTAGGAGGAGTTAATTAAAAGAGAATGCTGAAATGCCAGTAATGGCATCACAGTGGCCGACTTTGAGGACATGCCACGGACACGCCCTTCAACGTACAGCCACAAATACCACGGTGTTCGGTCAGCACTATGTTTTGACTGTACTGACCAAATTTGAAGCAGATCCGATAAATTCCCTAGGAGTTCGTTCAAATACAAGGCAAAAATTCATCAAAAATGACCATGGAAGTCAAAATGGCCAACTTTGACGCCACGCCACGGACACGCCTTTCAACGTACAGTCGTAAATAGCACGGCGTTCATTAAGCAACATTTTTTGACTGTACTGACCAATTTTGAAGCAGATCCAACGAATTACCTAGGAGGAGTTCGTTCAAATACAAGCCCAAAAAGTGAAAATGACCACAAAATGGACGCCGTGAGTGAAAATTAAAAATGAAAATAGCCGACTTACTGTGGGTTTAGGGCATGGATCCAAGAGGCTTTTTTGTACGTCTCGGCACGTTACACATGCCTACCGAGTTTCATACATATCGGCGAAACGTGGCACCGGGGCTGCTTTTTAAAAATCCTGTAGGGGGTGCTACAAACACGACAAACACGATTTTTGGAACGTGACCTACAAGCACCAGTCTACACGTGTCCTGTGAATTTCATATTCATAACTATTACGGTTTCCGCAGAGTGATTTATCCGGCCTAGTGGCGTGATTTTTTTTCCTTTTTAGGGGAGCCTCAGGGAGCAATGGGCAAGCATCGTACCAAGTTTAGTTTTAATCACACTTGCCGATGCAGAGATATAAACTTCTTAATTTTAAACAGCTCCACCTTGTGGCGATGGCCTGAAATTGTGCACGATCCCTAATGAAGACATGGGGAACTATTGACCCAGGGTTGGTGTCAATCGGACATACCAGTGTGGAGAGATGCCCCACTTCCTTTTTTGACGAAAAATCAACAAGAAGTGCTAATTTATAATGTGCTTATTTTTGGAACTTTTTTTGCCAGGACGGTCTCCAGATGCGTGAAAAGTTTCATGCGAATCGGACAAAAGCGCATGGATGGAACATGGATTGGACATTTCGCGCTCTAGCGGAAAAAAAAATCTAGGCGGAAGTGGGCGTGGCCAATATAGGGAGATGCAACTCTATTCACAGAATGCGTGGGTATAAGGTTTTTGAATGTGAGACAAACGATGCGGGAGTTATTAGCCTAAACCTACTTTTCTAAATAGTAGCGCCACCTAGTGGCCGAGCCGAATGTGACGCATAGAATATCAAATTTTTTACCAGGCCTGACCACTTTGCCAAATAAAATTCATCCGATGTAAATGTTCAGGGGGTCAAAAATGCAGTGAAAGGGGCTAAGCGTAATAATAAACATAACAAAAACAATAGAGACCTCACAGTGTTTGACACTGGCTCAGTCCCTAATAATATAATGTTATTTCTGGCAGACAGCTTGGCACTGTTTGGTGGACTTGATAAAGTTACAAAACATCCAACACATCATTAAAGTGCTCTTTTAAGGCAACTGGATTATAAGAATCAGAAGAGTTGATAGAAGCATACAATTGTGTATCATCTGCATAAAAATGAAACAGTATACCAAGGGGAAGCATGTAAAGTGAGGGCCCAGAATCGATCCTTGAGGTACACCACAAGAAGGTTTTGCAGATGAGGAAATTAAGTTCAAAAGAAAAATGCCAGTCGGAATGATCTGAGCCACATATTTAATGTTAATGTAAAGACCTATATGAAGACCTAAGATATGTCTCTACTCAAGAAGACATCATAGAGCCGTAAAAGTATCACTATTCTTCCAACAATCGCTGCACTTTTAAATATACTAAATTTGTCTCCTTCCTAAAACATTTCTCTTTCTCTTTCTCTCCAACACACATTTTACTCTCCATTGCTTTCCAGAAAAGGGATTCCTCAAACACCCTTTGGGATAAAAGGTAAATGGATTGTCAGAAAAAAATAGAAGAACTCTTGTGGTTCCCCTAATAAATGTTTAACAATCAGAAAAAAATTTCTGGTTACATAAAACATAAAAGGTGTAAACTTTACCTTTTCAAAACGCCTCTTCATGTGCTGGATGATGTTTATTACATGGCGAACTTCTTCATGCCAACTTCCTTTCAATCTCAGCCTAGCCTACAGTTTTTGTACTAAAATATAGTGAGAAATCAGTGGCGTCAATATATGAAGCCATCGGTCACTAGTCTGTTGTACAGTTTCATGGGGCTATGATTATCCTGGAAGTCACAATAGCTCATTTTAACAATGGTCTCACTACAATGAAATGGTTACTAGGGGAACAAACATCATCACACATGAATACAATTGGGCTCATTGGAGAGTCTAGCTTTCCAGTCGCATCCAATTTATGCAATTCCAATACTGTTTGAGGACCGTAGTATGCAGAAATATACAAATGCACACCTACTGCTTACAAAAAACTGCATAGGATTAGCATAAAGTTCCTGTTTGTAAGGGGGACTCGTGGGAACCCATATAACTAATTTTTTATTCAGACAGGGGTCAGAGGTCAAGGGACCACTTTAAAAATAGCCATGCCATTTTTGCCATTGCCAAAATCCAGCCTAACTTTGGACCATTATTGCAGAAACTAGGTAACTATCATCATTCTTGTTGAATAACTGGCATTATGACCGAAACCAACCTTAAACTGCGTTCAGGAGCTGCTCCTTGTCACCGGGACCAAAGTATCAGAGGATTGTTGCAACACAGACCTTTTCTCTTGTAACACACGAAGTGCTGCAAATGCTTATTGTACTAGCTGCTACCACTAGCTTGTTAGCGGCGCTATTAGCTGGGAGTGCTAAAACAAGCCAGACGAACCATATTTTGTCACAGATTTCTGACTCATGTACAACTGTCCTGTTACGTTTGTCGTATTTACACAAATACGACAAACAATTTATTTTTATAAAAGTTACCTGTTAAAGGATGTATTTCAATAATTGAATTAATATTATAAAGGTTCAATGACTAGTGGACTAGATCAATCTGGGGCAGCCTTATTTTGCTTGAGGGTAATTTAAAGCATCTAGCTATACACTGAGGGAGGAAGATCAAGGGAGAGTAACGTAAAATGTTGCTGCTACCAAACAAATTAATTATTTAATTTCAGTAGGAACATCATGTAGAGAGCAGTGACTGGTCCATCAACGAAAATCTGATTGGACTTTGGACTTTACCGTATATTAAACACACATAATGACAGAGAAGACTAGATAAAATACAGTTTAATTCAAATTCTCCAGCCTGTATGCAAGAACCTGAGAGCCATAAAGCAGTTCTCAGTCAGCCTGATTGGACTTGAGAATATTTTCCAATCCTGTGGCAAAACCTTACATTAGAGACAATCTAATTCCCTACTTCAAGCCAAGTGAGAGCAGAGAACCATTAGTGGCATTGTGGAAATATACCTCAGGCTCTGCACTTAAATTCTACCTATCTATCTTTTCTTTCCTATAGTTTCTTCACCTCCTCACAGAGTCAAATAAACTGTTCGGTTTACAACGAACAGAATCTGTTCTAATCAAACTGCTGAACAAGTTTTTATCTTCTGCTCCTTGAAGCATGATGTAGCAAAAAAGAGTGATTTATACAACTTTCCTCCCTCACTCCTCTTTTCTCCTCCTCCTTTCCCTTATCAATAATAAATCCTTTCTCTGGCCAGTTTAGCTCTGTGGTGGAGTCTAAAGGGGAGAGTGAGGGATCAGATTTCCACTGCATAGAGGAACAACAGGACGGACAGAGGGTGGAAATGGGTTTCTCCTGACCAGGTTCACCCTCAAGGGGAACAGGATCACTGTCCACATTTCCATTTTTCCTCTGACTTTTTCTGGGAGGTTTGTTCATACTAAAGATACAGTGTGAGGCAAAGGGCACAGGCGCATGCAGGTGTTGTAAAGACAACAGGTTGTTACTGTAGTTTGACAGCAGGGGGAGCTGCAGCAGAGATGCACAGCTCCTGTTTGAGATATTTTAAAACACTCAATCATACTCAAGAATCCTAACTCAGCCAAATCTGAACACGCAACTTTGTTATTCAGTGTGACCAAGGATAAAAGTTCAATATAAACCAATAATAATGTAATATTATGAATAAACACAAAGCAAATCCCAAATGACTCGCAACATATACATATCCAGGTCAAACAAGGTAATTTCCCTTTCCTGCACTTGACTAGGCGGCATGCTCCGACAACTCCAAACAAATCGTGTTTTCAACAAATTCTTGTTCAAATAAATCTTCTCTGGTCAGTGGTGAGTGAATTCTTCCGTATTTTTTTTTTTTTATTGTAAACAGCTCCAGCTTGTATTAAGTTAAGTGTAAATCTTGTAACTTGCTCACATTACTCCAGCTAGCTTTGTGGGAGCCGCAATACAAAACTCCCATAGGAAAACAGCCAACTTAAGGCAGCTTGAGGTAAATGAGTTTAATAGCATATTGTGTTAACCTTTAGGGTTCTTTTGCTTACAGCCCTGCATGTATTTAGGTTATTATTGATTTTATTTATTGTGTTTAGCCGTTAGTCTGAAGGTGTCTTCAATCTGACCTGTATATTAATGAGATTTTGAATCAGGTACAACATGAGATTAAGAAATTAAACTTCATTATTCTTTGTGACCCTTTTATAGGTCAAGTTTTTGTGTATCTGATGGTCCATGGACAACTGGATTTGTTTTAATGGATAACCATGAACCTGGATCTCTGATGTCAACCCAGAAGAAAAAATAAACTTGCCAGAGAATCATCACGTCTTCAAGTTTTCTTCTGTAATTGATATTCAGACTCTGAAAGTTTAACACCCCATGTTCTTAAAACAGTATAACATTCATCTCTTATAAATATGCCATCCTACATTTTATGTAAATATTGCTTCTTCTCTTCTATCTGTTACACTGTTCAGCCAGTCAGCCTGAGAGCTTTAAAATCCTTTTTTCTAAACTCCACTATTTCTTTAGTTAGTGCTCATTGAGGACTGTCAGCCTGAACTTTTCTCTAAATAACTCTGTGTTTACTACTTTAAAATAAAGATGGGTTGGGGATTTATCTGCGTCAGCCTGCAAACTCAGTAACTCTCAATCTTAGATTCCCAGTTGTGTTATTATGAGCCATAACACATGACCTAACACATGATCCCTAAAAAGTAATTCCTGTGACAATGTGACAATTTTTCCTCCTCACTGATGTAGTCTGTGTCTGTTGGCAGGAAAACACACAGAGCCGTTAATATACAGCACTGAGGGAAGTCAACATTATTTCCATGATCGAGTCATCTGCTCATTTTTTTTGATATTCATCGTTTGATCTATAAAATGTTAAAAAAATAATGAAAGACGTCCATCCCAGTATCTCAGAGTCTTGTATTGTAAGCTGTCCTGAGAAGTGTTTCTTCTTTTACAAGTAGCAGTATTACGCAGCACACAGTCGTATTGTCAAAACAAATGTCTCACTATTATGAAAAATCTGACTAACAATGAGATCTCTATCTCTATATATTCAACATAGACAAGCCTAGCACATAGAATATCTAAGTATGTTTGTGCTTTTAAAGATGTTTCAGTTCATAAATGCTTTTTAAAGGTTAATGGTTACGTTTACAGTAGAGCACATAACACTGTGGAAACCTTACCATATTAACTAATTTAAACAAAACAATGAGAAACACAAAGTAAAACTACTATAACGACGTTTAAACCAATACGACACGAATGTGTGATCCATATCTGGGAACCTAAGAAGTGCTTCTGTAATTGTTACTGTAAAATGATCTGAGGGCTGATCCAGGACCAGTGTAAGACACAGAGTCAACAAATGACATCTGGGAAACACAAAACACAAAACATAAACCACAAAGGTAAAAGGTGATGTTAAAAACTATGTCAGTGCTATCCAATTACACAAAGCGATGCAAATAATCCAACAATCATTATTTAGTATCTGATTCTGTTCAGAATAGCTTCCTAATAGTACACTGGGACCAATATAGGACATTTTCAACACATTAACCAACGCTATTAAGGTGGTGAGTTACATTATTGAGCTGTTGGACTGCAAAAAATATTGTACAGCTATTTTTATTGATTTGTCAAAGGTATTTGACAAAGTTGACCACGACAGACTCTGTTGGCTTATCTAGGCATATTGTAAATTGGTTCCTAGCTGAACCAAAAAATAGGTTTTCTTTAGGAACCACAGTGCTCATGATTTTACAGGCCGTTGTGCACTGTGCAGCGCTCTCTGTTGATGATGCATCCTTCAGGAACCAGAACTAATTTGGTCGAAAAACAAAAGGTGTGCCCCAGGGTTCACACTAGGACAACTGCTATTTGACATGCATGTAAATTATATTTTTGATAATTTACTAAATGCTGCATTCCATTTTCATGCAGATTATACAGTTATCTATTGCTCGCCTTTAGTAGTACAATCCCTCTTATGCTGGTGTTAAATGCAGACGAATCCAAATGCATGCACGACATGGTAAAAACATAATGTTGTGATTATTCTGATAGATATTGCGATATGATTCACAATTAGTGGGAATGATCATGTTTGCATCACAAATGTATTTTTACTGAAAAAACTATTAAAATCACGATGGCGAATGATGAATTTATTGGATGTCTGTACCAAACAAACACGTTACAGCTGCTTGGCAGAGGGACGTCACGCACCTTCAGTGCTACTGGCTACCATGAGTCCCTCCCTCTGCCTTTTAGCTCTGTACTGTCTAACTTTTATTCCTACTTTCTCCTCCTGGGCCAAGCTCTCAGACCAGGTACCAATATGTAGCTGCGATAAACAGGGCAGAGGGTAAAAAGTGGTCAGGACATAATGTGTTCATCAGTCATGTCCCCCAATTGCTGATTAACTAAGTGTAGAAAATGCCAGTCTGTCTGAAAGAGTCACCAAACTGATCTTTCCTCTAACTTTCTCCCTCCCTCTGCTCCATTTATTCATCTTCTTCATTCTTCCTCAACATTCACTCTCTCACTTGATGGCTTTCGATTTGTCTTTCCATTTTCTCCCCCTTTAACCTTCCCCCTCCCTCCCTCCTGCAATCAGACAGATCCTCTTTCAGTGTACAGGATTGGTAGCTCCCCGGTCTGAGCTGTGATATTGGCTTGTTGTTCAAATACAACACGAAAAGTTCATAACTATTACGGTCTCCGCACAGTGATTTACACTGCCACCAGAGCGCCACCCATTGGCTAGATTTATTTTCCTTTTTAAGTGAGCCTCAGGGAGCTATGGGCAAGCATCCTACCAAGTTTCATATTAATCACACGTGCCGTTGCAGAGATATAAACTTCTTCATTTTAAAGAGCGCCACTTAGTGGTGATGGCGTGAAATTGTGCACGGTGCGTAAGGAAGACATGAGGAACTATGGACCCAAGCCTGGTGTCAATTGGACATACCAATGTGGAGAAATGGTTCACTTCCTTTTTTGACTAAAAATGTACAGGAAGTGTGAATTTTATAGTGTGCTTATTTTTTAAAATTTCAAAAATGTTCAAATTACTTTTTTTGCCAGGGCGGTCCCCAGGTGCTAGGTGAAAAATTTTGTGCGAATCGGACATAGGGTGTAGGAGGAACACGAAAACGTAATTTAAGAACATTTCGCGCTCTAATGGAAAAAAATTACAGGCGGAAGTGGGCGGGGCCTATATGGGGAGATTCAGCTCCATTCACCGAACACGTTGACTTAAGGTTTTTGAATGTGCGACAAACGATGTGGGAGTTATTAAGTAAAAAAAAAGTCAAAATACTTTTCTCAATAGTACTGCCACCTAGTGGCCGACCCAAAAGCGACACATAGAATATAACATTTTTCACCAGGCTTGACCACTTTGCCAAATAAAATTGAGTTTGCGTATTTGTTAAGGGGGAAAAAACGCAATCAAAGGCGCTAAAAATAATAGGTATGAATAATAATAATAAGAAACATAGCAAATGCAATAGGGACCTCCAGCGGTCGCTGGCTCGGTCCCTAAAAATAACAGTAGGCTATTTGTCGAAGAGAGAGTTGTTTCAGAGCTTGGGCATACCTGTTTTAAAACGCCGCTCACATCAACGGCCTTTCTGTGACGCAAAGAGGTTAATCACCATGTCAAACTCCACCCTGCTGTACCTCACCATCAGCTCACCTTTCAGTTTCTCCCTGCAGATCATTGGGTAATGTGCACATCCGAAGACAACAAGTGCCTGGCTTTCTTAAAGTGAGCCTTTGACTTCTCGATCATTAAGTCACAGCCCGGTGAGGCTACTGACACATTATCAGAGCGCCGCATCCTGCACGGCGTTACAGCGGCCGCAGCTGTGTCCGCATCTGGATGTGGCTGGTTGTCATCTGTGGTCAGCAGTTCAGATATGAAGCACGAAAAATTCTCCAGGGCCGGCCTCGTTTAGAGAGAATCTGTGGTCTTAGACGTGTACTTTGCAACCTGTGTGTTTGAAAGGTGATCGGCTAATTGACTGTCTAAAAAAGAGAACTGGTCCCCGCTGGAGTGAAGTGGGAGATTCGTCGGACCCCCGCAGGACAAGCTCGTTCCCCCACAAAATCTAATACAGTCCACAGTTTGTGATAGTGAATGCCTGTTTTTTTTTTTACCAGCTCGTTGTGTCTCTGTACAGCGATGCGGTGACCCTCAGGCTCACTTTGCCCAGCAATGACAGCTTTACAGCATTTCCAATGTGGCTCGTGCTGCATTCATGTTTCCTAATTTTGTCGGATAAATATTTTAAATCCACAATTCCTTGTCGGGTCCAAAACAAAAAGCAAACATGGGAAACAGAAAAGTGAATTCCTAGCTACACTTGCTGTTAGCCAGTCAACACAAAACTACGATTTTGTTGTTTGTCCTTTTGTGTTATTTGTACATCATTTGGATGATGTGTTCCCAATCTCTGTATCTCCACTTTTTCCTTCAAAGACTTTTGAAATTGAAATTGATTAGAAAGTAAATAATCCACCTTGTTCATGTTCATGGTAATGCCCGCCATACTACGAACTAGCCTCACTGTACTGTAGCTACTGCGCTGTGATTGGTCGAAGGTGTAGCTACTGCGCTGTGATTGGTCGAAGGTCACTGTACTGTAGCTACTGCGCTGTGATTGGTCGAAGGTCACTGTACTGTAGCTACTGCGCTGTGATTGGTCGAAGGTCACTTTGGGCTGAATGAATTTAGCCCAAATGGGCAGTATATGAAGGGGGCGTGTCAGGACACCTGTCAATCAAAAGTCAATGGAAGTTTGCTATGGTGCTTGGGCTGAATAAATTTAGCCCATTCACTGGAAAAAACCAAAGATATATCATATATCCTGGGTTTTTTCTGTCACTTTTTGGTGCTGTTGCTGCTCTAGGTTCTACCAAAATTCAAAACAATATGTTCTAAGGGTTTTAATAATAGTTTTTCATCTTTTCTGTAAAAGATAGGGGGGGCTTAACCCTGATAGCCCATATATACCAGCCGTCCCTGGCCACTGAGATAGATATATTTAGTTTTAAACAGAGTTTCTTGAGATAGCGCTTTTATTCTGAAGGAATCAGACCGGACGTGTTACTAAGTGCTGGCGGAAGTTAAACCGGAATAGCTGTAGTATTGGGGTTACACATACGGGACTGTTTCATGAAAGTTTTAATGGTATAAGTTAGTCCAGCCATAAATTGTACCGTACGCGCATTTAAAACTTTTATTTTCCTTCTTTTGAACACTGTTCAGTATTAGCTACCTAGCGTTAACCTCAGCTAACGTTAGCTACAAGTGAAGGTTATTTAACGTTTTGTCTTTGATGGAGGACTCCTCTGCTAAAAGCTTCGTCTGAAGGTTGGCTCACACACTGACACTCTAACTTAACATTAAGTTTTCAGACTTGCTTGTTGCTCATCAAAACATAACTTATACTTATTTACCGCTAGCCTCTGACGCTCGCAGTTGTTTTTAGCCCACACATGCCGACGTATGATGATGATGATGATGATGGTCAGTTACCTTAGCTAGTAAAATATGTGGGTTGGTTTTGTTCATATTTAAGTAGCTAGTCTGTAGAGAAAACAGCGTTTATTATTGTTTCCTGGTGAGTGAAAATGTGTCTTTTAACTACATGGTGCCAAGACAGACATACCGTTACATTAACAATAACTTAAGTGAGCCACCACGCTGATCTGTGTTTGTTTGAGTTACCATTTAGATACTGATGAGATAAAAGTTTACTCTTTAAAGGTATTTGTTTGAAACAGTCATGGAGACATGCATTACAAGTTGCTGTTAATATAATATATACTTTGTGTGTTTTCTGTTGATAGAGCAGTTGGCAACATTACAGAGAAGTTAAGGACCTCATTGCTGTGCAGATGAGGAACAAAGAGGAACATATAAAGAAAAAGAGGTGGGACAAATAGCTGATATGGCAACATATGCCACTATGGCTTTTTGAAGGCTCGTGCACACAGTGATGCTTAGACACACAGAACTAACAGGAACTGCTGTTGTTATTGTCAGGTTTCAGCCTTCAAACTGTCTTTGATGGATTGAGGACAACGGCAGCCCCCTCACTCACCTGCTACATTCCCTGACGATCCCCCACTCTACAAAACCGTTTTCAAGCAGCTTCTGTCTTCGCAGTATACTGCAAGCTAAATAAAATATGGCAGGTACTCAGGCTCCAACTCATGGTTGCAAGGGATTCAAAAGACCAGCTCAAAAGAAAGTAAAGCCTTCCACCAAACACAAGAAACCCAAACATTTGTCTCAGAACCTCAGAAGCAGTTCGGAGCGAGCTCGAGTGAACATTGGATTGGCATTTCGAAGTTGGCGTGAACTGAAAGCAGAAAAAGGATTGAGATCTGATGCAGAAGTCGCCCTGTGCCTTCTGGATCAGTGAGTTAACCATAAGTTTTGCAGAACAGCTTCATATATATCATGCTGCTTGTGAGTTTAATTAATTCAGAGTGGCTTACAGCTTGACCAGTTATATAATCTGCATGCATATAGCTGTTTTTGTTAGCCCAGTTTCAGCTTGCCTTGCAACTAATTTTGCTTCTAGCTAGACCAGTCACGCAACTGGTTTCGGTGCTGAATGAAAGATGGATAGTGTGAAAGTGTTTTTGTCATCCCAGTGAAGCTCTTTTCTGGCTGTGGAAAACAGTGGCCGGCAGCTAGTGCTCCACCTAACGATTATCTTTCATTATTCAAGTGTTGTTCTGTCCACAAGGATATTCAGTTTACTGTCATAGAGGACTCAAGATTCACATTTGAGAAGCTGAAATCAGAGAATTTAGATTTTTTTTCTTAAAATTACTTAAAATGATTAATCAATTATCAAAGTAGTTTGGTATTAATATAATAGTTGACAACTAATTGATTAATCGGCTAGACTAAGCTCTACTGGGAAATCAGATTGTTTTGCAGGATTGCGTCTGTCTACACCTTCCCCTGGTCAATAGAGGGAGCTAGTTACCTGATGATAAATGACAAATAGAATAGAAATTGTATTGCTTTGTTGTGCTGCCTGGTTGATCCAGTTCATCGTTATACAATGTTAAAATAAATCTATAGATTATTAGTGCACCTATCTGTCTCTTGGCTGTTTCTATGTAATTATTCTTACTGCCTGCCACACGGTCGGATTCGGTTGGTTTCTCCTTGAAATCAATAAAACGATGTAGTAGAAACACTACTGACTGTCAACTGGGGTCGCCATAATCAACACAAAATTAAAGTTTAAGTAATGAATATACACTTGGCTATAAATTGTCAATTCTTCTCCTTTGCTGCCACAATAAATTCCCCGGTGTGTAAGCCACAAAAGCGTTTGTATAGCATGGAGCGGGATCTATAGGACACATGGCAGCACTCCTTATGGGAGTTGTAAACGTCATCACTGCATAAGTATTTTGAAACCTTAATAACTTGCTTGTAGCGGTGCCGACGGCCGTTTCAGGGTGCTCCAAATGTCAAAATGTAGTTTGGGAGCAAGAAGCGATGCTCAGTTGAGTGTGGACATGAGAATTCAGAATTGACTCCTTTACCAACTTTGCTTTATTGCTGACCCTGAGGAAGTTTGTCATTCTTTTTTTTACTGCTGCTCCAGTACATTTTTCTTCTTGGCACTCAGCTGCTTGTACAACTTATTGGAATCCGCTATGTGGCGTTTCTGCAAGTGGTTTATCAAGATTGAAATGCTGCACACTTTGCTTTCTGGTGTTTAGCTTTTTCTGACAGCTACTGAGCGGTGTTCTCTTGCACGCTATATGTGTGTTTACATGTATATTATTTGGTTCTCTTCTGGTTCTGGCATGTAATGACTCATTGAACCATTTTGCAGATGAGTGTAATTATTATGATGATAGCATAATGTACGACACTCATTTGGAGTAACATGGAGTATAAGATTTTGTTACACCCAGTCAACCCTTATTCTTATCCTCTTATCTGTGTCTGTTTTATAAAGTAAAAAAACACTTCTGTGTTTCTCTGCAAAATGCTTAAATGGGTCATTTGATGTATATATACCAGGTTAATATATCATAATCTGTATCGTTATCCGGGTATAAAATGACCTGTATCGGGATTTGAAAAAATTTTGGTCATATCGCCCAGCCCTAAAAGAGACTAATGGCTGCTTTGGCTATAACATGTTAATCTTTTATGTTGCCAGATATGACAGGTCAGGTGTTAAAATGCGTCAGACGTGCATCTTTCTTGCTTTGCTCAATGTTACATGTTTCAAAGAATTACAGTCCAGGTACCAAAGTAAAAAAAAAAAGGGGAATAAAGGGGGGAATTTTGTAACTCCTCAATGTAGAGTAACAAACTGAAGACCAAGTTTATCTTGACTTTCTTTTTGTGTGTTTGTCTGTATGTATGCATGAAGAAGGAAGAGGTTGCCCTCAGAGCCAGCCACCTCTGGAGCCGGTGATAAAAAGATTAAATTCTCCCAATCTGAAGTAAGTGACAATATTGGAAACTTAATATACACAATATATCCATATACTGAGTTATAACTATAAAATGCAGCTCTGCCGTGTGTGTGTGTGTGTGTGTGTGTGTGTGTGTGTGTGTGTGTGTGTGTGTGTGTGTGTGTGTGTGTGTGTGTGTGTGTGTGTGTGTGTGTGTGTGTGTGTGTGTGTGTCCCCACAGGTGCAGACTCTTATCGTGCAGGAGGTTCGCAATGCGGTGGAAAAGAATGAAACCAAGCTGCAGGGTTTAATAGAAACTATTCAACAGCTGGATCGTGGAGTCGACTATGAAAGCTCAATCCAAAAACTGGAGGTTGGTGAAAGTACTGGCACACAAACAAAACCAAAAACTAACCTGCAGACTGCCATCTTGTTCCCAGTTCTTCTTTAATTCTGCAGGGACTTTCGACCACAAATGGTCTTCCTTGTGTGTGGGTTCTTTTTTTCTTCCTTATTTTTGTCTTTCCTTGCATAATTTTATTTATCAGACTGTTTTAATATCTGTCCCATGCCTATTTTGTCTTTTATTCTGGCATCTGTCTTTTCTAAATATGACAGCCGCTGGTAAATCTTTTAAGCATCCATTCTTCTGCTGTCTAGCTTCTTCCATTTTTCATTGTTCAGTTTTTGTCCCCCCTGTTAGATTAAATCCTCTTGAATTGTACACAGATGCTAACTATCTTAACATTCACCTTTTTGTCCATATTTTTGTTATTCTGCCATTTCCTATCACTTTAAAACAAAAGTAACCAAACATGAAAATAAATTGTGTGTGTGTGTGTGTGTGTGTGTGTGTGTGTGTGTGTGTGTGTGTGTGTGTGTGTGTGTGTGTGTCTGTCTCTCAAAGCTAAATGGGGACACAGAATACCCTAACCTAATAAATCTTTACAGAATGTTCCTCTCTCCCTCAGGCTCGAATTAACACAATAACGGAGAGAGCAGAAGCGGCTTTAGCCTGTATGACAAAGACAAAGGTTTGATGCAGACAAACATACACCGATCAGCCATAACATTATGGGTTCTGACAGGTGAAGTGAATAACACTGATTATATGGTTATCATGGCACCTGTCAGTGGGTGGGATATATCAGGCAGCAAGTGAATATTTCTTTCCTCAAGTCCTAAGGAAAAAATGTGAGGATTTGAGCGACTTTGACAATGTCCAAATTGTGATGGCTAGACGACTGGGTCAGAGCATCTCCAAAACTGCAGCTCTTGTGGGGTGTTCCCGGTCTGCAGTGGTCAGAACCTATCAAAAGTGGTCCAAGGAAGGAAAAAGCAGTGAACCGGAGACAGGGTCATGGGTGGCCAAGGTTTACTGATGCACGTGGGGAGTGAAGGCTGGCCTGTGTGGTCCGATCCAACAGACGAGCTACTGTAGCTCGAACTGCTGAAAATGTTAGTTCTGATAGAAAGGTGTCAGAACACACAGTGCCTCGCTGTTTGTTGCGTATGGAGCGTAGCCACAGACCAGTCAGGGTAGGCGGGGGGGGGGCGGGGTCATAATAATATGGCTGATTGGTGTACATACACATGAATGCACGTGATCTACATATGCTGCATGTTCATTCAAATTTATAAACAAAAACGTTTGACTTTCAGAGCCCGCCGTCATCTGTTGTTAACGGGGACATCGTCAGGTATGTAGAACCAGGTTCAGTAATATTCATCTTTAGTAATAGTGAGGCCCTGACGTGAATTTTTGGCTTGGATTTATTTGCATGTAATCAGTTTTTGAGATGAGTTGACGTCCTCTTTCAACTCTGCAGGTCAGAATCTAAAGATGAAACCGTGGAAACCGTTTCACAGAGTAAGAGCCCAGCAAGCATGTGTGCACTAATGAGCATTTGTGGGTCGCCTTAGTATTTATTCTATGCAATTTTGTTTCTCTGTAGACAAAACGAGCATGGAGCGCGTGGACAAGAGTGAGGAGCTCTTTGAAAAGATGGTAAATATTTAGATTGTTTCACATTGTTTCACATTGTTTGTGTGATTTGAAATAATGTTGAATTTACCTTTGGAATAATGGCTTAAAATTAAAAATGTATATCATAGTTTTTCCTATAGGTCACTGTTAATTGTAGTTGAGGAGATTATGGTTAATAGTCTGCCATGTACACTGAGGAAAGAATTAACGTCAAATGAATTTAGCTTTGAAGTTATGGTAAAATAAAACAGAGTAAACATTGATGTTTAAGTTGATCGACCCTTTCTGTCCAGGAAACCACAAAAAAAGAACTGAAGAAGATGCGTGCAGATAATGAAGGTAAGATGTTTTTTATATGTACAAGCAGATGCTTACCTATGTTAAATATCTATCTAATGTAGCTTCTGGTGACATTATATTGCTATGGAGCGAGAAAAAACTGGCACGATAAGCTCTTATAATGTCCCAAATTAAATAATATGTGTCAGTGAGTACATGAATAAATAACTACATCCTTTTTTTTTTTCCTCCTCTTCCCTGTCCCTTCCTCTGTTACTTGTCATTGTACATAATCCGTGTTAAGCTTTTACGGCTGCCATAACAAATTTAAGCAAGGAGCTGCCTCCTCCAGTTATTCCTCCTCACGGCTCTCCTGAGCGGAAGGTAGGATGCTTCATTATTTGGTGTATCATTTTCATACCACACATGTTATGTGTAACCAATGACAAGTTTCCCAAGCAAGCAAATAAGTAAATTGGTATCAATAAAGTCCTATGTTACCTACCCTTTCGATGTTATTCTGATTGTTGTATGCTGTATGTTTCTTCCTTTTCCGCACTTTGTTATGCTGTGTAATTCAGGGACTTGTCATAAAGATGGAGCCAAAAGATCAGCAGGAACAAGAGAACAGTTTTGAAGAGTCCAAGCAGTTTGAGGAACCAAAGGCGGAGAGGCTAAAAGCAGAATGTCTTTCTCCTGGTAATACTAACCGCTCCAAGCACACAGACACATATGAGGTAACTCACACTAACCCCACAGTAGTAATTCACTCGAGTGTTAGCTACTCGCATTAACCTCCACTGCCTCTCCCTTTTCAATCCCCAAGGACAAGCTATTGTATCCTCCTCTTCCGGCCACCCCCTTCCCTTCTATCCTCAGCGCGGAGGCAACCGCATACAACATCCCCCAGAGAGTGGAGGTACAGCTGGCTTTGATCAGGAAGCCCGCTACACTCTCTGTGCTGTGGAAATTGGGGGAGATAGACCCGTCCGCTCCACCGATGGATAGTTACAGGTGAGAAACTGTGTGTGGAGTAAGCAGGTTTTCAGCTCTGCTCCGTACTGGATGATATCGCCATTGAAATCACCATTCTGAACAATAACAGAGTTATTTACCATTAAAGGGACTGCTTCTTTTCATACTGTCCCATGCCATGGTAAAATGGAGCTGAGAAACACACAACTCTTTGCCCTCTCAAGCTTTGTTCCGGCAACAATAAGTGGTTGAGCTCAATATATTTTTAGTAGTTCAAATTGCATGTTTTGGTTGAGTATAGTAAGGTCATGGTTTCAACATGCTGACAGTGTGTAGTGTGCTAGGTAGAGTTTTGGATTTGGGGGGACCAGAATTATTCAGCTGATTATTGTTACCGTAATTATCATTCAGTTTATGAAATATTAAAAAAAATGGTAATCCAAACTTTGAGGGGCCCACATTGACGTCTTTACATGTCTTTTCTGACCCTGAAGGCCACAACCCAGACGCATTCACTCTACTATTATATGTATGATAAAGAAAAGCAGTAAATTCTGCCATTTGAAAAGCTTGAACCTGAGAATGTGAAGCATTTTTCTCACAATTTTTGCATGAAAAATATCTGAAACTGCTAATAGATCATCAGAATCGCTGGCGACAACATTCTGTCGATTGACTAACTGATTAATCGACTAATCGTTTTGGCTGTAGTGATTTTAGATGGGGACTAAAATCTGGCACATCTGAATCAGATCCATATGTTGCCATCTGCTTCTGATATAAGCAGCTATTCTCAACCAGGTTGATAAAAGGAGTGATGTCTTTTCACTATATTGCTTATGTCAACATCTGGCCACCAGATGGAAGCAGAGTTCAGCCAGTCAGTGGTCTTAACTACAGCTCTGTTTGCCTTTCTAGTCCTTTTTTACTCATTCTCCTCCTTTCTCCCTGCGGCAGCGTCTTCATGACCACAGAAAAGACTAAAGGGAGCTGTGTCTTCACAAGTTGGAGATCCCTCGGAGAGATGGTTGCCATCTCTCTGCCCATGTGTGCGATGATCAGCAAGTACAAGCCTGGGCACAAGGTGTGTGTGGCTGTGGTGGGCAAGGACAAGTTTGGCCGGTACGGACCCTACAGTAAAGTTGTAACCGCAGCACTACCTGACTAATTGGGAGCAGGGTATGGGCTCAAGGGAGAGACGACAGAAGCAGCTTCTGTCAAGTGGGCTTTACACACTTCCCATTTGTTTCATCCTCAGTTAAATTGTAAGTTAACAACATGGTGCTCACCAGCAGTGATGACGGTTCCAATGGAAGCAGCATATATAGCTGTGTTTAAGGTGGTTCTTTCTCAGTTTGTTAACCACTCATTCAGAAGATCAGTACGATGACTATCATGTCAGTTTTCTTTTGTTTTTTATGAGCTAATAAAGTTGACCATGTTAAATGTACTCCCTGTTTTCAGTTTTTGTCATTTAGCTAAAAATGTCAATACATTGGATGTTACAGCTTCACAAAGTTTCTCGCCTTCCTATGTTTCGTTGAATAAATTGAATACCTATTATTTGGCTATTGGTCAGACTAAAACCATGTACACAACCAACCTCTGAGATCTCATAAAATATGCTTATGTTATCTTTACACTTTTTTTTAGTGAGCTTTCAGTTTTGAAATGATTCAAAGTCTGGTGGCAATAACTGCTCTTTGACATCTACGAACAGTGATTAATATGTCCAGTGTGTACACCATAATCACTGCATTTGAATTTGCACAGTACCATTGATCAACCTAGAGGACGGGTCTGGATTTACCCATACATCCAGCTGGTAACACCATGGGTTTGTCTCTGACAAGCCACCCTCGCACCAAACTCAGCAGTCCTTTGCTCCACTTCTAGCAAGCAGTTACGAATAACAATTCATTTTTAATGCGTCCGACAATTTTTTCTGGTGCGCAGTAAGCATTGCTACCTCAAGGGGCAGCTATAAGGGCGCTGTACTTTTAGTCAGGTTGACTTTGGACTTTGGATGTCTTTTACACTCAAACTCATGAGGTTCAAACCTACAGTGTGAAATCTAAAGAATACAGTGCTTCTTTTCTTTCACATGTACACACTTAAGCTACTAATGTGCTCCAGACTTTCTTTTCCTGCTTGATAGCGGTCTGCTTTCTTGCCAGCTGGCAGCAGTCTCTCTCGCTCTGCCTGGAAGTCTTACATTCCAGATGTGTAAGTGAAGAAGACAGGGCACAATCCTTTTCAGTCACAACAGAGGCTTGGTATACTCAGGCGAAAGTGACTTGTGAGCCTAACTCGCAGACCTGGCTGGAACTTAAAGGGACAGTTCACCCAAATCGCACATTATGAAGGCATTTTCAATACTTGGCAGTTGATTGGATGAACCTTCTGTCTGTCACAAGCCAACTTTAACAAATTCCATCCACGAACCATATAACATAGTCAAACTCTCTTGTTAGTCAGTCAGCAGAGAGTGACCAGACTTTGCTTTGCTCCTTCTTCAATGAAGAAATACTCTCCAGTTCTGATAGAACTGATGCTAGCTGTATCTATGCTAACTGCCATTGTTGTTCAACTTTTCATTGTGTCCACCCCCGTAGCTGCTGGTACTTCCTCAAAGGACACCGGTTGGTTCGGTACCACTATATTGGCCACAAAGGCAATGATTGAAGCCTGGCATGATGGCATAATCTTGTGATTTGGTAGTGGTATCCAATTTTTTTTTTTTTTTTTTTTTTTTTTTTTAATTTAAAATTTTTTTTAAAAAAATTATTTTAAATTTTTTTAAAATTTTTTTTTTTTTTTTTTATTTTTTTTTTTTTTTTATTATTGTGTTTTTTTTAACTTTAAAAAAGGAAAAAAGAAAAAAAAGTAAAAATATATAATTTTTTTTTTTTTTTTTTTTTTTTTTTTTTTTTTTTTTTTTTTTTTTTTTTTTTTTTTTTTTTAAGGGGTTGGTTTTTTTTTTTTTTTTTTTTGGGGGGTTTTTTTTTTTTTTTAGTCGAGGGGGGGCAAGGAAAAATCCCCCTCCTTTTTTTTTTTTTTTTTTTTTTTTTTTTTTTAAGGGGTGCTCTGGGGGGGGGGGGTCCGGCCCCATTTTATTTTTTTTTTTTTTTTTTTTTGTTTGGGGGGGGGGGGGTTTTTTTTTTTTTTTATTAAAAATAAAAAATAATTTTTTTTTTTTAATTTTAAGCGGGGGGGGGGGGGGGGGGGGGGAGAAGGGTTTTTTTTTTTTTTTTTTGTTTTTTTTTTTTATTTTTGGGGGGGGTTTTTTTTTTTTTTTTGGGGGGGGGGTGGGGGGGGTGTGGGGGGGGGGGGGAGGTGGGGGTTTTTTTTTTTTTTTTTTTTTTTTTTTTTTATTTGTTTTTTTTTTTTTTTTTCTTCCCCCCAGGAGAAAATTTTTTTTTTTTTAAACGAGGGGGGAGAAAAGTTTTTTTTAACCAACCTTTTTTTTTTTTTTTTTTTTTTTTTTTTTTTTTTTTTTTTTTTTTCTTTTTTTTTTTTTTTTTTTTTTTTGGGGGGGGGGGGTTTTTTTTTTTTGGGGTTTTTTTTTTTTTTTTTTTTCAAAAAAAATTTTTTTTTTTTTTTTTTTTTTTTTTTGTTAAAATTTTTTTTGTCCCCCTTTTTTTTTTTTTTTTTTGTTTTCCAGTTTTTTTGTTTGTGTGTTTTTGTTTGGTGTCTTGGGCAATTTTTTCTGCAAATCTCGGCATAAAAGTGAAAATCCAGCCATATATCTGCCAGTTCTTCTACAAGACATCAAATTCAGTTATTTCACATAGATTTCAGTCAGGTTTTGTGTATGATATGTTTTTAATATTATGTGCATTGATTTTTTAAGTTTCCTGTGAGGTCAGGTGTGGTCTAACCCTAACCGATCTGGATAAGCAGGTGTAGTGAAAACACAGGATAAAACATAAGAGAGGAACACAGAAAAGAGAATCTAAACCTGTTTTTAAATGTACGTCAGGTCTTTAGCTGGAGTGAGATCCACTTTAGAAGACAGATTTAATAGCTAGCCTCCCAGCTTGATCCCCTGGAACTGGAACCTTCCGCTTGAACACACATATGTTAAGGGTGCGACTAACTAGACCCCTTTCACACCCTGGCCCTGTCTCTCTTTGGGTTACCTGGCTTGACTGTTACATTTGTCTTACCTGCATTACCCTTCGGAGTACATATGACTGCAGTTATTTTCTCTCCTCCAGGCCACAATATGTATGTAATGCATGTATATCAGGCACTGTTTGTAACCATTTAGGCTTATAGGTTTCAAAGGAGGTCTGCTTCTGTGCTGTTGGTCAGGCACAGTTTGATATTAGGCTGTGTATGATGGAGTGGGAGTACAGCTGTAAAGGGAGTCATTAGACCCACATTGAATGCCTGCTCCCAGCATCAGCAATAGTCTGTGTGTGTGTGTGTGTGTGTGTGTGTGTGTGTGTGTGTGTGTGTGTGTGTGTGTGTGTGTGTGTGTGTGTGTGTGTGTGTGTGTGTGTGTGTGTCGACCAGCAGGACTCAGTGGGGAAGCACAGCAGAGTTATGGGCCTCCTAAGACCACTTAAACACACACACACCCACATTCACGCTGACACACACATACATGCAAACACAGTGGCCTAATTAGAGCTGACAGTAGAGGAGAGAGAGAGAGAGCTTATGAAGAGAGGGTGAGGAAAAGGGGAAGGTGGTTGAGAGAAGCCAGATAGAGAAAGCAGAGGTGGAGCAGAGAGAGTGATTAGGGAGCAAATGCGTTCTTTAAAGTTTTAAAGTGAAGTGTTGGCAGAATGGTGACCTGCTTCTTCAGTCCCTTCCCTCCTGTAAAATGGATGATGTGTATGGAATATTGCCCCTTTCATAAAACACAGGTCTGCTTGTCATCTTAATTTTCTGAGCTTTTACGTTTGCACCTTTACACTCTTTGCGGAATATTTTCAATGTAAACATTTTCAACCATTATGAAAATGAATTACCTCCTTTTCCTGCTGCTTAGTTATTCAAAGTCTCAGATTGGTCAAAAGGAGGATCAGTAGATAAGATACTACCCCCAACAAAAAGTACCACACAATCAGCAGCACACCACTCTTACGCATCCTCTCTGGTGTTTGCCATCTGACAGGCTCATATTAGACTAGGCTGCCCTCATGATGTTTGACAAACAATCAAAATGACAACCTGTGACAACTGCATACATGACTTGCAAAAGAACATTGTAATGGACCTTGTTTTGCCCTTCAACCACCACCTAATAAATGTTTATGTCTATAAATGTGGCTAAATTGGATTATTTTATGTGCATGTCTTTGCTCACTTAGTGTAAATAAAGTCATAACCCACCTGTGATAGGCAGGGGGGAAAAAATAGTATTTTTCCTGATACCAAACAAACTGAAGCCTTCAGCGCAGAGTGGAGATGTCAGTACAAGGAGCAAGAGTTTGCACTACCATAGTGAAAGTTTTGACAGCAAACATAGTAGAGTGTGCAGTTTTTGAAAGTAAAGCAGACCCTGGAGCTGTGAACACACTATAACATTGTAGCAGACATTATTGTATGTTTCTCACACACTAACACATACCTGCCAATTTTCAAAAAACCTTGGAGTGAGATTTTGTCACGGGTGACCAAAATTATGCCGCGCACGCAGCCACACAAGTTGGTGGCTCAGATATCAGAGAATTGGAATTCATTTGATGTTGTACCCATGTTGTACCCTGCATTCTGGTGGTTTGTGGGGAGGCCCAAGGCCACTGATAGGGGCAGCCTACTGGAGATGGACAATATTGGTTACATTCTGAGAAGCAGACATAGCTGAAGGTCCAGCCCCAGGAAATTTTGGATTAAGTAGATGTGATTTCCTGCATTCTAGTGGATTTTTGGGTGGTCTGCTAAAGATGTGCAATACCTGAACTTATTCTGATTCATGTTCGGCATCATGACTTGTAGCGCCTTCTAGACTTGAGCTGAACATTCAACCAGAAAACTATTGTTGTGCCTAAATGACTGCCTGTATCACAATAAAGCCTTATTCATAGACCAGTGTTTAAGATTTGACCTAGGTACCTGTAGGTTGATTGATATTTTGATTAGAATGGTATTAAACTGTGAGTAAATAAACAATGCAATGAGCTGATATTTTGAGCATGCAGTATACCACAAGGTGCTCCCCTGCTGCTTGTTATGACAGCTTTCACCACACTAAATCATGTTCACATGCACAAACAAAGAATTTATTTCAAGATTTAAGAGAGTGAGTACTCAGTTGGATGACATTTCATTGTCACATACCTCGTCTCAGCTCAGATCAAGGACAACATTTTGATTTCAGAGGTGGGGGGACAAGTAATTTTTTTGGCTTTTTGATGGCTTTGTTTATAGAGACAGCTGTGGGGAGACAGGGGTGGTGGGTGGAGAGGGAGGGGATGACACGCTGCAAAGGGCAGCAGGTCGGATTCGAACTTGCGTCGCTGTAGCAACTCCGTATATGGGTCGCCAGCTCTACCGACTGAGCTAACCAGCGGGCGCCCCCCTGCACACAATAGTACTTCTTCTAGTTTTCTATTGCTACTTTTACGTTTACTGTTCCTTTTTTGGTTTGACTGGTTGTAAAGCGTGTAAATGTAAATATAGAAAAAACATTCTGGACACACACATGCACGCACGCACATACGCGCATGGACACCGATTCAAACGTGAATGTAAATGAAACCTCTGATATTACCTGGGCAACTCCAGCAGACCGGTGTGAGACCACAAGTTATTAATTTAATATGTGTCTTTTTAGAGTCCAAAATGACTGACATGACAAATTACTGACTACAACAATGTTGCCGCATTCTTTTTCTTGTTCCACATTATCCCCATCTGTTACTTTTACAGGAATAGTACACTTGTACGACTTCTCAATTTATTTTCTGAAGTACACGTTAAACTCCATAGTTTTGAAAGAAAATAGTGTGGGTGTGTGCGCAGGTGCAAAGATGCATTCTGGGTGGGACATGAGCGACCGGAACTGTTACACATCTACTGCATCACAGTTTTGATATTCTAATAAGTAACACATTTATATTAAAAAACAAGATAGATGCAGATCAAAAACATTTTTCTTGTCCTTTCACTTTAACTTTTACAGGGTCAGCTGTTGTAAAGCCACTACATAATGACAGCTAGTTTGGCTGTTCTGAGGACCGAATGGAGCATTTAAACACCTCAAAACTCAGGAGGGGCGAATCAAGGGGAAAGGAGTGTTACGAACCAGATCAGAAGAAAGATGAGGTTTCCACCATAGTGGAAAGTGAAGAAAGATCTCCTTTTCTCCAAAAAAGGCCATGTCTGCAGGAGGAGGAGGGAGTTGTAAGGGAGACAACAAATGAGGAAACTTTAGGGAGGAAAGAAAAAGAAGAAACTTGCTCTAAAAAACTGGGTTGTCTTGAGAAGAGCAGAACTCTGCCACAGGAATACACTGTGGTTCAAGTTAACACCCCAAGGTAATGTATCATTAGCACTATAATTTCTGCATTGACACTAAAACTGTGTTTCTGTGCGTACATGAATAAATTCATGTAAAATATACTGTATACTGTAAATATGAACGGATTATAAAATAAGCAGTGGTTAGAAGTAGGGTTGGGTATTGAACTTTGATACTTTTATGGCACTGACCAAATTGCTTTGATACTGTTGAGTCATTCAAATGTCGATCGTAGCATAGATAGACAAAAATATATAATATTAAAAGCTCTCTTGCGTTTCTATGGACAGAATCCATTCATCTGTTATCAAGGATTTTATTGTATTGTATTTATCAATGGCAAACAAAAGATAGGGCTGGCAGCAGCAGAAACGCTCTATGTGTGGTCACCTCAGACGTACGAGCTGCAGCAATTCAGGTAGGCTGCTAGACAGAAGAGGTGCATGGTGGATTTCAAGAACAAATGGCAGATTATGCTTTGACTTTGAATATACACTGAACAAAATTATAAACGCAACACTTTTGTTTTTGCCCCCTTTCATCACAAATCTCATTCACATTTTCGAGTGGCCTTTTATTGTGGCCAGCCTAAGGCACACCTGTGGCACAATACCCATACTGTCTGATCAGCATCTTGATAAGCCACACCTGTGAGGTGGACTGATTATCTCGGCAAAGGAGAAGTGCTCACTAACACAGATTTTGACAGATTTGTGAATAATATTTGAGAGAAATAGGCCTTTTGTGTACATAGAGAAAGTCTTAGATCTTTAAGTTCAGCTCATGATGAATGGGGACAAAAAACAAAAGTGTTGCGTTTATAATTTTGTTCAGTGTATATATTTTTTGAGAAATTGTAGTTTATTCGTTAAGCTCACTTGAGACTTGGACCCCAAAGCAAAGACACACTCTCTTGTGAGTGGGAACTGAAGATATTTTAATAGAAATCCAAAAACAAAACCGGAACTGAAGCAGGCAGGTGAGGCAGGGAGGTGGCTGGCACGAGGATGTCTTCAGCAAACTTGCACAGGCAAAACTAGACTCTTTTTTTCTTTTTTTTGATTAGTTAACCTCTGCTGAGGTCTTTGTCTAAAACATGATGATGGTTATAATAGTTAGTATAGTAATAAATTGCAATTTTAGTACATTAACAAGATCAAATGGAGCACAGTTAAAAATATTGTTGTGGTCCTCAAGAAACTGCTTTGATTATGTTAACTCTTTTATTGCAGCAGAAGATGTCACGGAAGTCATCAAAAAACACAAAGCATTTCTAAGGGAAAAGTTTAGATATGACTTTGAAGGCACTGACACAGATCGTAAGGATGCAAAATCATTGGACAAAATTTACACAGAGCTTCACATAATACACGGAGAGAGTGAACATGTCAGTGAACAACATGAGATCTGGGAAAGAAGACTTCCATCCAGAACTTAAAAACATAGCAGTTGCAAGAATATTTGCCAATCAGTTTGTTTTTGATGGTCTTGATGAAAGCCAACTTCAACTGAATTTCAAAACAACCAAAAGACTGACAGATGCAACAAAGGAATCATCAGTGGACATTCTGGTGACCAACCTAATCCGGGAACATCTTCTTCCCTCCGCTCTTATCTGGATAACCTCAAGACCAGGAGCAGTTCACCGCATCCCTCGCCAGTTTGTGTACCAATGGACTGAGGTCAAAGGATTTAATGATGAGCAAAAAATACAGTACTTGGAGAAGAGAGTTGAGGACAAGGCAGTTGCTGAACAAATTATTAACAACATCACGAAATCCTGGAGCTTATACATTATGTGTCACATACCTATCTTCTGTTGGATTGCGGCAAAAGTTCTTGCGTGGTTGCTGCTAGAAAAGGACAACACTCAAGAAGAAAACATAAAAATACCTACAACTCTTACTGAGATGTACACTCACTTCCTTTGCATTCAAATGCAGGTAGCAACTGAAAAGTATGATAACCAGAATGAGTCAGATAAAGAGATGATCTTCAAGTCAAATGAAGAATTAATTTTAAAGTTAGGCAGGATGGCATTTGAACATCTGAAAGGAAGCAAAATCGTATTTACTGTCCATGATCTGAACAAGTATGGCATTGACATACAGAAAGCGGGAGTTTACTGTGGGTTGTGCACAGAGATATTCAAAGAAGAGAAACTCTACTGCTTTGTGCATCTGACAGTTCAGGAGTACTTTGCTGCTTTGTTTGTGTACCACAGTTTTGCAAGTAAAAAAATAGACTCTCCAAGCCTCAAGGACTTCCTGCTCATAGGGTCTGAGGAAGAGCTCAAGTCTATCTTGGATGCTGATCCAGTTGATTTACCTGTGAATGAGCTGATTGAAATTTCAATAGCTAATTCAACTCTGAGAAAGACAGGAGAACTCGACATGTTCCTCAGGTTCCTTATTGGTATGTCTCTACAATCAACACAAAAACTGCTTTATGGCCTGATTCAGCAGACAGATGAACATTCTGAAGCTGTTGAGGAAATTAAGAAAAGTCTAATAGAAATAGACTTAGCGGACTGCTCAGGTGAAAGATGTCTGAACCTTGTTCACTGCCTGATCGAGCTGAAAGACAGTTCCCTACATGATACTGTGCAGCAGTGTCTGAAACAGAATCACAGGCCAGAAAGACAGCTCTCTCCTGTTCAGTGCTCAGCTCTGGCCGACTTAATTCTAATGTCAAATACGCCCCTAGATGAATTTGACTTGAGAAAATTCAGACCATCAACAAGAGGTATTTTTAGGCTTCTCCCAGCTGTGAGGAACAGCAAAAAAGCAAGGTGAGTTGGTCACTTAAACCTTTATTCTCACTATATCTGAAATGCAATCATTTTGTTGTAACTAACTATATATATATATTTTTATATAGCATACACAAACACATAATTTTAGTTTGCTAGCATAGTGGCAAATTAATTGTATGCATCTAAAACTTTATCTGATCATACATGATTGTCATTTTTTTATTGTCTGCAGAATCTCAGGGGTGCATGTTGATGCTTGGCTTGGTGAAACAATCTCCTCAGCCCTTCGAATGTCAAACTCTGTGCTAACTGAACTGCACCTGATAAATAGTACATTTTGATAAGCCCTCACTGCCAACTAGAAGCTCTGAGGTTAGTAAAACTATAATTTTCAATTGTATTGTGTTGCTATTTGACACAAATTTGTGTAAGATATTAAACAGTTACTTATTTTACAGGCTTAGACACTCATCCCAAAGGACTAATCAGCCAGCCAGGACAATATTAGCACCAACAAAGGGGCATTCACTAACCACTGCATTCACTGTTCAAATTGTTTGTCATGCTGGTGGCAGTCATTCACAGTCATTTGGGTCTCTTGCATACAAACCTTTTTCAAAGCCCACCAAAAGTATATTTGCTTTTGTCCAGACTGAAATATCTCAACAACTGTCATAAATACACTGATATGATTGTGTTCACCTCTTTTTGACCTCTGTGTTTGTAGTCTGTCTGGTTATGGACTCTCACAAAACAAATGTGAAAAGTTGGCGTCAGCTATCAAATCCGTCATCTCAAATCTAAGAGAACTGGATGGAGGGCTCATTATGCTCTGTGCTTTCTGTTGGGCTAGACAGCCCTAAACTGGAGAAGCTCAGGTCAGTCTCAGACATATTATTCCCCTAAACATGGAGGTATGGTGCATAAAAGGTTCTTAATCAGATTTTCTGGCCATGTTGTAAGGTAGAAATGATGTGCACTATTTGTTCTACAAAGGCTCATTCACATCCTGGGGAAAGCTGTCCTGCTAAGTTACAATATCTAATGCATGTATGTCCAATTTATGTACTTCTTATATATGTCATTTTTATTATCTCTTTACCAAAAGACTAAACCGAAATCCTCAGACTGCAGACATCTGTAAGCAGTTGGTGACAGCATTCACATCCAAACCATGTTACCTGAGAGTATTACAAAACCATTTTACTAATTAAAAAAAAGAGCTGAAAAAAAAAAACAAGGAACCAAATATGTGTTAGGAAGTGTGCTAATAATGTCTGATAAGGTTAATTTCATCAGCTCAATAAGGTTTTAAAATTAATAAAAAATAAAAAAATATAAAATTCAAGGTATGTTTTATATTGTATATACAGTAATCACCTCTGTATACACAAATCACAAGAATCTTTTTTCCCTTGTTTTTTTTTTTTTTTTTTTTTTTATTTTTTTTTTTTATTAATTTTTTTTTTTTTTTTTTTAATTTTTTATTTTTTTTTTTTTTTTTTATTTTTTTTTTTTTTTTTTTTTTTTTTTTTTTTTTTTTTTTTTAATTTTTTTTGTTTTTTTCCAAAAACCCCCCCGGGGGGTGTAAAAGGGGGGGGGGGGGGGGGTTTTGTATTGATGATAACCCCCCTTGTGTTTTAAAAATATTAGGTTAGTTTAAACAAGAATCGTGTCGTTCTCTAATTCACCTTTACCTGAATTCAGCTTTTTCAAATACACACGCACACACAACAGCAGTTCTCTTTAATAAAATTCTAAGTTCTATAGACATTCAACTATTGTATACATGCGTTCATTCAACTTTATGGGGATTTTGGAGGCTGTGCTGTCATGACATTTATAGTGTCAACTTGTGTTAACAAGTAAAAATTAGTGCTGATCATCTACCACACGTCTAAATGTTCGTTGTGTGATTTCTGTAGGCTGTCATTCTGTACAGTGACAGGAAATGGATGTGCTGCCCTGGCCTCGGCTCTGAGGTCTGACCACTGCAGGCTCGGGGAGCTGGACCTGAGCTTTAATCACCTGACAGATCAAGGAGTCAAACTGCTGACTGAAATACAACGGGATTCACGTTGCAGTCTGGAGAAACTCAAGTATGCTCAAACAGGCTAACAGACACACTCCTATCATTATTCCAAGATGAATTAGCAAGATTCACTTTATTTGTTTAATTTGAAATGCATGTGGGAAGATATTTGTGGCGTTTTCAACTGCCTTCCCTCCATTTCCCATCAGTGTGGACCAAAATGAAGAGTACTGGTTTGACTTGAAGCTGCTGAGACGATGTAAGAACATAATTATTTTAAATGAAATGCTATAGCTGTGATGTTGTAACATGCATGATTCTGGTATCACTACGCTATACTGCTGTGTAATGCACACCAAAGTGACCTGATATACAAAACTAATGGACAGGCAGAAATAAAGAATGCCAGTCTACTTTGAGTGTCTATATCAGGACTAACAAGGATACTATCAAGCTGAGGCCATGGCTGTACCGTTGTAAAAAAGGTATACTGTTTTTAAGTCATACTTAAACTACTACACTACTTTTTTTAGTTTGTAGTAAGTTTAAAGGTCCAGTGTGTAACATTTAGAAGGATCTATTGGCATAAACCAAATATATAATGCACAACTCTGTTTTCCTTAGTGTATAATCACCTGCATATAGGAATAGTTATTTTTGTGTTACCTTAGAAGAAGCCTTTTATATTTACAGAAGCTGTGGGTCGCCTTCCATGGAGTCGATCATGTTGAACTACCATTTTTCAACAGTAGCCCAGAATATACAAACACTGTTTCTAGATAGGCCCTTCACATTTGTTATGGCCAGCATAGTTTCTCTTTCGTGCTTCAAAGGGCAGGGTGAAGTGAGGGAGTTGAGTTGCAATCTGCAACTACACTGCTAAATGCCACTAAATCCTACACACTGGTCCTTTGATTCATGAGGAGAATAACACACACTAGGTGAGTTTCAGCATAAGTTATTACCTGGTAAAGGATCTGACACCTGACATCTTCTACATCTTTCTACATCTCGTTTTAATTTTGATTACATAACATGTTGACATCATCCAGAAGGGTTTGACAGAGTTGTAACGTATCTCTAACGTGATGATGCAAGATTATACTAAAACAATCTGAGATCAAGAGATCACACTCACAGAAATAGCTCTCCCTTATTATTGTTTCTCTCATCTTAATTGCAGATGCCTGTGATCT
This sequence comes from Dicentrarchus labrax, assembly GCF_905237075.1. NCBI lineage: Eukaryota > Metazoa > Chordata > Actinopteri > Moronidae > Dicentrarchus > Dicentrarchus labrax. The sequence goes on along the minus strand of NW_026136722.1, from coordinate 2,659,082 downwards.
GACACTGGACCCCAACACAGCAGACGTGCATATCATTTTGACAGAGGAGAACAAAAAGGCAACATATGTTAGTGAGAAGCAGCCGTATCCTGATAATCCAGACAGATTTGCCTGCTATCAAGTACTGTGTGAAGAGGGTCTGACCGATCGCCATTACTGGGAGGTTGAGTGTTTTTCAGCTGATGTTGGAGTGACATACAAGAGTATAGCTAGGGTGTCAGATTGTTCAGAAGAAATGTCTTTTGGAAAAAATGAAATGTCTTGGTAGGGAAGTTTTATCATAATAATTCCTGTCTGGAGTTTATGGACTGTGCTACACGCAGTAGTACCATAGGAGTGTATCTGGACTGGCCAGCGGGTATTTTGTCCTTTTTTGAGGTCTTTCCTGATACACTGACCCACGTGTACACTGTGCGTACAACTTTCACTGAGCCACTGCATCCTGGTTTTGGTCTGTATCCTCTAGAGGACAGCAACATAAAGACCATGCCCCTGTCATTGCACTAGAAACTCCTCCTGCAGGTTGGGGCATCTACACTGAGATGGGCGAGATCCTGGGTGGAGAATGTTAGCCCCTCTTGCTGAAACTGATACTCATTTGTCAGTGTTGATACCTATTTCTTCCCACACTGTATGACTCAATTTCCATAGAAATCTAGTTTTATTGATTATTTTATAGATATTTACTCATCTACTTTCACTTTTTTTAACTGACATGATAGAATCTGTTTATCTGTAAGTCAAGTTAACAAAAAAAAATAAAAAAAATAGTGATGTATTCAGATCATACATGGAATGCATTTTGAGCTCCTAAAATATGCACCTCTCATATCTGGTTGAAATGTTGAGGGGAACCACTAGCATTAGGAAAGACACTGTTCTTCCCTTCCTCACTGGTGAACATGTACAGTACTGTATGGACAGTATGGGTGTGCTTTTAGGCAAACAAGAGGCACAGATGGATGAATGTTCCATATTAATCACATCTGTATGAAAAAGCTGTATAGAGTGTACATATAACCTTCGTTCAATTTTTTCAGTGTCCAATTATATCAGTATTTTTTTATTTAATGTGTATTTTCATATCTGCAGTGTTGTATATGGAGCTGCTGTAGAGAGTAAAATTCCCCAGTGTGGTATCAATAAAGTCTGTGCTATCTTATCTTATCCTATGAATGTACAATGGAGTTGGATGTTTATGTGTGTTCTTGGATTGATTTATTAAGTTTGGAATAAATAACTTGTAAGCATTATACTCAGTTCTGAAGGCTAACAGAAGCCCCTCTGTGTGAGCATGTGCGACTACAAACACAATAGATTTTAAAAATCTAAAAAATATGACATTTTTGTCTAATGTGAATGAAGTCTAATAAAAGCAGTGTTGCAGCTTTTCTTTAGGTGTGTTTGTAGTTGTACAGATTCCAGCAAAGAAAAAAAGGTCTTAAAAAGAGCATTTCCACCCTGACTGAATGTCAAAGATATGGAGGGATGGTTACTGTCATTACAAATGTGCATAAATAACCACAGCCCAACTTTCTGTCTCCCACAGTACCCATATTCCACTGCAGAACACTTTAGACTTTGAACTGTGCTGTAGCTGTATGTATGTCCTTTTAATAGCAGGACAGAGTGACAATAATATAGATAGGAAACAAAGCATGAAATATGACATGGCATAGAAAAAGATGATTTTATGATGATATCCATTGAATACTGCTAATGATAATTTGAAGACACTGAGAATTTGCTGTCTTAAGAACAAGGTTGGGATGAATGAGAAATCTAATCTTGATGGACGGAATGAAACTTAACTAAACTGTAAAAAAAAAAAAACATACTAAAAAAGAAAAAAAATCAATACCAATCATACATTAAAAACTGACCTAGAATAGCCACAATCACCAGATATACTTTTTTTTTTTAATATTCCAGGGTAATAACTCAAAGATGAATCTGATCTATTCTTTGTGTCTTGGCTAGTGCTTAGTGTGATTTGGTCACTGAGATTGCTAGCTTTTCTACTTCATCTCGTCCACATTCTCCCATCTTTGAGCAGGTCCTGGTTTATAGTCCTTCATTGGCTGGGGCAATTGTACGTGTGTGTGTGTGTGTGTGTGTATGTGTGTCTGTGTGGGTTGGTGGGTGGGAGCTTTGGTCAAACTTGGTCTGACAATGCTAAAGCTGTTTGTGGAGCCTCCTGTCAGCTCGGTGACACACATGACACTGCTGTTTGTTTTGTCACCTTATGTTTCCTCCCTGGTTCCTTTCAGTTGTCCGCAGAGTTGGAGCCTCTTTTGCGTAACTCCTGATACACACACATCTCAGAGATAAACGTACATGTGCATGCACAGATATGAACACACACATTTTTGGAGACTTCACCCGCTTGTACACCCACACTGAATTTCACATTTTTGCCACATAAAGATACACTGAATTTGTATACAGTGACACATTTTGGGAAATATGCATTCAATTTCATATTTCTTTGCCAAGAGTTAGATAGATAGATAGACACCACAGGGCTTGCTCTATCTAGAGGTAACAGATTTGCCCAATACCCTTTTGAAGTTTTGTCGTCATCACAAGATTGCCTGGTTGATTTTAAAGTGCAGATTTTGTTACCCTTGGACTTGTGCTTTAGACATCTGTAGAAGAACTATCGGACAGCAGTCTTTCCCTTGATCCCATGCACTGACAGTGACCCCACAGACACACACACACACACGCCTCCTGGAGAGGTATGCTGCATTCGCATGGATTTAGCCAGACCTTCCTTACAGCACGGGAAAAACAAACAGTCTGATGGATTGGCAGGATGGCAAAACGAAACACGCATGACGATATGTTGCTGTGGTGATGTCTTTTTTTTTTTTTACGAAAATTTTTAATTGTCATTAAATATGTTATATTATGTGTTAATTATTTTGTGTATTATTTTATTGTGTGTATAAATTATTAGCATCTTGTTGTCTTGATTAACCAGGTTTTCTACTTCTGTGAGGGAACTACGTACACCACAATGGCATCTCCCCTGGTCACACATTCTCTTATTACAGCTAAACAGTACACTAAAATATGTTTGTGAAATAGGCAATACGGGAACAGAACCTTGATTCATATTTTATCAGTGCTGCCTAGTTTGACAGGTCTATCTGAGTTTTGTGCGTTGTGCTGGACACACTCACCAAGAATGACACAAGGCAGCCATACCCAAAAGCATACACTGCTTCATCATCTATTTTACTCTAAATTGGACCATATATACACAAAATAAACATTGAGTTGTGTGGAAGTTTTTTTTTTTTTGTTTTTTTTTTTTTTAATTTTTTTTAAAAAATTAAAAAAGGGATTTTTTTTTTTTTTTTTTTTTTTTTTTTATTTTAAAAAATTTAAAATTAAATTTTTTTTTTTTTTTTTTTTTAAAAGGGATAAGGTAAATTTAAAAATTTTTTTTTTTTTTTTTTTTTTTTTTTTTTATAAAAAAAAAAATAAATTAAAAAAAAAAAGGAGGGAAAGAAGGGTTTTTTTTTTTTTTTTGGGGGGGTGTTTTTTTTTATAGGGGGGGGGGGGGGGGAAAAAAAAGTGGAGGGGTGGAGTCCGGTTTATCCCGCCGTGAGTCCGATCTCCGTGGTCAAATCAGCCGCACTTAAATTTAGAGTGTACAAGTATTCTCAGCATTATGGTAAATGCGGAGAAACAGCGCATTTACTTCCGGTTTTCAAAATAAAGGTATTAAGAACAGTAAGCTATCATTCGAACCTACATTTAAAATAAAATATGTTACATTAAAGTGTTTCATGCGCCTCTGATGGATAAAAAACACGTTATATCAAGTATCTTTACTGCACCAGTGCTCAATATTTCCAGGCTATGGTTGAAGCATTTTCATTATAACGTTACTTCAATAATGATGCAGTAATCATGACAAAAATCGTCTTATTTTGCAGCTCTACAGCTGTCACACTGAATCTGTAAAAGGGAAAAGAATTAGTTTTAACTTCAAAACACCATTGTACCTACTGTCTCTTCCTCATATATTATTTTTCCCTTTTACAGATTCGCGTGACAGCTGTTGCAGTTGGTTCCACACACAGTGGAACCACCTTTTATTCTTAAATTTCTCCACATTGGTGCAGTAGAAATGCTTGATATTAAGTATGCTTGTAGTCTTAGATGTGTAGAAGTAAGATATACCATCCATAGCCAGGAATTATTGTTTTTAAAGTAGCTCAAAATATATGAAAATACCACTTGGAGGTACAAATATGGACTTTTATTGTTGAATTTCTCCAAATTGGTACAATAAAAATGCTTGATATTAAGTATACTTGTAGTCTCATATGTGCAAAAGTCAAATATACCATCAGTAGCCAGGAAACACTGAGCAATATGTTTTTACAGTACCTCAAATATGGTCAAATATGCAATCTCTGGAGGCATAAATATGAGACTTTTATTTTGGCATTTCTCCACACTGGTGCAGTAAAGATACTTGATATAAAGTGTTTTTTATTCATCAGGGGCGCATAAAACACTTTAATGTAACAAATTTTATATTAAATGTAGGTTCGAATTATAGCTTACTGTTCTAAATACCTTTATTTTGAAAACCAGAAGTAAACACACTGTTTCTCCGCATTTACCATAATGCTGAGAATACTTGTACACTGTAAATTTAAGTGCGGCTGATTTGACCACGGAGATCGGACTCACGACTGGATTGACCGCAGTCTACTGCTCTACTGTTTCTTCTACACAGCACCGTCCTGTAAATGACAACATCCGGTCTCAGAATATGAAAAAACAGGCCTTTTTTCCGTTTCTGTTTTCTAGTGATTTTATTTTTTGTTATATGAAATAGAAAATGAAAATCGAATCATTTTTTAAATTTCGCTCATCCCCTTTTGACCATGAAAAAGAAAAACGCCTTGTATTTCAATTTTAATTTTTGTATTTTAAAACGAAAATCAAATAACCACTCGTTTTCTCTTTTTTAATACCCGTTTCTGAAAGGAAAATCCAATGACCAAAACATACACGGACCGTGGAAGAAGACTTGAAACTAGAGACTGAGACCATAAACTCATTGGGAAACTGTTTACTGAGCTCTCCATAAGACTGCATGGTATGGTTGTTTCATTCCAGCCAATGGAGCTGCCCCCTGCTGGCCATTACATAGAATGCATGTTTCCTCTCACACACTCTCAGCTGGGTCCACCCACCAAATGCTCTGTTCTCTTCCTGTTAAAAATAACAGTTAGGCAACACCCACAGACATTGAAAAATGCAACGGTCTTTCCTGCTGCAGCTTACCATAGGACTTCAGATACAAAGGTAAAATAACACATTTAAATCTATCTGTGCACGTTAGTGAAAAAAAATGCAGATGAATAGTCCAATTAAATATTTTATGTGTTTAGAATAAAAGTACAGACCAAACAAACACGGATTTTACTTTTGACACAGAATGGTTAATAATAACTGTATGAATTAAAACTAAAACTGTTACATATCTACTGCATAGCAGTTCTGATATTGTAATATGTACCAAATTTATATTAAAACACAAGATAGATGCAGATCAAAAAAATTTTTCTTGTCCTTTCACTTTCACTTTTACAGGGTCAGCTGTCGTAAAGCCACTACATAATGACAGCAAGTTTGGCTGTTCTAAGGACTGAATGGAGCATTTAAACACTTTCTAAATGACAGATTCACAGAGCTGACACTGAAGAAATAACATCATGGGGAGCCAATGCTCGAAACTCAGGAGGGGCAAATCAAGGGGAAAAGAGTGTTACAAACCTGATCAGAAGAAAGATGAGGTTTCCACCATAGTGGAAAGTGGAGAAAGATCTCCTTTTCTCCAAAAAAGGCCATGTCTGCAGGAGGAGGAGGAAGTCGTAAGGGAGACAACAAATGAGGAAACTTTAGGGAGGAAAGAAAAAGAAGAAACTTGCTCTAAAAAACTGGGTTGTCTTGAGAAGAGCAGCACTCTGCCACAGGAATACACTGTGGTTGAAGTTAACACCCCAAGGTGAGACTTCATCATCAGCATTATCATTTCTGCATTGACACTAAAGCGGTGTTTCTGTACGTTCATAAATAAATTCCTGTAAAATATACTGTATACTGTAAATATGATAAATATGAACGGATTATAAAATAAGCAGTTGTTAGAAGTAGGGTTGGGTATTGAACTTTGATACTTGATACTTTTATGGCACTGACCAAATTGCTTTGATACTGTCGAATCATTCAAATGTCGATCGTAGCATAGGCGTCACAAAATTATATAATATTAAAAGCTCTTTTGCGTTTTTATGGACAGAATCCATTCATCTGTCATCAAGACTTTTATTGTATTGTATTTATCAATGGCAAACTCAGCATAGAAAGATAGGGCTGGTAGCAGCAGAAACGCTCTCTGTGTGGTCACCTCAGGCGTACGAGCTGCAGCAATTCAAGTAGGCAGCCGGACAGAAGAGGTGCCGGGCATGGTGGATACAAACGTTTCAACAACAACTGGCGGATTATGCTCCTTTGAAAATGTCAAATGGTGACTTTGAATATATTCTTATTTATTTTTGGAAACTGTGCTGACTTTGTGGCGTTTTGTGTGGCCTTGGCTGTTTCACGCTCTTTCTCACTCTGGTCTTTTAAGTATCATATTTGATTTGATGCATTTTGACTCTTGTAGACTGACTTGCCGTTTCAGGGCAAATCAGGAAAGTGTGCAGTGTTTTGGCTGTTCTGTTTGTCAGGTATGCCTTTGCCCCCCTCGTCTATGTTGGTCATTGCCTATCTAACACTGTATGGTAAATGGACTGTCTGCTAGATACTTGTAATACTCTACTCTTTGTGGTGGAAAAAGCTGTGTTATGTAATTTTCTTTTGTTAAAATAAATAAGATAAAATTGGTATAAAAAAAAATCCTTCATAAAGGAATCAGTATCGAAATCACTTAAAAGGTTTTAATACCCAGCCCTAGTTAGAAGCATTGTTACCTGTTACATCTGTAAAACACAGTTGTTTTTGTTATTTGTCAGGCCTGCCATCTCCAAAACACATGATCCTGATTCATCCGTCACAGAGGAGAAAGGTGAGTTAAAGTAGAGCAAACACTATCTTTATTTTAACTGGTGACCATAAAATTCCAATTACAAGAAAAGTATGTGCATGCCTTAGAGGCCATTTATTCTGTGGCATGCTTGTAAAATATGATGATATGTGCCATCATGTGTTTGTTATCTTTTTAAAAGAAGCTGACTGGGTGGACAACAACAGGGCTAAGCTCATTCAGAGTGTCACTTCAGTGATGGTAATAGCGGATGAGATGGTCCAGCGGAAAATAATTCATAATGAGATGTACAACAACATCAAGGCTGCCAGGACCAGCCAGGAGCAGATGAGGGAGCTCTTCAAGGCTATAAAAGGGTCTAAAAGAGCCAAATCTGCATTCTACAGAATTTTCAACGACATTCACCCAGACATATGTGGAAGTATGTGAGGTTTTTTTTGATGACTTAACCTCTGCTGAGGTCTTTGTCTAAAACATGATGATGGTTATAATAGTTAGTATAGTAATACATTTCAATTTTAGTACATTGACAAGATCAAATGCAGTAAAGTTCAAAATATTGTATGCTCACGAAACTGCTTTGATTATGTTAACTTTTTTATTGCAGCAGAAGATGTCACAGAAGTCATCAGAAAACACAAAGCATTTCTAAGGGAAAAGTTTAGATATGAGTTTGAAGGCACTGGCACAGATCGTAAGGATGCAAAATCATTGGACAGAATTTACACAGAGCTTCACATAATTCACGGAGAGAGTGAACATGTCAATGAACAACATGAGATCTGGGAGATTGAAGATAAGGCGAGGAATCAAACAGCTGAGGGAACTAAAATCAACTGCAATGACATCTTTAAAAGTACACCAGAAGGTAGCGTCTCATCTGGGCAAGACAGAAGAGAAGAGAGAGCTATCAGAATTGTGATGACTAAGGGAATTGCTGGCATTGGAAAAACTGTCTCTGTGAAGAAGTTCATCCTTGACTGGGCAGATGGTGGAGCCAATCAGGATCTGGACTTTATCTTTGTGCTACCATTCAGAGAGCTAAACCTGGTCTTAGATGATCAGTTTAGTCTTGAGACACTCGTGAAAGACTTCCACCCAGAACTTAAAAACATAGCAGTTGCAAGAATATTTGCCAATCACAAAGTCTTGTTCATTTTTGATGGTCTTGATGAAAGCCAACTTCAACTGAATTTCAAAACAACCAAAAGACTGACAGATGCCACTAAGGAATCATCGGTGGACACTCTGGTGACCAACCTAATCCGGGAACATCTTCTTCCCTCCGCTCTTATCTGGATAACCTCAAGACCAGGAGCAGTTCACCGCATTCCTCGTCAGTTTGTGTACCAATGGACTGAGGTCAAAGGATTTAATAATGAGCAAAAAATACAGTACTTCGAGAAGAGAGTTGAGGACAAGGCAGTTGCTGAACGAATTATTAACAACATCTCGAAATCCCGTAGCTTATACATTATGTGTCACATACCTATCTTCTGTTGGATTGCGGCAAAAGTTCTTGCGTGGTTGCTAGAAAAGGACAACACTCAAGATGAAAACATAAAAATACCTACAACTCTTACTGAGATGTACACTCACTTCCTTTGCATTCAAATGCAAGTAGCAACTGAAAAGTATGATAACCAGAATGAGTCAGATAAAGAGATGATCTTCAAGTCAAATGAAGAATTCATTTTAAAGTTAGGCAGGATGGCATTTGAACATCTGAAAGAAGGCAAAATCGTATTTACTGTCCATGATCTGAACAAGTATGGCATTGACATACTGAAAGCTGGAGTTTACTGTGGGTTGTGCACAGAGATATTCAAAGAAGAGAATGTGTTTAACAGAAGGAAACTCTACTGCTTTGTGCATCTGACAGTTCAGGAGTACTTTGCTGCTTTGTTTGTGTACCACAGTTTTGCAAGTAAAAAAATAGACTCTCCAAGCCTCAAGGACTTCCTGCTCATAGGGTCTGAGGAAGAGCTCAAGTCTATCTTGGATGCTGATCCAGTTGATTTACCTGTGAATGAACTGATTGAAATTTCAATAGCTAATTCAACTCTGAGAAAGACAGGAGAACTCGACATGTTCCTCAGGTTCCTTATTGGTATGTCTCTACAATCAACACAAAAACTGCTTTATGGCCTGATTCAGCAGACAGATGAACATTCTGAAGCTGTTGAGGAAATTAGGAAAAGTCTAATAGAAATAGACTTAGCGGACTGCTCAGGTGAAAGATGTCTGAACCTTGTTCACTGCCTGATCGAGCTGAAAGACAGTTCCCTACATGATACTGTGCAGCAGTGTCTGAAACAAAATCACAGGCCAGAAAGACAGCTCTCTCCTGTTCAGTGCTCAGCCCTGGCCGACTTAATTCTAATGTCAAATACGCCCCTAGATGAATTCGACCTAAACAAATTCAGACCATCAAGAAGAGGCATTTTTAGGCTTCTCCCAGCTGTGAGGAACAGCAAAAAAGCAAGGTGAGTTGGTCACTTAAACTTTTATTTTCACTATATCTGAAATGCAATATTTTCTTTGTAACTAACATTATATTAAAAAAGAAATGTTTTTTTATATAGCACACACAAACACACATTTTAAATTGCAAGCATAGTGGCAAATTAATTGTATGCATCTAAAACTTTATCTGATCATTCATGATTGTCGTTTTTATTGTCTGCAGAATCTCAGGGGTGCATGTTGATGCTTGGCTTGGTGAAACAATCTCCTCAGCCCTTCGAATGTCAAACTCTGTGCTAACTGAACTGCGCCTGATAAATAGTACATTTTATAGTAAAGGTGCAAAGTACTTGATTGATGGACTGATAAGCCCTCACTGCCAACTAGAAGCTCTGAGGTTAGTAAAACTATTATTTTCAATTGTGTTGTGTTGCTATTTGTCTTTTTTTCTTTTTTTTATTACTTTCTAATTATGAATTTGTGTAAGATATTAAATACTTGCAATTTAAAAATGTTTTTATATAGTTTATTTTACAGGCTTACTCACTCATCCTAAAGGACTAATAGACTATAAATATTGGTGTTATGTGCATTCAGCCAGCCAGGCCAATATTAGCACCAACAAAGGGGCATTCAGTCACCAATGCATTCACTGTTGCCAACTTGTTTGTCATGCTGGTAGCAGTCATTCACAATCATTTGGGTCTCTTGCATCCAAACCTTCTTCAAGGCCCACCAAAACAATGTAGCTTCTATTCAGAGTGAAATATCTCAACAACTGTTATAAATACACTGATATGACTATGTTCACCTCTTTTTGTCCTCTGTGTTTGTAGTCTGTCTGGTTATGGACTCTCACAAAACGAATGTGAACAGTTGGCGTCAGCTATCAAATCAATCATCTCAAATCTAAGAGAACTGGAGCTGAGTGGCAGCATACTGAAGGGCTCATTATGCTCTGTGCTTTCTGTTGGGCTAGACAGCCCTAAACTGGAGAAGCTCAGGTCAGTCTCAGACATATTATTCCCCTAAACATGGAGGTATGGTGCATAAAAGGTTTTACATCTGATTTCTTGGCCATGTTGTAAGGTAGAAATGATGTGCACTATGTTCTACAAAGGCTCATTCACATCCTGGGGAAAGCTGTCCCTCTAAGTTACAATATCTAATGCATGTATGTCCAATTTATGTACTTCTTATATATGTCATTTTTATTATCTCTTTACCAAAAGACTAAACCGAAATCCTCAGACTGCAGACATCTGTAAGCAGTTGGTGACAGCATTCACATCCAAACCATGTTACCTGAGAGAGCTGGAACTGAGTTACGCCAATTTTAAAGACTCAGAAATGGAGATCCTCTCTACAGGTCTGATGAACACAAACTGTACTCTTGAAATATTGAGGTAAAAGACTGCAATACATTGCACTGCATTAAAAAAACAAGACTTAAAAAATAGAAGAAACAAGGAACCGAAATATGTGTTAGGAAGTGTGCTAATAATGTCTGATAAGGTTAATTTCATCAGCTCAATGAAGGTTTAGTAGAAGAAAATGTCAAATAACATAACATTAAAGGTCCAGTGTGTAACATCTATTGGCAGAAATAGAATATAAAATTCATAGGTATGTTTTATATTGTATATACAGTAATCACCTCTGTATACACAAATCACAAGAATCGTGTTCTCGTCACCTTAGAAAGAACATGTTTTTATCTACAGAGGGAGTGCGTCCTCCTCACAGAGGCCGCCATGTTGAACAACCATGCATGGTGGTATTTATTCAAATGATTGCAATCTGCAACTACACCACTAGATGCCACTGAATCCTACACACTGGTCCTTTAAGTCATAAAAACTAAATTATGATCGTATATGTAGATAAACAAGTAGTAAACTCATAAATTAGTAAAAATTACTTTTGCATGTAAATATTTTTCAAATATTCTGCATGATGAGAGGTAAATTATATTCCTACATTTGTCATGCAGTCTCAGTCAGAACAGACTCACTGAGAAAGGTTGTAAGGCGTTGGCCTCAGTGCTCAGCTCCAAACACTCCCACCTGGCCGAGCTGGACCTGAGCTACAATGACCTGCACGACTCAGGAATGATGGCGCTGTGTAATGCACTGATGAACCCACACTGTGGTTTGAAAATATTACGGTCAGTTTAAACAATAACTCTTATTTACGTTGACATTACTAATTGACTTTTACCTGAATTCAGCTTTTTCCAAAACACACACACAACAGCAGTGCTCTTTAATGAAGTTCTATAGACATTCACTGATCTTATAATGTTGTATACATGCGTTCATTCAACTTTATGGGTATTTTGGAGGCTGTGCTGCTGTTGAATTGAAGTGGCATGCTGGGATGCATTTCTAATACATTGTCAACTGTATTTCCTTGTCAGTGAGGATGGAGTGAATACCTGTATTGTGTTACATACAAATTTACCTCTGAAAGTAATTTTACTGTGTCCAGCAAGTTCTTTATTCATATTTAAGCTGTCATGACATTGATAGTGTCAATGTGTGTTAACAAGTAAAAACTAGTGCTGATCATCTACCACACGTCTTAAATGTCCGTTGTGTGATTTCTGTAGGCTGTCATTCTGTAAAGTGACAGGAAATGGATGCGCTGCCCTGGCCTCGGCTCTGAGGTCTGACCACTGCAGGCTCGGGGAGCTGGACCTGAGCTTTAATCACCTGACAGATCAAGGAGTCAAACTGCTGACTGAAATACAACGGGATTCACGTTGCAGTCTGGAGAAACTCAAGTATGCTCAAACAGGCTAACAGACACACTCCTATCATTATTCCAAGATTCATTAGCAAGATTCACTTTATTTGTTTAATTTGAAATGCATGTGGGAAGATATTTGTGACATTTTCAACTGCCTTCCCTCCATTTCCCATCAGTGTGGACCAAAATGAAGAGTACTGGTTTGACTTGAAGCTGCTGAGACGACGTAAGAACATAATTATTGTAAATGAAATGCTATAGCTGTGATGTTGTAACATGCATGGTACTGGTATCACTGTGATATACTGCTGTGTAATGCACACCAAAGTGACCTGATATACAAAACTAATGGACAGGCAGAAATAAAGAATGCCAGTCTACTTTGAGTGTCTATATCAGGACTAACAAGGATACTATCAAGCTGAGGCCATGGCTGTACCATTGTAAAAAAGAAGGGCTGTTTTTAATCAAACTTGACTTTAATATACAAAAACTGTTTCTAGATAGGCCCTTCACATTTGTTATGGCCAGCGTAGTTCCTCTTTCGTGCTTAGAAGGGCAGGGTGAAGTGAGGGAGTTGCGATCTGCAACTACACTGCTAAATACCCCTAAATCCTACACACTGGTCCTTTGATTCATGATTAGGTGAGTTTCAGCATAGGTTATTACCTGGTAAAGGATCTGACACCTGACATCTTCTACATCTTTCTACATCTCGTTTTAATTTTGATTACATAACATGTTGACATCATCCAGAAGGGTTTGACAGAGTTGTAACGTATCTCTAACGTGATGATGCAAGATTTTACTAAAACAATCTGAGATCAAGAGATCACACTCACAGAAATAGCTCTCCCTTATTAATTGTTTCTCCTGTCTTAATTGCAGATGCCTGTGATCTGACACTGGACCCCAACACAGCAGACGTGAATATAATTTTGACAGAGGAGAACAAAAAGGCAACATATGTTAGTGAGAAGCAGCCGTATCCTGATAATCCAGACAGATTTGCCTGCTTTCAAGTACTGTGTGAAGAAGGTCTGACCGATCGCCATTACTGGGAGGTTGAGTGTTTTTCAGCTGATGTTGGAGTGACATACAAGAGTATAGCTAGGGTGTCAGATTGTTCAGCTGAAATGTCTTTGGGAAAAAATGAAATGTCTTGGTGCTGGTTTTATGAAGGGAAGTTTTATCATAACAATTCCTGTCTGGAGTTTATGGACTGTGCTACACACAGTAGTACCATAGGAGTGTATCTGGACTGGCCAGCGGGTATTTTGTCCTTTTTTGAGGTCTTTCCTGATACACTGACCCACCTGTACACTGTGCGTACAACTTTCACTGAGCCACTGCATCCTGGTTTTGGTCTGTATCCTCTAAAGGACAGCAACATAAAGATCATGCCCCTGTCACTGCACTAGAAACTCCTCCTGCAGGTTGGGGCATCTACACTGAGATGGGTGAGATCCTGGGTGGAGAATGTTAGCCCCCTTGTCAGTGTTGATACCTATTTCTTCCCATACTGTATGACTCAACTTCCATATAAATCTATTTTCATAGATTTTTTTATATATATTTACTCATCCACTTTCACTTTTTTAACTGACATGATAGAATCAGTTCATCTGTAAGTCGAGTTAACAGCAAAAAAACCCCAAATAGTACAGTGATGTATTCAGATCATACATGGAATGCATTTTGAGCTCCTAAAATTTGCACCTCTCATATCTGGTTGAAATGTTGAGTGGAACCACTAGCATTAGGAAAGACATTGTTCTTCCCTTCCTCACTGGTGAACATGTACAGTACTGTATGGACAGTATGGGTGTGCTTTTAGGCAAACAAGAGGCACAGATGGATGAATGTTCTATATCACTCACATCTGTATGAAAAAGCTGTATAGAGTGTACATATAACCTTCATTCAATTTTCTCTATTTCCAATTATATCTGTATTTTTGTATTTTTTTATTTAATGTGTATTTTCATATCTGCAGTGTTGTATATGGAGCTGCTGTAGAGAGTAAAATTCCCCAGTGTGGTATCAATAAAGTCTGTGCTCTCTTATCTTATCTTATCCTATGAATGTACAATGAAGTTGGATGTGTATGTGTGTTCTTGGATTGATTTATTAAGTCTGGAATAAATAACTTGTAAGCATTACACTCAGTTCTGAAGCCTAACAGAAGCCCCTCTGTGTGAGTATGTGTTTGTAGTCACATGTGCGCGACTTCATTTTAAAATGTACATGTTTGTCTAATGTGAATGAAGTCTAATAAAAGCAGTGTTGCAGCATTTCTTTAAGTGTGTTTGTGGTTGTACAGATTCCAGCAAAGAAAAAAAGGTCTTAAAAAGAGCATTTCCACCCTGACTGAATGTCAAAGATATAGAGGGATGGTTACTGTCATTACAAATGTGCATAAATAACCACAGCCCAACTTTTCTGTCTCACAGTACCAATTGAATCCTGCTAATGATAACTTGTTTAGTTAATGTTTGTTTGTTTTATAGTCCTTCATCGGCTGGGGTAATTGTACGTGTGTGTGTGTGTGTGTGTGTGTGTGTGTGTGGGTTGGCGGGTGGGAGCTTTGGTCAAACTTGGTCTGACAACGCTCAAGCTGTTTGTGGAGCCTCCTGTCAGCTCGGTGACACACATGGGGATCGTCCTCTCTGCTGTTTGTTTTGTCACCTTATGTTTCCTCCCTGGTTCCTTTCAGTTGTCAGCAGAGTTGGAGCCTCTTTAGCGTAACTCCTGATAGTGATGGGCAAATGAAGCTTTTGTGAAGCACTGAACCACTTGAGCCAATTGTTTCAAAAATGGGTTCACTACTTGAAGCTTCAGTTACAGTGACCTCTACTGGCAAAGTGCAAGGCTGCAGCCAAATTAGGAAGGCTAGTTGATGGACATGAGGCTTTTAATTACATACTCGCATGCATGCACACGCACACATCTAGCGAGCAGTGTTTTTGTAGAAAACACCTTTTGTTCTGAAGCATGTTTGCTTTGATCACCCTTGGATTGAAAGTGTATTTGCTTTAAAAATTTGTATCTATATCATGTTCTATTTACAAATAAAGATTGATGAATGTGTGTATTATGTTATTGAGGAGAGAATGCTGGGGAAATATTGTATAGGTTGGGGTGTGCTTGTGTAACTATGACAGGAGGGGATTGGGAACAGTCATGAATCAATACAAACATAATGAATCAATACAAACGCAATGAATCAATACAAACGCAATGAATCAATACAAACGCAATTAATCAATACAAACGCAATAACTCTGCAACTACGATAACAACCCACAAATTGTGCATTGTTTAGAGCGTTTATAAAGTGTTAATGGCGCTCAAATTCAAAACTGTTTCAACCTGTCACCTGTCGGAATCGGGGCAGTGAATCACCTGATTGGACCATGAACCAGGCAGCTGATTCATTCAGGCAACGAAACAGTTGCTGCTTCGGACGTCATTTGTCACGTGATTTTTTTCGGACCAAAGCAAGCTTTGAAGCAGTGGTTCTATGGAATTGTAGTTCAGGGTTCGAAGCACGCATCGAAGCTTCAGTGTCACACTGCCATCACTAACTCCTGATACACACACATCTCAGAGATAAACGTACATGTGCACGCACAGATATAAACACACACATTTTGGGAGACTTCACCCACTTGTACACCCACACTGAATTTCACATTTTTGCCACACACAGATACACACAGCCAGATATACTGAATTTGTATACAGTGGAACAGGAAAATATGCATTAATTTCATCTTTCTTTGCCAAGAGTTAGATGAGAAGATAGACACCACAGGGCTTGCTCTATCTAGAGGTAACGAAATTTGCCCAATACCTTTTTGAAGTTTTGTCGCCATCACAAGATTGCCTGGTTGATTTTAAAGTACGGATTTTGTTACCCTTGGACTGAATGAGGCTAGCTGTTTTTAAATGTGCTTTATAATACATTTGAGTTTATGCTAGGTTTTACTAAGCCTCTACTTAGTATTTTTTATTTTTATTTAGCTACATTGGTTTGGACTTGTGCTTTAGACGGCTGTAGAAGCACCATCGGACTGCAGTCTTTCCCTTGATCCCATACACTTACAGTCCCCCCACAGACACAGTCACACACACACACACACACACACACACACACACACACACACACACACACACACCGGAGAGGTATGCTGCATTCATATGGATTTAGCCAGATCCTCCTTACAGTTCGGGAAAAACAAACAGTCTGATGGATTGGCAGGATGGCAAAACGAAACACGCATGACGATATGTTGCTGTGGTGATGTCTTGTTATTTTACAAAAAAATTAAATGAATACAATTATTTTGTGTATATTATTTTATTAATTGTATAAATTATTAGCATCTCGTTGTCTTGATTAACCAGGTTTTCTACTTCTGTGAGGGAACTACGTACGCTGCACAGTTTCAACTCGTCCATAGCAGGAAACAATGGCATCTCCCCTGCTCACACATTCTCTTATTGCAGCTAACAGTACACTAAAATATGTTTGTGAAATAGGCAATACGGGAACAGAACCTTGATTCATATTTTATCAGTGCTGCCTAGTTTGACAGGTCTATCTGAGTTTTGTGCGTTGTGCTGGACACACTCACTGAGAATGACACAAGGTAGCCATACCCAAAAGCATACACTGCTTCATCATCTATTTTACTCTAAATTGGACCATATATACACAAAATAAACATTGAGTTGTGTGGAAGAAGACTTGAAACTAGAAACAGAGACCATAAACTCATTGGGAAACTGTTTACTGAGCTCTCCATAAGACTGCATGGTATTGCTGTTTTATTACAGCCAATAGAGCTGCCCCCTGCTGGCCATTACATAGAATGCATGTTTCCTCTTCAGTGTCGGCTTCACTTCACAGACCCAGAAGCTCTTTCTATTATATATACTGTCAAAACAGGTTGTAGTCAGTCCGTCAATCACAAGCAGCACAAGCAATGCAACAAGCAGCTGTGACAGTTGTGTTTCCAGCCCCTCTTTAGAATCTTTTTTTGCTTTTTATAACCCTAATCTTCAGTGAAATATGGTGTAAAGTCAATTTGGATTTGTGTAAATAATTCATGCTGGCTTTATAGGCTAATGGAGTGTTACTGTCTGTCTGTATTTTTGTTAATATGGCACTGCCATTATTTTTTTTAATCAAATCTGATACTAGCTACCACATACAGTACTTACAAACCATACACCATTCGGTTCAAAAACCCAAAGCCAAAATTCAGCTGTGAATGTCACTTTTAACAAAGGAGAGCTACAAACTGTCTGGCTTTAATGTGCGTTTCTGTCAGACAATGGGCTGGCCTGGAATACGTTTTCATACAAAAAGACAGAAACTTGATACAGCCTAAATGGAGTGTATGGAGGCTGCTGGACTGTGCACCAAAATTAGAAGGAAGTCTGATTTTCCTCTTAAAAATGTGAATTTGGGGCTGCAGTGTTTGATTTCAAAGACAGACTTTTGTGCCAGACAACAGAAGCAGCCGCAGGAATATCCACATTTTTCTCTCTCTTCCTTTTTGTCCCTCCCCCAGACACACACACACACACACACACACACACACACACACACACACACTCAGCTGGGTCCACCCACCAAATACTGTCTTCTCTTCCTGCGTATAATAACATTTACACTACAGTAGTATGACACAACACCCACAGACATTGAAAAATCCAAGTCTTTCCTGCTGCAGCTTACCATAGGACTTCAGACACAAAGGTAAAATAACACATTTAAATTTATCTGTGCATGTTTGTGAAAAAAAATGCAGATGAATAGTCCAATTAAATATTGTATGTGTTTAGAATAAAAGTACAGACCACTGATTTTACTCTCAACACAGAAAGGTTGTTAATAATAACTGTAGAAAATGCCTTAAAAACTCTTAATTCAATTTAAACTAAAACTGTTAAAGTATAAATAAATATACTGCATCACAGTTATGATATTCTAATATGTACCAATTTTATATTAAAACACAAGATAGATGTTAGATAGACTTGTCCTTTCACTTTCACTTTTACAGGGTCAGCCGTCGTAGAGCCACTACATAATGACAGCAAGTTTGGCTGTTCTGAGGACAGAATGGAATATTTAAAAACTTTCCAAATGACAGATTCACAGAGCTGACACTGAAGAACTAACATCATGGGGAGCCAATGCTCGAAACTTAGGAGGGGTAAATCAAAGAGAAAGGAGTGTTACGAACCAGATCAGAAGAAAGATGAGGTTTCCACCATAGTGGAAAGTGGAGAAAGATCTCCTTTTCTCCAAAAAAGGCCATCTATGCAGGAGGAAGAGGGAGTTGTAAGAGAGACAACAAATGAGGAAACTTTAGGGAGGAAAAAAAAAGAAGAAACTTGCTCTGAAAAACTGGGTTGTCTTGAGAAGAGCAGCACTCTGCCACAGGAATACCCTGCGGTTGAAGTCAACACCCCAAGGTGAGACTTCATCATCAGCATTATAATTTCTCCATTGACACTAAAACTGTGTTTCTGTGTGTACATAAATAAATTCATGTAAAATATACTGTATAACGTAAACGTAAAACATCCAATAAAAGCAGGGTCCAAAATAGACGCAGGTCTCCTTTACAAGCCTGGTGTGGCTTCATGTTTTGACAAACAAACACAGTTCTCCAATAGAGGCCTGGTCTGGATTTTATAGAAATTATCTTGATGTCAAAAAAATCTTAAAGACCACCGGGTCACCCGCTTGAGCGAGTTTTTAGCCGTTTAGATCGCCTACACAAATATAGATTAATTAGATTCTCTACAATTCAGTCGTTCGGTTAATTTTATGGAAACTATCAACACCAAAGTATAATTCATTTAGACTTACAGGCATGGTAAATAAGAAACTCTGAAGCGATCATAAAGTCTATATAGTCTGTATCCGTTCCTCCATTGTTTATATTTAGTCCGTAAGGGTCCACCGGTCAAAGTAGTCAAAGGGTTTCATAAAAATAAAATTAGAGTTTATCAGAGAATATTGTCATGTGAAGTCTGTTGCCCACTGCAGAGATCAGTGGTCACACTGCCTGCATCTGCAAGTGTGTGTGCATCGTGGAACATCTTCAATATCTATATATGCAGAGTGTGTCATAATGAGATTAAAAGCTCTCTTGCGTTTCTATGGACAGAATCCATTCATCTGTCATTAAGACTTTTTTTGTATTGTATTTATCAATGGCAAACTCAGCATAGAAAGATAGGGCTGGTAGCAGCAGAAACGCTCTCTGTGTGGTCACCTCAGGCGTACGAGCTGCAGCAATTCAAGTAGGCAGCCGGACAGAAGAGGTGCCGGGCATGGTGGATACAAACGTTTCAACTGGCAGATTATGCTCCTTTGAAAATGTCAAATGGTGACTTTGAATATATTCTTATTTATTTTTGGAAACTGTGCTGACTTTGTGGCATTTTGTGTGGCCTTAGCTGTTTCACGCTCTTTCTCACTCTGGTCTTTTAAGTATCATATTTGATTTGATGTGTTTTGACTCTTGTAGAATAACTTGCCGTTTCAGGGCAAATCAGGAAAGTGTGCAGTGTTTTTTTGGGTGTCAAGTATGCCTTGGCCCCCCTGGTCTATGTTGGTCTTAACTATCTAACACTGTATGGTAAATGGACTGTCTGCTAGATACTTGTAATACTCTAGTCTTTGCGGTGGAAAAAGCTGTGTTATGTAATTTTCTTTTGTTAAAATGACTTAGATAAAATTGGTATTAAAAAAAAATTCATTCAGGAATCGGTATTGAAATCACTTGAAAAGTTTTAATACCCAGCCCTAGTTAGAAGCATTGTTACCTGTTACATCTGTAAAACACAGTTGTTTTTGTCATTTGTCAGTCCTGCCGTCTCCGAAACACATGATCCTGCTTCATCCATCACAGAGGAGAAAGGTGAGTTAAAGTAGAGCAAACACTATCTTTATTTTAACTGGTGACCATAAAATTCCAATTACAAGAAAAGTATGTGCATGCCTTAGAGGCCATTTATTCTGTGGCATGCTTGTAACAGGTAGCTGTGTGTCCAGGATATGATGACATGTGCCATCATGTGTTTATCTTTTTAAAAGAAGCTGACTGGGTGGACAACAACAGGGCTAAGCTCATTCACAGTGTCACTTCAGTGATGGTAATAGCGGATGAGATGGTCCAGTGGAAAATAATTCATAATGAGACGTACAACAACATCAAGGCTGCCAGGACCAGCCAGGAGCAGATGAGGGAGCTCTTTGAGGCTATGAAAGGATCTAAAAGAGCCAAATCTTCATTCTACAGAATTTTCAACAACATTCACCCAGACATATGTGGAAGTATGTGAGATTTTTTTTTGATGACTTAACCTCTGCTGAGGTCTTTGTCTAAAACATGATGATGGTTATAATAGTTAGTATAGTAATACATTTCAATTTTAGTACATTGACAAGATCAAATGCAGTAAAGTTCAAAATATTGTATGCTCACGAAACTGCTTTGATTATGTTAACTCTTTTATTGCAGCAGAAGATGTCCCACAAGTCATCAGAAAACACAAAGCATTTCTAAGGGAAAGGTTTAGATATGAGTTTGAAGGCACTGAAAAAGATCGTAAGGATGCAAAATCATTGGACAAAATTTACACAGAGCTTCACATAATTCACGGAGAGAGTGAACATGTCAATGAACAACATGAGATCTGGGAGATTGAAGATAAGGCGAGGAATCAAACAGCTGAGGGCACTAAAATCAACTGCAATGACATCTTTAAAAGTACACCAGAAGGTAGCGTCTCATCTGGGCAAGACAGAAGAGAAGAGAGAGCTATCAGAATTGTGATGACTAAGGGAATTGCTGGCATTGGAAAAACTGTCTCTGTGAAGAAGTTCATCCTTGACTGGGCAGATGGTGGAGCCAATCAGGATCTGGACTTTATCTTTGTGCTACCATTCAGAGAGCTAAACCTGGTCTTAGATGATCAGTTTAGTCTTGAGACACTCGTGAAAGACTTCCACCCAGAACTTAAAAACATAGCAGTTGCAAGAATATTTGCCAATCACAAAGTCTTGTTCATTTTTGATGGTCTTGATGAAAGCCAACTTCAACTGAATTTCAATGAAACCAAAAGACTGACAGATGCCACTAAGGAATCATCGGTGGACACTCTGGTGACCAACCTAATCCGGGAACATCTTCTTCCCTCCGCTCTTATCTGGATAACCTCAAGACCAGGAGCAGTTCACCGCATTCCTCGTCAGTTTGTGTACCAATGGACTGAGGTCAAAGGATTTAATGATGAGCAAAAAATACAGTACTTCGAGAAGAGAGTTGAGGACAAGGCAGTTGCTGAACAAATTATTAACAACATCACGAAATCCTGGAGCTTATACATTATGTGTCACATACCTATCTTCTGTTGGATTGCGGCAAAAGTTCTTGCGTGGTTGCTAGAAAAGGACAACACTCAAGATGAAAACATAAAAATACCTACAACTCTTACTGAGATGTACACTCACTTCCTTTGCATTCAAATGCAGGTAGCAACTGAAAAGTATGATAACCAGAATGAGTCAGATAAAGAGATGATCTTCAAGTCAAATGAAGAATTCATTTTAAAGTTAGGCAGGATGGCATTTGAACATCTGAAAGAAGGCAAAATCGTATTTACTGTCCATGATCTGAACAAGTATGGCATTGACATACAGAAAGCTGGAGTTTACTGTGGGTTGTGCACAGAGATATTCAAAGAAGAGACTGTGTTTAACATAAGGAAACTCTACTGCTTTGTGCATCTGACAGTTCAGGAGTACTTTGCTGCTTTGTTTGTGTACCACAGTTTTGCAAGTAAAAAAATAGACTCTCCAAGCCTCAAGGACTTCCTGCTCATAGGGTCTGATGAACAGCTCAAGTCTATCTTGGATGCTGATCCAGTTGATTTACCTGTGAATGAGCTGATTGAAATTTCAATAGCTAATTCAACTCTGAGAAAGACAGGTGAACTGGACATGTTCCTCAGGTTCCTTATTGGTATGTCTCTACAATCAACACAAAAACTGCTTTATGGCCTGATTCAGCAGACAGATAAACATTCTGAAGCTGTTGAGGAAATTACCGAAAGTCTAATAAAAATAGACTTAGTGTACTGCTCAGGTGAAAGATGTCTGAACCTCATTCACTGCCTGATTGAGCTGAAAGACAGTTCGGTACACAATACTGTGCAGCAGTGTCTGAAACCAAATCACAGGCCTGAAACACAGCTCTCTCCTGTTCAGTGCTCAGCTCTGGCCGACTTAATTCTAATGTCAAATACGCCCCTAGATGAATTTGACCTAAACAAATTCAGACCATCAAGAAGAGGCATTTTTAGGCTTCTCCCAGCTGTGAGGAACAGCAAAAAAGCAAGGTGAGCATGATAACCCCTCCCCTCTCTAGTTGGTCTGTGTTTTTCCCATTTGTTCTTCACAGGAGACAGAGTGGCAGGGGTGTGGCCATTAAATGGGCTACACCTGGTTTATCCCTGATTACTAGGTTTCATAGGAGGTTCCTTCCAGCCAGAAGGTCCTGGGTTTGTTGCTGTCTTTGGCTTGAATAATGATTATCCTTTTTCCATACACAACACTTCACCCATGTCCACACACTCACTACACTACTGACAATACTGATGTACATATATCTTGTATACTTTGTTTAGTTTAAATATTATTTAATTACATTTTGCCATAAACACCTTTTGTGTGGTCTCCCTATATAGTGAGAATACAAGTTCAAGTGACACTGTCATGAACAGCAGGTATATGACAGTGAGTTGGTCACTTAAACTTTTATTCTCACTATATCTGCAATGCATTTATTTCTTTGTCATTAACTTTAAATTTAATTTTTTTTTATACAGCACACACAAGCACACAGTTACAGTGCACATTTTAATTTGCTATCATAGTGGCAAATTTATTGTATGCATATAAAACTTTATCTGATCATTCATGATTGTCGTTTTTATTGTCTGCAGAATCTCAGGGGTGCATGTTGATGCTTGGCTTGGTGAAACAATCTCCTCAGCCCTTCGAATGTCAAACTCTGTGCTAACTGAACTGCACCTGCTAAATAGTTCATTTTATGGTGAATGTGCACAGTACTTGATTGATGGACTGATAAGTCCTCACTGCCAACTAGAAGCTCTGAGGTTAGTAAAACTATTTAATTGTATTGTGTTTTTATTTGTCTTTTATTCTTTTTTTTTAGTACTTTCTACTTTGTGTAAGAAACACATACAAAGATAGGTAATTAAACATTTTTTTTATTTGTTTATTTTAGAGGCTTAGCCTCCCATCCTAAAGGACTAATACACTAAATATTGGTGTGATGTGTATTCAGCCTGCCAGGACAATATTAGCACCAACGACATTCACCCACTCATGCTGGTGGCAGTCATTCACAATCATTTGGGTCACTTGCGTCCAAACCTTTTTCAAAGCCCACCAAAAGTATATTTGCTTTTGTCCAGACTGAAACAAACAGACAACCCTAGGTTCCCCTTCAGCACTGTAGCCAGGCTGACAGAGAGTCACAGCTCTATTGAACCACATATCCCCATAAACTTAAGTAGCAATGACTTCTTTTATAATAAAATTATTACTATTAGAGAGAAAATTAGTCACCAAATGCCCTCAACAGGTATCACTGGCTCTCCAAGTTTAGGAACTTTTACTAATGTAAACTCAGATATATATTTAGAATGTTTTTCTGCTGTCAATCTTCATCAATTTCTTCATCGAAGCCATCAACCTGTCTATTAGACCCGATCCCAACTAGGCTGCTTAAAGAAGTCATACCCTTAATTGGCACTTCTTTACTGGATATAATTAATCTTTCTTTATTATCAGGATATGTACCACAGTCCTTAAAAGTAGCTGTAATTAAACCCCATCTTAAAAAGCCCACTCTTGACCCAGGGGTTTTAGCCAACTATAGACCGATTTCTAACCTCCCCTTCCTCTCTAAGATTCTGGAGAAAGTAGCTCTTGTTAAAGTTAATAATTACCTTTTGATTGCTTCCAACACTGTACTTGTATTATTAGATCTTAGTGCTGCATTTGACACCATTGACCATAATATTCTTGTACAGAGACTTGAGCATCAATTTGGCATTAAAGGAACCGCACTAAGCTGGTTTAAGTCATACTTATCAGATTGTTCACAGTTTGTACATGTTAATGATAAATCTTCAATAAATACTACAGTTAGTCATGGAGTTCCACAAGGTTCTGTACTTGGACCAATACTATTTACTTTATATATGCTCCCTTTAGGCAACATTATTAGGAATCACTCCATTGACTTTCATTGCTTTGCAGATGATACGCAGTTATATCTGTCGATCAACCCTGATGAAATTAATCAATGATCTAAATTACAAATATGTCTTAAGGACATAAAATCCTGGATGAGCTGCAATTTTCTGATGTTAAACTCAGAAAAAAATGAAATTCTTGTACTTGGCCCCGAAAACCTTAGAGACTCACTATCTAAAGATATTGCTACTCTAGATGGCATTACCTTGGCCTCTAGCACCACTGTCAGGAATCTTGGAGTTATCTTTGATCAGGACATTTAATTCCCACATAAAGCTATTCTCCAGGACTACCTTCTTTCATTTACGTAATATTACAAAAATTAGACACATCCTATCACAGACAGATGCAGAAAAACTAATCCATGCATTTGTTACTTCTAGGCTGGATTACTGCAACTCTTTATTATCAGGATGCCCCAATAAGTCCATTAAGACGCTCCAATTATTTCAAAACGCTGCAGCACGAGTACTGACAGGAACTAGGAAAAGAGTTCACATCTCTCCTGTACTAGCTACTCTGCACTAGCTCCCTGTAAAATTTAGAATAGAATTTAAAATCCTCCTCCTCACCTACAAAGCTCTTCATGGTCAGGCCCCTTCATATCTTAAAGAGCTCATAGCACCCTATTACCCCACTAGAACACTGCGTTCTCTGAATGCAGGGCTACTTGTGGTTCCTATAGTCTTGAAAAGTAGAACAGGAGCCAGAGCCTTCAGTTACCAAGCTCCTCTCCTGTGGAACCAGCTTCCAATTGTGGTTCGGGAGGCAGACACCCTCTCCACTTTCAAGAATAGGCTTAAGACGTTCCTCTTTGATAAAGCGTATAGTTGGGCTGGATCAGGTGAGTCCTGAACCATCCCTTAGTTATGCTGCTATAGGCCTAGACTATCGGGGGATTTCCCATGGTGCACTGAGCTCCTCTCTTCCTCTCTCTCTCTCATTGTCCCCCATCGTTGCTGTTGTCGTCGTCATCATCTTCTTCATGTTCATCATCATCAGTCACTACTATTAGTGTAGTAGTTGCTACTGTTGTTGCTGTGCAACTGTCTGTCTGTCTCTGTCTCTCTCTCTTTCTCTCTCTCTCTCTCTCTCTCTCTCTCTCTCTCTCACCCCAACTGGTCGAGGCAGACGACCACCCACCTAGAGCCTAAGGATCTGTCCTAGGTTTCCTCCTCTCAACAGGCAGTTTTTCCTTGCCCCCGTCGCCAAGTGCTTGCTCATGGTGGTAATGTTGGGTCTCTGTAAATGTTATAAGGAGTTCGGTCTAGACGTGCTCCATTTGAAAAGTGTCCTGAGATAACTTCTGTTATGAATTGGCGCTATACAAATACAATTTAATTGAAATTGAACTGCATTGAAATATCTCTGTAACAACTGTTATAAATACACTGATATAACTATGTTCACCTGTTTTTGTCCTCTGTGTTTGTAGTCTGTCTGGTAATGGACTCTCACGAAACAAATGCGAAAAGTTGGCGTCAGCTATCAAATCTGTCATCTCAAATCTAAGAGAACTGGAGCTGAGTTGCAGCATACTGAACGGCTCATTATGCTCTGTGCTTTCTGTTGGGCTAAACAGCCCTAAACTGGTGAAGCTCAGGTCTGTGTCTCAGACATATTATTCCCCTAAACATGGAGGTATGGTGCATAAAAGGTTCTAAATCAGATTTTCTGGCCATGTTGTAAGGTAGAAATTATGTGCACTATTTGTTCTACAAAGGCTCATTCACATCCTAGGGAAAGCTGCCCTGCTAAAACAGACAGTTAAGTTGCAATATCTAACGTGTGTATGTCCAATTTATGTATTTCTTATTTATGTCATTTTTATTACCTCTTTCCCAAAAGACTAAACCGAAATCCTCAGACTGCAGACATCTGTAAGCAGTTGGTGACAGCATTCACTTCCAAACCATGTTACCTGAGAGAGCTGGAACTGAGTTACGCCAATTTTAAAGACTCAGAAATGGAGATCTTCTGTACTGGTCTGATGAACACAAACTGTACTCTTGAAATATTGAGGTAAAAGACTGCAATACATTGCACTGCATTAAAAAAACAAGACTAAATGGTCGCTGAAATATCATTAAAAATAAGTGCTAATAATGTCTGAAAAGGTTAATTTCATCAGCTCAATGAATGTTTAGTAGAAGAAAATGTCAAATAACATAACATTAAAGGTCCAGTGTGTAACATCTATTGGCAGAAATAGAATATAAAATTCATAAGTATGTTTTATATTGTATATACAGTAATCACCTCTGTATACACAAATCACAAGAATCATGTTCTCGTCACCTTAGAAAGAACATGTTTTTATCTACAGAGGGAGCGGGTCCTCCTCACGGAGGCCGCCATGTTGAATAACCATGCATGGTGGTATTTATTCAAATCGTTGCAATCTGCAACTACACCACTAGATGCCACTGAATCCTACACACTGGTCATTTAAGTCATTAAACCTAAATTCTGATCATGTATGTAGATAACAAAGTTAGTAAATTAGTAAATCATTAACAATTATTTTCATATTTAAATATTTTTCAAATATTCTGCATGATGAGAGGTAAATTATATTCCTACATTTGTCATTCAGTCTTGGTCACAACAGACTCACTGAGAAAGGTTGTAATGCGTTGGCCTCAGTGCTCAGCTCCAAACACTCCCACCTGGCTGAGCTGGACCTGAGCTACAATGACCTGCAGGACTCAGGAGTGATGGCGCTGTGTAATGCACTGATGAACCCACACTGTGGTTTGAAAATATTACGGTCAGTTTAAACAATAACTCTTATTTACGTTGACATTACTAATTGACTTTTACCTGAATTCAGCTTTTTCCAATGCACACACACAACAGCTCTTTAATAAAATTCTAAGTTCTATAGACATTCATGGATCTTATATATTTTTTAAACTGTGGTATACATGCGTTTATTCAACTTTATGGGGATTTTCGAAGCTGTGCTGCTGTTGAATTGTAGTGGCATACTTTCTAATACTTTGTCAACTGTATTTCCTTGTCAGTGAGGATGGAGTGAATACCTGTAGTGTGTTACATACAAATTTACCTCTGAAAGTAATTATACTGTGTCCAGCAAGTTCTTTATTTACAATAGCTGTAAATGTTCATATTTAAGCTGTCAAGACATTTATAGTGTCAACTTGTGTTAACAAGTAAAAATTAGTGCTGATCATCTACCACACGTCAACAATGTCCGTTGTGTAATTTCCGTAGGCTGTCATTCTGTAAAGTGACAGGAAATGGATGTGCTGCCCTGGCCTCGGCTCTGAGGTCTGACCACTGCAGGCTCGGTGAGCTGGACCTGAGCTTTAATCACCTGACAGATCAAGGAGTCAAACTGCTGTCTGAAATACAGCGGGATTCACGTTGCAGTCTGGAGAAACTCAAGTATACTCAAACAGGCTAACAGACACACTCCTATGATTATTCCAAGATGAATTAGCAAGATTCACTTTAGTTGTTTAATTTGAAAGTGCATGTGGGAAGATATTTGATGTTTTCAACTGCTGTCCCTCCATTTCCCATCAGTGTGGACCAAAATGAAGAGTACTGGTTTGACTTGGAGCTGCTGAGACGATGTAAGAACATAATTATTTTAAATGAAATGCTATAGCTGTGATGTTGTAACATGCATGCACACCAAAGTGACCTGATATACAAAAATAATGGACAGGTTGAAATAAAGAATGCCACTCTACTTTTGAGTGTCTATATCAGGACGAAAGTATGTATGTGTGTGTGTGTATGTATTTCTGACCCTTTACATTTGTTATGGCAACTGTAATTTGTCTTTCGTGCTGGGAATGGCACGGTGAAGTGAGGGAGTTGCAAGCTGCAACTACACTGCTAAATACCCCTAAATCCTACACACTGGTCCTTTAATTCATGATTGGGTGAGTTTCAGCACAAGTTATTACCTGGTAAAGGATCTGATACCTGACATCTGTCAGACAATAAGGGGTGAGTATTTTCTGTATGTGACTCAACTTCCATAGAAATGACTGAGATACTGAGAATCCTGTACAACTTTAAAACATTCACACCAAGGGAACAACTAATGCAACCAAATGTTTGCAGTTTGAACAGCATGTCAACAAAGTGGAGACAGTTATTGGGTAAAACCTGCCTCGTTTGAACTTCCATAATGATGACATAACATGTTGACATCATCCAAAAGGGTTTGACAGAGTTGTAACGTATCTCTAACGTGATGATGCAAGATTATATTAAAACAATCTGAGATCAAGAGATCACACTCACAGAAATAGCTCTCCCTTATTATTGTTTCTCCTGTCTTAATTGCAGATGCCTGTGATCTGACACTGGACCCCAACACAGCAGACGTGAATATCATTTTGACAGAGGAGAACAAAAAGGCAACATATGTTAGTGAGAAGCAGCCGTATCCTGATAATCCAGACAGATTTGCCTGCTTTCAAGTACTGTGTGAAGAAGGTCTGACCGATCGCCATTACTGGGAGGTTGAGTGTTTTTCAGCTAATTTTGGAATGACATACAAGAGTATAGCTAGGGTGTCAGATTGTTCAGCTGAAATGTCTTTGGGAAAAAATGAAATGTCTTGGTGCTGGTTTTATGAAGGGGCGTTTTATCATAACAATTCCTGTCTGGAGTTTATGGACTGTGCTACACACAGTAGTACCATAGGAGTGTATCTGGACTGGCCAGCGGGTATTTTGTCCTTTTTTGAGGTCTTTCCTGATACACTGACCCACCTGTACACTGTGCGTACAACTTTCACTGAGCCACTGCATCCTGGTTTTTGTCTGTATCCTCTAGGGAACAGCAACATAAAGATCATGCCCCTGTCACTGCACTAGAAACTCCTCCTGCAGGTTGGGGCATCTACACTGAGATGGGCGAGATCCTGGCTTAGGACTGTAAATAAATAAGTGGCTTTCGACCGTATTGGTTGAGGCACATAGCTGACAAAACTATATCCAACAAAGGAGTTGGAAGTGATAAGAACTACTGTAAGATGGGGAATATTTTAACATTTCTTTTAAATAGATACACTTGTTTGTCTGTTGATACTTAATTCTTCCTACACTATGACTCAGCTTCCATAGAAATGATTGAACCAGATGCAGCATGTACAGGCTGGTCTGCATTCCTCCATTGTAATCTACTATCTACCATGACAGAATCTGTTCATCTGTAAGTCAGTTAAAAATAGTACAGTGGTGTATTCAGATCATACATGGAATGCATTTTGAACTCCTTAAATTTTGCACCTCTCATATCTGGCTGAAATGTTGAGTGAAAACACCAGCATTAAGAAAGACACTGTTCTTACCTCCCTCACGGGTGAACATGTACAGTACTGTATGGACAGTATGGGTGTGCTTTTAGACAAACAAGAAGCACAGATGGATGAATGTTCTATATCAATCACATCTGTATGAAAAAGCTGTATAGAGTGTACATATAACCTTCATTAACTTTTTTCTATTTTTCATGATATCTGTATTTTTTGTATTGTATTTTTTTATTTAATGTGTATTTTTTGAATCTGCAGTGTTGTATATGGAGCTACTGTAGCGAGTAAATTTCCCCAGTGTAGTATCAATAAAGTCTGTGTTATCTTACCTTATCTTATCCTATGAATGTACAATGAAGTTGGATGTGTATGTGTGTTCTTGGATTGATTTATTGAATTTGGAATAAATACCTTGTAAGCATTACACTCAGTTCAGAAGGCTAACAGAAGCCCCTCTGTCTGAGTGTGTGTGTGTGTGTGTGTAGTCGCATGTGTGCAACTTTTCATTTTAAAAAGTTTAGTTGAAATGTTTGTCTAATGTGAAGTCTAATAAAAGCAGTGTTGCAGCATTTCTTTAAGTGTGTTTGTGGTTGTACAGATTCCAGCAAAGAAAAAAAGATCTTAAAAAGAGCATTTCCACCCTGACTGAATGTCAAAGATATGAAGGGATTTGTTTTTATATATGTGCATATGTCATGCCAATAAAGCCAGACCAAAAAAAAAGGGTTTCCACTGTTATTCAACTCATCACAGCGACACAAATGGTGCATCAGCCTGTGCTTGTGGATTAAGGAGCAGATGAGAGTTTCATGGACCTGTCTTACGTTTTAGAAGCCAACGCCCTTGACGGTCGACTAATCTGCAAGGTCACTCATCGCCTTCAACCCATTCAGCTAATAATAAACGGTAACCATTCTGTAGTCATCACTTCACATCTGTTTGAATCAAAATCCACTAATTGTGGGGTTGACGTGGCTTATTAAACATAACCCATATATTGATTGGATCACTGGCAAAAGTTGGGAAAATACTGTTCAAATTCACCTGTTCAATTTCTGTTCCTCCAAGCCACCTGAACTTTCCACTCCACCCCCTAGTAAAGACCTTCCGCCATCCAGCACCTGTGGAACTCCATTCCTTGATCCTCTGGATCTGATGGGGATTCTGTTCTGTTACCATGATTTTGTGGACCATCTTCTTTATTAAGCAACTGAGAGACTGAATCAAGATCTCGAGCCCGGACTCCGCTGCCTCATCTCTCAGAATCACTTTTCCTGGAGCGAATATCTTATTTGGGTTGAGTATGCTCATAATACTTTATCCTGTTCATCTACTGGTCTCTCCCCTTTCCAGTGTGTCTACAATCGGACCCAGGCTCCATCATACAGACCTGGGAAGAAGGTGTGGCTTTCCATGAGGGATCTTCTGCTAAGGGTGGAATCCTGAAAGCTGGCGCCATGGTTTGTGGGTCCATTTCCCATCTCCATGGTCATCAATCTGGAGGCAATACATCTCCAGCTTCCCAGGTCCATGAGGATTCATCGCACTTTTCATGTTGCCTGACTCAAACCAGTTAAGGAGAACTTGTTGGGCTTAAGTTAATGTTTTTGATATTCCTGGATATTTTTAGATGAAATATGAGGGTGGGCTTCTTCAGCTAAGACCTGACCACACATACATGCAGCTATGGTTGTTATGGTTCTGTCTTTATTGTTTGTCTTATTTTGAAGTTCATTTGTGTTTCCTCTTTTATTTTGTGTCTTATTTTTCTGATCCGTTCACTTCCTGCCCCTGTGTGTTTCTGGCCTATTGTAATTGTTTGCTCTGCCCTAATCACCTGCACATGTGCCTGATTACCCCCACACCTCTGTAGTGTATATAATCTCTGTGTTTTCTCCCTTCTGTGCCAGTTTGTCTTTGTCTGTATAGTCAAGCGTTCTAGCATACTCGCTCATGTTTGATTGTACTTTGGTTTTTGGATTCCTTCCTTTTGACTTACCTCTTTGCCTTTGCCCTTTGGACTTGTTTGCATGTGTTTGTTGAATTACTTGTGTACCAAACCTTGTTAGAAGACAAATTGATTTATCCTCTAAACACCTCGAATTGTGCTTTTGAGTCCAGTTTTCTTGGTCTGGTCTTAACAATGGTACAGTAATGTGCTAGCTGACAGATGTTGACACCGCTACTAGTAGCATTTGCTGTAACATTTGTCAACCATGTATCTATATGTTACTAAAAGGCTGTGTCGTAATAATTAAATCACCACTGTAATAGGTACTACTAGCAAATGCAGGTAATAACTCAAAGACTAAATATATTTTTTTAACCAAACAAACAAAAATCAATGCCTTGTGGTATCCTTTCGTTTTTGTAATAATAGGCTGTGAAAAATTGTCATTTTGTCAGCCATAGGTTTGCATTCTTATAACCAAGATTCTTTCCTAAATAAATATTAAAGTTTATATTTTATAGTTACATGCTGTCACTTACATAAACCACTTTTGATTCTTTTTTCACAACATAGAAGCTTTGCACTTTCACAGGGAACACAGCATCAACGTAGATATGTAATACTTGTGACATGTCATGTATGTTGTTGGACGGACAAATGTACGAGGACAGAGAGGATACAGCCTCATCTCACGTGGCCCTGCTACACTTTTATATCACTCCTGTTGCATTCTACTGGTGTAACACTAGAGGGGGATGCTTAACAGGATATGGTATAACAGGCCAGCTGATGGTGCAGGATTGTTGGTTTATTGTGTGTATGTATGTTTGTATGTTTGTATAAATTACATTTCAAGGCTTACCCTCTGCATATTTGTACCTTTATTATAAAGGAACACGTGCACTTACTATTCCCTATTCTCCTGTGACATTTTTCTGAAAGAATGAAGCTTATGTGAATTTCAAGTCCTAGTACATTAAAATGGTTTTGATAAATTATAAGGACATTTTCCTACTTCATATGTATCTTAAGGATGCAGAGACCTTGGAACAAGTGAAAGCAGATGGACACACACACACACACACACACACACACACACACACACTGTAGAAACACAGAAAGAATAAATACAGCTAAGAATCCTTTTAGAAAAGACAGGACCAAATCCTTCACGCATGAGTCACCTTCTGTTTGAGATTACTTATGCATATTATTTATTCATGTTCTCATCTTGATATTCCCATATGTCTAAAGGTCAGGGCGTATCAACAGTTTTAGAAGCTAAAAAAAAAGAAAGTTAAGGGATCACCAACATCATTAAAATTATCTGGGGACATTTGTGTCACTAGAAGTTTGTGTCCAATCATAGCCTTAGCGACCGAAACAGGGCTTATCGAGCTTTAGATTTTTCCACATGCCAAAGTGTAAGCGGTGTGCATGGGGCTTTAGTAAGCAAAAACACAAGAGAAAAGGTTTAAGAAAAAGGAATGGTTTGAACTGTGTGTTTGTCCGTAAACTGCAAACAACAGCATGACAGACTAACTAGCTTACTACCTACAGTGTTACTGCCAAAGAGCACACCATTAACTAACTAATGCTACATTAATTTACTTGGTGATATTAAAAATAATAAAAATAATAGCAATTATAAAATAAATTAGCACATCCGCTTCCATAGTAGTAGTATATCCCCAGTGTGTAGGTGGGCGATTATGGCAGCTGGAAACAAAAAATAAAACTAAAACAGTTTTATGAAGCTGGAGTCTGCATTTTTGACCAACTTGTGGAGCTAATGAAAAAAGAAATACATTTATTAAAACATTTTTTGAGAGTTTGATCTGCTATTGTTATTGGAAACTGCATTATATGCCTAGAACAGAAAGCCTGACAGACATAGCAACAGTAACTAAGGGGGCGTGTTGACACTGGACAAAACTGTTGGACAGACTTACCAATGAACTGAATTTCATCCCTAGAGCCACAGCACCAGTGTGGCCAAATGTTAAGCTGCAGCTGTTTTACTCATGAGCTTCTGTGTATTTGGCTGTTGACAGTAGTTACTTTCATTGTCAGACAGTCATGCATACCTGCCTGAGGTTGAACATCTGCACAGTCTGTCATTTCTAGGCAGGTTATGCTATTTATGCAATCTCCTGATCTATGGTCCTTGGGAACCCTTCTGTAATGGCTTGTTTACAACCGTTGCTTACTACCAGGTATATACATTGGAGATCAGTTCTTCCAAATTGTTACATTACAATGGCAGGTGGTGTACGAAGTGTGAGGAGTGGGATGGGAAAATCACTCCCAAATGTGTTTCCTCTTCTGTAAGGCAGAGGGGGAAAGAAGGTCTGTTGTCTCTACTTTTCAAATTTGAAATGTCATTACAGTCAATCACACAACACAGGTGTTGCTATTAAGCTGTTTATTTTGTCAGACAACTCTGAAATCCTAAAATAGGGAGTATAGCAGTAGCAGTATAGGACTTACATTTATAAGCCACAATGAAATGTATGTTTCTTCAATAAAATCAATACAAATATTAGATTCAACTTTATTGTCATTGTGCAGAGTACAGGTACAAAGCCAATGAAATACACTTATATCTAACCAGAAGTGCAAAAGAATAGTATTATTTACAGAGGGGTACAGGTATAAGTTAGTACTACAGCAGTGATGTTATATCTTCCAGTATGTACAGTTGTATTGAGAGTGGGAAACAGCATATATGCAGATTAATATATATGTATGTATATGAGAACAACACAATACTGTGGTTGTATAAAAACACTGCATAGGTGATCACAGTCAGCAGGACAGGTCTGAACTGAGGTTTAATAATGTGAAACTCAGCGGACTGTCCCATTCTCTACCAAATGTTGGTTGTGATGCACTTATGGTTGCCCCGAGGAGTTATCTTATCTTATATAAGTTGTCAGGGCCGGAGTTCCAGCCCTGGTGTTTCATGCCTCAGACCAGCCCACTTGAGTTCAAAACATAGATTTTATTTTCTTATTTGGGTCTTTGTATCTTTGTATGTTTTCTTTTCTATATGTGTATGTATCGACACACACACACACACACACACACACACACACACACACACACACACACACATATTGAGCATAGCGTTAGTTCAGGCAGGGCACAAAGTCAGGCTTAGCTTTCAGTTACAGCTATATCATACGAGCACAGCTAGTCATAAACATACATCAGCTGATTCCTCAAAGCTTCCCATAGAATAACATACAAAGCATAATTGGCAAACATTATCAACCCTTAATTAGTAAACTTTAGGGTGCTCTTGTATCCTGCTGCCCTTTTTTTTTTTTTTTTTTTTTTCCGCCTCCTTGTCCTAAACTTTTCCATGTATGACATGGAAGGGCAGAGGTGTGTCTCCCTCCTTAAGGTGTTTCCAGTAGGCACGTGGAAGACAAGGAGGTCCCAAAACAGAGCCATACCGCCAAATGTAATTCTGCTTGGAATATAAGATATTTTGACGAAGTGGTCCTGACTAAATATATACATAGAATAACTCAAAGAATAATTACAATTAATTAGTAAACTTTAGGGTGAGCTTTTTTTTTTTTTTTTTTTTTCCATTGGGGGGGGGTTTTTTTTTTTGGTTTTTATTTTTTATCTGAGCTAAAAACAACTGACTACAGCTTCAAATTTACCATACAGTCATGAGAGTGCTATCGGTCTTCTCATCTTGGTCAAGTAAGTGAAGCATATTCACCAAAGTACTGAACTATTCATTTCAGTTTCAATATAAATCGTTAAGAAAACCTGCTGTGGAAACATGTTTACACATGTAGCATTTTTAGCCCACTTTGTGTTCACATGGCATCATTCCCTTCCTAATCTGGAGAGGAAAAAGGTCTTGAGTTATCTAATTCTTTGCGTGTGTGTGTGTGCGTGTGTGTGTGTGTGTGTGTGTGTGTGTGTGTGTGTGTGTGTGTGTGTGTGTGTGTGTGTGTGTGTGTGAGTACACATTGTCTATTTAGTTTGCAGTTAAACATGATTTCACAGGGGTTTGAAGGCCAGAAGAACTGCTGGCAACTGGATTAGCAGCACATCAATCTTTAATGGTTGTTGTTTTAAAGTTGCTGTTATCCCTGTCTCTCTCTTTCTGCCTGTCTCTTTTAGGGTTCTCCTCTGTGATCCACAGCCACCACCAAACACACACACACACACACACACACACACACACACACACACACACACACACACACACACACACACACTCTATCCTCTCAACCCCCCCCTCCATCATATCTTTCCCTTCACATCCCAGTGCGTAGCTTGATGGAAAATAAATGCTTTAATCCAACTTAAAATAGCCACTACACTACTTTCAAAGTGTGGTTCAAAATGGGGGCTGAGTGTGTGTGTGTGTGTGTGTGTGTGTGTGTGTGTGTGTGTGTGTGTGTGTGTGTGTGTGTGTTTTGTGTACAACTGTTTGTAAGTGGAAGTGTTTCAAAGTTGACTCTCCTGATTTTAATGGGGCATTATATATTGTATTTATATGTCTTTTTTTGGGGGGGGGCTTTTATTGCCTTTATTATAGTGAGAACTGAAGATAGACAGGAAAGGGGGTCAGAGAGAGGGGACGACACGCAGCAAAGGGCCGCAGGTCGGACCCGAACCCTGGGCCGCTGCAGGCACGTGTGTCGCCACCTCCACCCACCGAGCCACCCGGGCGCCCTGTATTTATATGTCTTATTCATGTGTTTATGACTAAATCATGTTGTGTACACTCTAGAGACAGGTGATGAAATGTGTGAGGGGTGTGTGTGTGTGTGTGTGTGTGTGTGTGTGTGTGTGTTTACCTTTGTGTTTTAGAGTGAGTAATTTGGAGTGACAGGCTGATCATCGGCAACACAGCATCTACAGTAACTGGATAAACTACTCCGGACATGAATTACATGTCCCATTTCACTGTTTACCTGCACATGCTCACATGCGATGTCTCTCTTATTCACACATATTTTGCCAACACATCTTTCCACACATAAGTCACGTCCAACTAATTTTCATTTCATTCAGTTCTTTTATTCTTGTACCCCCTCCATTCAGCCTCTGGAACAATTTAACACAGGCGTATGTAATTATTTTGTAAAATCTAAAAGAAGCATGGTCCTTTGGGGAAAATATGTGTTTTGTGAAACATTAACAGAGTGTACACAGGTGCACATAACTAATGTGTTTTCTGCCTGTATGTTAATGTATAGGGGTGTGTGTGTGTGTGTGTGTGTGTGTGTGTGTGTGTGTGTGTGTGTGTGTGTGGTATGGCACAGAAAATGGTAATTTTTCTAAGCATGCATCAGGCTTCAGGCTCTAGGACAATTTTTTAAAGCCACCCAGTGAGCCATATGAGCCACTGTTACTACAGATTTGATTTTCACTGTTACAGGCTGTAATACAGGCCATATTCATTATTGAAAATGAAGATGGGTCACTCACACACAGTTATACTTCCACACATCTGTGCAGAGAAAGATACTCATCAGCCAAAGTACATGCAATTAAGTTGTTCCCACAAAAAGAAAAAAAACACTAATGTCATACCCTTTGTCTTTCAGGCATTACTATATGACGTGGTATTGTGTTTATAGATGATTTGCAAATCAGAGCTCAGGAGGCAAAAACAATACCCAAAAATCGATAAAGCTAGGTCAGCTTATAGAAGTAACTCCTAAAATGGCATATGTCTATGACTTATGTTAAGGGATCCTAAAAACTGCTATCCCCAAAAATAAGGTGGGACGGATATGTCACTCGTCAGCCGCTAGCTACGAACTCAATGTCAGATTAAAAATTAAAACAAAATTGACATTCAGTCTGGTTATCAGAAGTGTTTGTTAAGTCTCAAGAAGGTCAAGCCTTTGGGTCAAGTTTTACAGATGAGAAGATTGATGCCACTCTTGATTACATTAAGCTCCATTACAGCTAAGCAGTGTAGGACAGCTTAACTTAGCACAAAGACTAAAAACAGGGAGAAACATTTAGCCTATCACTGTCTGACAGTAACAAAAGTCGGCCTAGCAGCACAGCTAAATCTCACTAATTAACTTGTTATACCTTAACCCATACAAAAAGCAAAATGTAAACATGACAAGTTGGTTTTACAGAGGGTCAGAAGCTAGGCTAAAAAGCCTCTGGAGGTACCTGCATATTTGGTGTAATATATTAAAAAAAAAGCGTATTTCCTAAGTTGTCGAACTATTACTTTAAGTCTTATAGGGCTATAGCTACAGCCTCAGTGTAATCAGCACCTTTCTGACACTGACAGCATTTATCACAGGGCTTTTGAATTACTTGTTAATATATGAGTTACAGGTCCAGTGTGTAACATTTAGTTGGTGGGATATATTAGGCAGAAAATGAACATTTTGTCCTCAAAGTTGATGTGTTAGAAGCAGGAAAAATGGGCAGTGTCAGGGTTTTTAAGCAACTTTGACAAGGGCCAAATTGTGATGGCTAGACGACTGGGTCAGAGCATCTCCAAAACTGCAGCTTTTGTGGGCTGTTCCCGGTCTGCAGTGGTCAGTACCTATCAAAAGTGCTCCAAGGAAGGAAAAGTGGTGAACCGGAGACAGGGTCATGGGTGGCCAAGGCTCATTGATGCACGTGGGGAGCGTTGAGGCCGCCATGCTAAACCGCCATGTTTCTACAGTAGCCTAGGACAGAGAAACCAAACACTTGCTCTAGATAGGGCCATTTGAGTTCTGTGGCCACAGTTGTTTCTCTTTCACACTTGGAAGGGGAGGATGAAGTGAGGGAGTTTCTGTCAACTGCTTTGCTAGATGCCACTAAATCATACACACTGGACCTTTAATATATTGTGTCTTATATAATATCTGAACTTGTATTATTGTTCACCCTCCACATGCACATAAGAGTGTGACAAGTGACAATATAAAATTACAACCTATGGCCTTTTTTAGTTTTATATTTCATATCGTTTTGGTGACTTCTTGATTTCCAATTGTGTTTTGTTGTGTTTAATTTTATTATGTATCCCTTCTTCTGAGTTGTTATTTCTGTATCTTACTTTGAAATGGAGCTCTTCAGGTGCCACAGTGAATAAGTCGGTGGTCCATTTGAATCCTACACTACCTGCCTTGAAAAGATAAAACACAAGCATGGGAAAAAAAAGAGAGGCATTGGGCACCATCAGCATGCGATGAAGATGACTCTGTTAAGAATGTTAATGCAACATCCTTGTTTGACAAGATTTAGCATTAATAATTCAAGAAGTGAGCTTTCAAAAGTAAAGCGTTAAATCTAAAAGCCTTATTTTTTCAGGTTCTCTGAGCAAAGAGACACGGACGTGGAAATCAAAAGGTCAAGCTGGGTTTCTTGACAGTTAATACACAGTGGAGAAAGTTATGTAGTTTCACTAAGAAGACAAAGTCTGTGACTCAGCAGAGAACAAATGAACACAGTACACTGCAAACCCAAGCTACCATCAGAATTATTCCAGGTTATTAAGTATGCAGGAAGAAGAAAGTAAAACAAAAAAAACCCAAAACACCCCAAAATCCTGCATTTCCACAGTCACAGAGTGACTATAGTGTCTTAGACTAATCAGCTCACATACATTGGTTAAAATCAAAGATTACACACAGTAACACTGTATAAGCACATTTTATTTCTCTCCCCCACCCAGTTAGTGTGTGCGTGTACACGGTGGTGCTGGAAGTAGGCTCGTAGAGTTTGATGTTTCCTTTCTTTGCTATCATGAATATTTGATTCGGCTTACCATCCCCAGAAGGTTCCATCCAAATGAAAGCTAAAATAACAGCTTCAACAACAAACTACAAGAGCAGCTACAGCAGCAGCCACTGAGAGAACATGCAGCCAGTCACCTATAGCCTGACAGGGATGATGCGTGTAAGGGTGTGTTAGGTAATTCCATTGCTTCCCCTTTCACTCACCATAGCATGAGAGAGACAAAGAGAATATAGAAAATGTTTTGCAGAATAGTTGTTGGAAGGAACATGTCTGAGAGGAAGACAAACATATATCTTGAAATATGAAAAAAAAAGCAACACAAACATGTGGCACCTTGATCCAGAGGAGTATCTGTTATGTACACACACACACACACACACACACACACACACAGACAAACACTCAATGGAGGAAATGTGAGGTAAGAGCAGCAGTGGAGTACAGGTTGTATAATGACATAAAAGATGAAAGTAAGATAGTAAAGAAGGGTGGAAGGCAGTCATTAGGAGGCAGTGCTGCACTTCCCGGTGGTGCATGTTTGTGAGCACATGCATGTACGACTGCACGTGCTAGATGATGTCTATGTGTGAATATGTGTTTGCGTGTGCAAGTGATGTGTGTGAATTCATTATGTGGAATCATACTTAAATGTGTATGTAGGACAGTGTCTGTTTGGTGTGTGTGTGTGTGTGTGTGTGTGTGTGTGTGTGTGTGTGTGTGTGTGTGTATGTGTGTGTGTGTGATTTGCTTTATAGGTTTATTGTCCTTGAAGGAGATCAGCCCCCAAGAGCTTAGATTGCAGGGGCGTGGACAAGAATGATTTCACGAGTGTAGAAGAAGAGTTTAGGATGGGAGAGAGATGGTTGGAGAATGGAGAAAAGACGAGAGGAAGGGAGGACAAGAGGCAGAGAGGACAGAAGGGAGGAGGGATCGTAAGATGGAGGGATAAACAGGCTGGTACTGTAATTCTCAGCCAATGACTGTCACCTGCTGAAGGGACAGCTGGTCCTGATATTAACTGCTGTACACACCAAAACTACAAAATTACACCCTTCCCACTATTTACGCTCAACCAAAGCATCGTACCCTCGCCCAACAGATCATTTAGTTGCTGGACGGTCACAACATCTGGCTGTATTTCAGTCCCTCTCTGAGGCTTTGTTCCAACTTCAGACAAGTCAGATTTGTTTCTCAAATCAGATCTTTAAGTCAAACTGTCCACACTGTTATTTGCAAGTGATAAAATTGGATTTGTGTCACCAACCTCTCTGCATGGGTTTCAGTGGTAAAAATGTATATGTGTCAGTAACTATACACTGATGACGTGGCTTTACAATGCAGAAGCATGAGAAATTATCCATAATCAACCAAACAACTGCGCTGAAAAGTTGCGTTGCTGAACTTCTCCCTACACCAGAAAAAGTCAGCGACGGAGGACTCATTCAGTGTTGTCTGCTCTAATGCACTTCATTTACTCTTAATTTGACATCGTTGTTGTGTGTCGTGTTGTGAGTGATGCAATGGATACTTTGAAATCCAATTTGTGTGACCTCTGAATATGCTAGAAAAACTGATTTGGGTAGGCAGTCTGAACAAGGCCTAATGCTTCTTGAAAGCGTATAAACCTGTTCTCAAATAATTACATGTTCTTTAATCCTCTCAAGGTGTACCATTGGTTGAGTGTTTAGTTTGGACTAGCACCCATAGTTGTTATTCTTAACAATTATATTTTACAGTTTGACACACAAAGTAACGTTCATGGTTTTACAAGTTTGGTATGGAAGAAATCTGGGATTAATGTTCTTGTGGCTGAATGGGAGCAGATCTTTTCAGTGGTGGAGAGCCCTCCCAGGAGAGTGGAGGCTGTTATAGCAGCATATTACTTGCTATGGTCTTGGAATAAATATTATTGGCCATGTCGTGTACGTGGAATTAGAGTCCCTGTGACTTTTGGAAACGGTCTTGACTCTAAATGTTCATGTCTCATCATTCTCAGAGATCCCATTAACAGCTAGTTACTGCAGATATCTAGTATTAAAGTGGGAATGATGGAACGTTGAACAGTCAGAATCTCCCTGTTAAGCTCTGAATCGGGGACCTCCAGGGTTCAGAGCGTAGTAGAAGTTGTCAATCTGTGAAGCTAACGTTAGCTCAAGACAGTGCAGAGCTTTCAAGAGGATATTTTTACTGAGCTAGGACTGGTAATTTGTCAATTTCACCACTGTGGACAAGTGTGCAACTGTCAAAAAATTGAAATAATTATAATTGAGTCCAAGTTATTTGATAATGTGAAGACAGTGACACACTTTATTGTCTTACTAAGTTGGAAGTAATTGGCCCAGGTCCAGCTGGTTTGGCTACAGATTCTAAACATTAACTACCACTCAACATTGTGGTGTTTCTACCCTTTTCAGCTAACAAAAGCCAGTTACAAACACTACTACTACTGTATCAAATTAAATGTCTGCAGATTTTAGCCTGTACGATTAAAATTTAGAAAACATGTGGAATGTAAGGCTCCCCAGAAGATGTTTTTGGGATGAATCTGAATGTCCTAATAACAAAAAATGAAATATTTGTTAGTGTTCAGGATGTCTGCAGCTGACTGAAGAATTCAGGATACATACAATAGTATAGTGTGTCTTATATTGTTACTGTGGCTGGAGTGGGAAAAAACAGTGGGAACCATGTCAGCAAACATTTCACATTGGTTCATATTTGAACCACATCTAACAAGTTTCTCAGTGTGCTTTATCCAAGTTTATATGAATCTGCTGAGTGTGTGTATGTGTTTGTGTGTGTGTGTGTGTGTGTGTGTGTGTGTGTGTCCGTCCTACTGTGTACTTACTGTGGTGTCCTAGTTTTTTGCCCTGCAGTCTTTGAGGTCAAATAAGGAGCAAACTTTCCATATCGTCACGCAAGCACACTCACACACAAATGCATACACACACACACACACACACACACACACACACAACACTGTCATGCTGTCAGGATACATTTTCATAGATGCAATTAAAGCAACATCATCATCCACATAATCAATGACAACCACAAAACAAACAGGCTGCCGGTTTCCACAGGTCCGCCGGGCTTGGAAACACACACACACACACACACACACACACACACACACACACACACACACACACACACACACACACATACACTGTACATGAACACAGGATCGTCCACATTTGCACAAAATCACACATTTCTTTAAACTATGAGAAGTCTAGAAAAGTGTTAATGTCACATGAAACAAAGAACACACACAGGCAGAGGAGACAGGGGTGTCACATACCATCACCACAGACAGGTCAGCATACGATGACACAGCCAAGATGGACAC
Organism: Dicentrarchus labrax; assembly: GCF_905237075.1. Classification (NCBI taxonomy): domain Eukaryota; kingdom Metazoa; phylum Chordata; class Actinopteri; family Moronidae; genus Dicentrarchus; species Dicentrarchus labrax. Next base: position 2,616,057 of record NW_026136722.1, on the reverse strand, counting down.
CACAGCCAGCAGGCGTGTGGTTACCCAACACACACACACACACACACACACACACACACACACACACACACACACACACACACACACACACACACACACACACAAACACTCACTCACAAACAATTTATGGCGAGTGAATTGCAGACATCATGGGACCTGACGTGGGCCCGGGGTTTTCATCTGATTGGCCTTCACATGCACTCTGGTTGTCGTGACAACGGCTGTCCCTTCAGGAGACTGGCAGCCCTAGCTTGGCATGGAACCGAGCTGTGACACTGATGAGGGAGTCAGAAACTTTTTAAGCCTCCACGTGGTTTCACTCCTTGAAATTCATTTGTAGCAGCTGCTTTTGTGTGTGTGTGTGTGTGTGTGTGTGTGTGTGTGTGTGTTTAAAATGTCACCTTGAAGGATGTGACTGTGTGAGCTGTCAGCTCTTCAAACTTACTGGACATTCAGCAGGATGAGGATTCAGCATTTTCATGATTCTAAAATATGAAAGACAACACTGAACCATTTAATTTGAAAATATCAGCAAGAAAAGCGAGCTCTCTTTTTAGGAACAGGGTCTTCTTTACTCCAAGGAACACACCATGAAAGTATAACTGGGATATTTCCTCAGTAGAAAGTAGACCCAATGAAAACAACTTTATTTGCAGTGATGCTGCAATGGATAGTCCTGACTAATTATCAGTGTATTATTCATTTATTTAAAATGCTGTGTAAAACCTATGCAGATGAGGCGTTAAAGATCCCCTTAAGACATGAAATAAGATATAGCTATATACAAATAGGCACCTTGGAACAATAATGTGTGTCTGATAAAAGGTTTAATTTCCACATTAAAATCCCTAAAAAGACATCTTCTTTCTACCTCATTAAAAATTCCAGAAAATTCCAGAATCTATGAATACGCAAAGTTTTCTTACTGGACACAAGATGTCTACTGCTTCACTGTAAAGTCCATTCTCAGTTTATGAGCACTGGTGGCATTTTTATATCACACTTATATAAGTTGGACCAGGACCAGGGTTGACTTCCAAACTATGTGTAATGTCACAAATCACGCTCGTAGGCTCGTAGAAGAACAACATATTTTTGACTGGAGGAAGACTTTAAGTTAAATGCCCTACACGGTCCACCTACACCGGTGTTTTCTCAGGTCGCTGTGGGTGTGAACAGATGTGCATGATTGACATCTCCCTCAACCATCTGTTCTGTGCCATACACACACACGCACACACACACACACACACACACACACACAAATATAAATGAGGACCATAGCAATTGTGGCTCAGGAAAATCTGAGTCACAACAGGATATACAGAGAGAAGTGTAAAGTGCAAGTGTTTAAAATATGAACCTCACTGTGATTTATGATACCTTTGATTTAATTGTTCTCAAACCATCTGCGATGATTGCTGTTCCCTGTTCTGCTCTGCTTGTGTAGGTGAAAGCATTTTTGGAGGAGGAAGAAAGAGCAGAAAAAAGTTGGTTTGACTGACTAAAACTATAAGACAGCACAACATATCTGATTATTTCATTCAACAAAAGTGGGTGTCCACTGAGTTAATGTGCGCGGCCCTCTAGTTAGTTTACTAACATAATAACTAGCTAAAAAGTTGTCCCGATGTCTTTAAAGAATAGGTTGCTGATTGTAAATGTCTTACTTCACTTGTGTGCGCGTTGCCTTACCTCATTTCTTTCCATTTTGCTGAAAATAGTCCCATTAAAAGGTGATTCTGCTGCCTCAGTGTGCGATTCTCCAGCTTGGATAATGAAGCCGCAGGAGACACACATTCAGAGCGGAGTTAAATCATTTCACACTCTTTTTTCCCCTCTATCTCTCTCTCTCTCTCTCACACACACACACACACATATATATAGGAGACACACAGTCTCAGATTGGAGTTAAATCACTTGACCTCTGACCTCTCTCTGGACCAATGAGAACATTCTCGACACCCGGGTGCAGCCCCGACGACAGCCTATAAATAGCAGGCAATTTAGAACAAGAGAGGAAGGGGCATCTCAAAGATTAATGACTCCTCTCTACATGCATTTTACTACTTTTTGTTCTATCAGTCTTATCTCTTCTCTTTCCTCCCACCTGCTCCACTTTGCTATCTTGCTTGCTCTTTTTGTGTTCTCCCAGCACTCTCTTACTGCCTCTTCCTCTCCCATTGTCTTTGCATGTGTTACCTGCTTTGTGTATATCTGATGTGTGTATGGGTGTGTGTGATGGTCTCAAGGTAAATGCATTTACGGTGATAGGCAATTTTCTCGCGATTCAAAACCTATTCAATATACAGTCTCTTCTTTTCCTTCTCTTTTCTAGAAGGTTGCACTCATGGCGCTGCTGACGCTAATTACAAGGACAAATCCGATGTTAATCTTCTTCTGCGTTCCACAACACATTTCCCCACTGGAGTTTTTTTTTTCCTTTAAAATTAGATTTACTCAGGCAAGGTTTGCTGAGCATGTAGCCTGTTTTTCACACTCATAGACAGATACATTCACACCTGGGAGCTTCACCTCACTGTTAATAACAAGTAGCTCAGCTGGAGCAGTTCGGAGTTAAGTGCTTCATTCAAAGGCACCTAAACAACATGGGGGCAGGCGGGAAGGGGAGAGGATGCCCCCCTCTCCCACACACACAGACACACAGACAGGATTCAAACTGGCAATCCTCCAGCATTTTTTTAATGTAGCAGTTATTCTCTGTTACGCTCAGGCTCACATTATGAAAATAATACATGAAAACAAGCTTAGACCCTCAACTGAGAGCAAAGAGAAGCTCCTTTGGGTGTCACTGTATCTGGAAACTGACGTTTTGAGCATCCAGTAGCTTGCCTTGAACTTGCAACACTGAATTCAAATCACACCCTGATCACTCTAACTGTTCACTTCTGCACATTGTGGTTGGATGAGCGATAATAAATGATTTCTGGTTCTCTTCTGCTCATTTTCAGTTTTGGTCCTAATGAAGGGGCATCTGTTTTTGTTGCGTCACCCTAGAATATGCAGTACAAGTACAAAACTTTTAACACAATAAGTATGAAAACAATTGTGAAGAGAAACAAATGGAAGCAGAAAGTGCAGGAAATACCTAATGTACAAGTGTATGAATACAAGGTGGGGCAACAAACTATTGATGACACTGTCAATGTAAGGGTCCAACAAACTGTAACAGTGCCTGTGTGAAATTAGGTGTGAATTTCTGGTTGCAGCGCTTTCACACACACCGTATGTCACTTTGTTGATTGTGTGTTGGGTTTTTAGAACAGGTAACCACACCGTTTTGGATATTTGTGTCAAAAGTCAAAAGAGTTTTTTGTTAACAATGCATTTGGACTATGAAGAACATTTTTTTATACATTGATAGCAGTCAGCTGGACAAGTATAAGCTGGTTGCTTCACTGTGAAAAATATGTACTCAGCATAAATAAACTGGTAATTAGCCTTGGTGTCATGCATCGTCTCTTATCAGACCTTATGGACAACTGATTCTAAAATAGAGTACTTCAGTTCAGTGCATTGCTGCTTTTTTATTCTGTGAGGTGGCTAATTACATTTACCTGTCCAGGTCTAACCAGTCCCTAATTAGACATCCAACATGAAAACAGCTCAACAGAATAAAAACCCAGCAGCAACACTGTGGCCTCGAGGACCTGATATGCGGACCAGTACTTCAGACAAACCAAAGGTGCCATGCTTGAATAGCACCATGGCTTTGCAAATCACAGAGCTCTGACCCTGCAACAGCAAGCAGTGTGACAGGTTAAGAGCACTAAATTCATCAAGCTAACAGAACATAATAAATGGGAGAGGCTGAAAGCATGAATTGGTCTTTGACACAAATTAAAGCATTAGTTTACCCAAAGCACAAAAACATATTTTCTCACTTGCATCTTGCCATGCAGATAGTTTTAGTTTTCAGACATCCACTTCTAAATGTCTGTCACCCCAGTTCAAGGGAAGGGGTGACAAGATTTTAATTTGTGGATCTTAAAACATTGAAAGATGAAAACCCATAAACACAGGTCATTGTAAGCTTTTGAACAAACAACTAATGCTTTTTTTCTCCTGGTGCTCAGGATGAAAAGATGGTGGAAATGATGTCACAGACAGTGGTTTTCTGTCACCTTTGTTTAGTGTGACGGAGACCTTTTATAATACCCTGGTGTGTGCATGTGTGCGCAAACTTTATGTGGCTGTGTAGCTGTACTTGTGTGAATGCATATATGAATGAGACGTGTGTGTGCACATGTACAGACTTCCAGTCTGTGCATTTGTGTGAATACATGCACTTATAGTTGTGCACGTAGGTCTGTGTGTGTTTATGTGCATGCGGCTTCCCTGCAACTGCCCTCTGGCCATGGCTTCATTAAACATTTCATTAACGTCAAACATCATTTGCACCGTCAGATTAAACTAGCCCCCACACACATACACAGTCACACAGAGACCCTCATACACAAACAACAACAGGAAAAACCAAGGTGACATGTTCACAGCGAGATGACAATATCAGAGCTATATGCTCTTTAAACTACATCTTATCTTTGCACAAAGACACAAACCCACATTAACAGTGTGATCTGGATATCCACTGACACAGGTTTTCGGTTGGGTGTCTGCATGTATGCATTAATTCTGCAGTGAGTATGACTCAGTTCTTCTGTGTGAATGAAAGAGGGAGAGATAAAAAACAGTGGTGGATGGGTGGAGCAGAGGTTAAATACAGTCTAAGATAGTGTCTTAAACACTTGATTCATCCCAACAAAGGAAAAAGGAGGAGACAGTAGGAGTTTCAAGTATAATGCAGAGAGAAGGTTAAAAAGGTAGAAAAGCAACTGGGAGAGGAAGGCGAATAATCACTCATTCCGGCGTTTGTTTGGTAGTTAGTAGTGCAATGACTCTTCCCATTTGTCTTTGAACATGTATATGTTCAGAGTCAGCAACTTTCAGATCATTGTTTTGGTTTTATGGCTCTCAACTTTGCTTTTTTACATTCACTCTCACAGCTTTGTTTTCAGCTCAATAGTTTTCACTGGAAGAGCTCTAAAAACTGTACATCACCTTCCCAACACTAAACAGCAGACAGCAGTTAGCGACAAGCTGGTGAACATAGTGGAGAATTTACCAGCTAAAGAGCCAGATATTTCAGTTAGGAGATGATTGAGACCTAAAATTGAGTGAATATTTTACTTCAGCTGGTGGCCACAAACACAAATGGATGCTAATACTTTCTACATATCTGCTACAAGTGTGATTGCTAGAATGTTTTCCTTATCAATTTTATAACATGAAAATATGTCAGTGTTTTATTCATAGCTTGCTTCCAGTGAGCCAAAGTGGCCAACAAAAAGAACAAAACAAACAAACAAACAAACAAACAAAACTGTTGTTACAGGTTTTATGAGTTAACACCAGGTTGGAAAGCAATATTTTCAGTCCCTCTCTGGTTGAAAGTTTTAAACCTGGTTCAAAGTATAATTAGTGAGCGTTATGTGTAGTAAGAAGTCTGCTTTGTTGCACCTGTAACCACACCCAGCAATGATGTCACAGTGTACTGCCACACCCTCGAGTACACTCCTACATGACTGAAGCAAATGTAAAAAAAGTAAAGGACTGGAGATCAGGGGGGTTTAAGTAAGGAATATGAAGTCGAAGACTCAACAAAAGGGGAGCAACAACAAATAAAATAACCCTGACATCACATGGCTATCTTGGCTAGTCTTGGAACAAAACATTTGTAATGGAAAACCTGCAATCTGGAGACATGTAGTTTGAAAAACAGGGCTTTTTTCCAATCTGCCCCAACAGTAAATCAAGTAACATTTCAAGCAAATCTAAACTGAATCACTGGAGCGCTCTAACATATCTGTTTGCTTGTACAAAGCTGTTTCTCACAGATATGAAAATGATTATGGTGTCAGTCCTCCTGTGATGTATTGATTATTTAATGAGAGCAATGGCTCAACTCTATCCATTTATGCACTTGTCACTTGAATATCTCTCAATTCGCACTATTCAAAACAATTTCCACAGTGTAAGCAGGGAGATGGAAAAAGGCCTGAGTTGTTAAACTTGCAATCACAATCATGTGTCTTGGTGACATGAATGCTGAGAGATACAACATTATCTCAAGTAACAGTTATACCTCTCTTACGTACATGATGCAGAGACAGCAGTTTAAGGGGAATAAGCAGGGAATAGAGTAAGTCCGATACACATGTTATATGCATACAGAAAGCATTTTAGCACTATATACATTTACTGAGTTAAATGGAAAATCCTCGTATGGCTCACAAATGCCAAACTTCACCCATAAATGATTCAAATCTACAAGCAAGTCATTTAAATTGGCTCTGCTAAAACCAGACAGGATACAAAGTGCTGAAGTGGCAGGAAGCCCTAATGAGGACGCTAGTGGCAAGTGTGTGTCCGTGTGTGTGTGTGTGTGTGTGTGTGTGTGTGTGTGTGTGTGTGTGAGAGAGAGAGAGAGAGAGAGAGAGAGAGAGAGAGAGAGAGAGAATTCTTGCTACGAAGGGCCAATTGCCAGAGCTTTCATCATTGAGATGGAGGAAGCTATACAGAGAAGCAAAGACTTGAGTATCGGAAGTCTTAACACGTCATTTTTGCAGAGATCGTGTTTCGCTTTCAAAACTCTTGGAAGCAAGAGACTCTGTAGTGAATGAAACAAAATGTATACAGACAGGACAAGATGTCGGCTAATCAACAAATATGGTTCCTTTAGCAGTTTTTGCATTTTTTTTATTCATTGCAGGGGGGGGGGGAGCAGAGAGAGGAGAGAGAGAGTGTGTGAGAGTGTGTGTTAGAGAGAGGACTAAGGTTGTGATGTTAGTAAAAGAGGCTTAAAGGGGAAAAAAGTGAGCTTATACAAATGCATAATTTTTAACTAGGGCTGGTGCTGCAATGCATACAAATGACAGGATGCCGTGCTCGATGAACTTATGTGTCTACCTCGCCGCATCTCTGCGTCAGGTGTCTACGAAGAGGTTAATTTTCCACTCCAGTAACAAGCTCAACTGATGACAGACCATCTCCCGGGGATTTTCTCGCCCCCTCGGCCCCTTGTGCCCTCCAGGCTTTATTTAGTATTTAGCATTAGAGAAAAGTGCTGTGATTAAAGGGAAGTTGGGGTGGATTTGATTAAAGGGGACGTGGAGTGGACCTGACTCAAGGGTTTATTTTTCTTTTTTTCCTCTGCTATACTGATTAATTGGGATATTTCTCATCCCACTCCTGAGGCCATGGCAGAATGCAGCGTCAGATTTTTTTTTTCTTCTTAAAAACCACAACCCACAGAAGTGAGCTTTCTGAACCATTTAGGTGCCTTAAGTGTGGCTTAAATGCAATGTTGAGCAGATGAAAGACAATCAATAGTGGAATGGAGGTGGAGGGGGTGGAACTGGGAGAGATCCAGATTCACAGAGTGAAAGGAAAGTTTTTAAAAGTATAATATATAATATATATATATATAAAATAATATAACATATAATATAATAATAGTGACCGCTGTCAGAGGAACAAAATGAAGAAGGATATTCGCTTAGATCTTTTATCATGTTGCCTCCCATGCTTTCATAATGACTTTGACTACTTTATTAACCATTCACACTCACAGATATATGTTGATATAGTATATGGGTATCTAAGATCAGTCTGCTCAATGCACAACTTTTTCACAACAGTAGAAAGTTGCACTTAACAGTCACTTCTCAATACACATACGTCTGACAATGATTCCATTTTATAAAACACTTAAAGAAACAGTAAAACAACAAAATACATTTTCTGAGCCCTGTGTCTGGGCTATCTCTTGATAAATGCCAAATAGATGTCAAAAACATCTACAACCTCATGTAAAATGCAATATCTTTGATGACTCATCTGAACTCGGGGTTGCTGATTTAGGGAGAAAGGCTAACCCTGTCTTTCATATAAAACCGTGTTTGTTAGAGTATGGATCATAGCAAGCACATCGATATCATGGGTCAGAAGTGTATTGGATGTCAAATGGCAAAAACATTGTTTACATTTCCATAAGAGCATGGTTGAGCAGTCATTTTCCTTCAGTTCAGTTTTAGTTTATAGACAAAACTGTTAAAATACAAGTACAACTTGCAATCATATAAAACATAATAGAGATATGTGAAATAGGACACACTGATGCTTGAGAATAGGGACCCTGACAAATTGTTAGTTTCTTCCTCCCATCATCCACCCCTTAATCTAACAACACTACGAATAGAGGCCAAAGCTGTCCTCTTCAGCAACAGTTACACATGCGCAAGTGCAGGGGAGTGACCATTGCCTGCCGAGGCGAATGCACATGGTCAACCACGAAGCTGCAAAGCAAAGACATACATTTGCGCATAGCAACATTTTGCCTAAGGCTGCTGAGCACTGAGCTAAATAACTAAAGTTTTGCTGTAAATTTAACTACATCTGTTAGTGTGCATGTATTTGCATTGTATTAGTGTTGGATATAAATTGTAAGATGTGTAATCTTACAATATGGATGCATTTCCCAGGGATACTGGGCTGCAGCTCAACTGGCTCCATAACCCTCCTCCAGTATGACTGCCAGTTGGAATAGAGGATCAATTGCAAAGACAGTGCTTATGTGAAAAAACACCCACTTGTTGCCTAGTGTCTTGAATGTTAAGCTAATTAAATACATATACAAAACAGATGTTTAAAGGCAATATTACAAATATGAGGTTCTGAAGAAACTATGTTCTGCTCCAGTGTATTACTTTATGTCCTAGTTATTTCTTTGTTCGCTCTCTGTATGTATCTATATTTCTAATGATTGTCATGGGGGAGTTAAAAGGTCAAGCACAGCAGACCACTGCACAGCAGAACCAACCCTCATCCCGACTAAGTCTGAGTCGAACAGTCTATTAGAGCCTTAAATATCAGAGTGCTAAGCCAACATTTAGAGGGCCATATTTATGCATGATCGTGAATGAAATGACCTTCAACAGGCGTAAACAAATCAGTGAGTCAATATCTACCACAGAAGATGCAACACAAAAACTATCCAGCCTTTGAAAAATAGCAGAAATAAACAAATGTTAACTCTGTTAAGGCTTTATATTGATGTTTGCGTGGCACGTTGACCGTTGTTATGTGTATTGACTGCATGCATTTCTGTAATAAAGAATCCAGGACATGACATTTTATGATAACAAAGCAACAGGAAGAGCGATTCCTGGATGAACAGAGAGTTTATGAAATTGCACGTACACTTGGGATCAACAACTTCTCATCAACTCATTAAGACCTGACCATTGGTCCAAACAGCAATAGGCTAATGGGACGGGCGATTTTACTGACTTGAACCAGATGGCTCATTAGATTTGTCGAATTATACGAAGAAAACAAAATTGTCCAGCCTTGAAAAATCCAAGGATGTAACTTGAGTTTTTTAGAGAAAGCCAACACGTAATGGGTGAGTCATGAGTGTCAGACGCTGCTTAATGTTAGAGCCTGCAGGGTATGACAAGACACCAAGTAAATAAGGAATAAAAGTTAAAGATTGAACATTAGAAACCAAAGTAAATTGTAGGTTTTCACAGAACGACACAGAACCCAAGATGACCAATTAAAAGAAAACACTAGAGAGGAAGAGGAAGCAGGAAATAATAAAGTCAGAGGGCTAGAAAGAGCGCCTAAATGTTGAATCTCTAATTGGTCTGAAGTAGAAGAGATGTGTGGTTGCATGTGTGTGCGCCAGCTTGTATGTGCAACAGTAAAGCCTGGTAATTAGGTCTGTGAGAGGCCCTCATTATACAAGGCTCTTGCAGATGTTGTTAATTAAAAGCAGAAAGTGCCATGCAACAGTAATGTCCCCAAACACTGGCTCTCACTACACATCAAGTTCAGATGCAGTGCAGTGAGGAGACAGCATCCCTGATCTTTCAAAGAATGCCATTTTATATTACTGTCACCAAAGACCGCACACACAGTAGCAGCAGCACTTTGGTCACCATGAAGGACACACTTTAAATGGAAAAAAGTGTCTGGTGACATCTTCTAAACTAAGTGCAAGGGTGCTTCTGCTCCTGCAGGAGACCGTTTTTTTATTCAAACAGTGTGGGCGGTACGGTAGCACTGATTTTATGAGAAAACATCTTGACATGTCACAGTGGGAAAAGCACAGGTGTGAATAATAAAACTAATGATGTCTAAATTCCCTTTCACTGCTTCAGTTTCAATGTTCTGGTACTGTGTTAACGAGCTGGTCTAATCAATATTTTTATATAAACACAAATGACTGTGTAATGTGACAGGGATCACTTGCAACTGCAGTACACCTCAGCTAGTGTTTTAGTGTCTTTGGGCTTGTTTTGGTTTTATAGCCCACAACCTTACTGTTTTGTTTCACTCTTACTGTACTCTTCAGGGTTGTTTCCAGGCACAGCAGGCTAACAAACTCTTAACAACTAACCAACTCTATGCTACCTGTTCAGCACCAAATAGCAGATGGACAAAGTTAGCAACTACTGGTGAATAGTCGAGCATTTAGCATGCAACTAAAGAGACATATTTCCCCTCAGGAGCTGGTAGAGACCAAACCAGAGGTAAAAGGGGAGTAACTATTGGACTGACTTTTGTTAGGTGGAGAGACACACAATTCCAATGCTAATGTTGTGTTATGTCTGCTGACGGTTTTCCAACACATGGTTTTGGTGACATGGGTGACAATAATGAAAAAAATACCTTTTTGTGTTAAAGCTTGTTGCGGTCAAATGGCCAATTTTAAAAAAAATAAATTATTGCAGGTTTTAGTTTTGTTGTATCTAAGTGTGTGATACTTAATTCAAATACTTTTACCCAAAGTGACTTCCAGTTATTCCATTTTATCTACAAAGCGCTAGATGTCACAATGGAGCGTAGTTGTATAAGGATGTGAGGATCTGCTACAGCTGCCACCTACTGCATACCACACTGTGTGTAATTATATTGACAGAATTTTTAATGTAAATATGTGGTGTGTTATTTATAGTTTTCTGTCCTTATCCAATGGACTCTAAGTGCTGTTGTTCCTGTACAATGTGTCAGTAATGTCACTGCGACTTGTCATTTTTTTCCTGCAGCAATGTCACCAACACACATTCCTCTGTATTTATTGTACTTGGCAGATAGTGAGGTCCTAGTCTCCAAATTGCTACAGCAGCCCTAACCATATATAGTCATACAGTATTTTGGCCTGAATCCCCTGAAGCAATGCAAAATCCGGAGCCTGTAGGAGTGCTGCTGAAATCACACTGCTGGGATGCTGATTTTTTGTTACAAATAATGCACAAAAGATCCTGTCTGTAACTGTAACAAGACTGACTGGTTGACACTTCATAAACAACATAAAATCACATTGAATGTGAAGAAACACTTTTTAAGCTTCACTTTTTCATATTTATTATATTTCTCATCTTTATTCCTTTTGTGCAACTTCAAAAAGTCTATTTCTAGTGATATATCAAACTCAAAACACAGACAAACTTGTGTCATTTATTTAGCATCTGAATTTACACTTCCTGCCAATTTATACTTACATCTGCTAATGTGCTTTAGCTCTATGTTTGTGTGCTTAGAAGCTATTGTAAGTACATTTTTTGTAAAACAAGTGATTCTTAGCTCCCATTCCATGCGGAAACATTTTTCTCCTATGTCACTTATTATTTCAGCTTCCACTCCTATCTTAAATTTATGAACGTACATACAATTTGATGAATGCGCACACACTTATGCATTAAGCATACACTCTGAGATTCCCACACTTCCTCTACTGCACCACCATGGGAGCATGTGGCATACTGACAGCAGGCTGTAGTATTACTACAGTTTTCGGAGCAGTGTTGGGTGTGTGTACTGTAACAATACCTGTGGATAGGATATGCATGGTTTAATGTATGTAAGCTTAATGTAAACTGTAATATGGAATTGCAATATGTGATGCTCCTGCTTAATAATACATAAACATGTGCAAGGCATTATGTATTCAGGTTAAGACAAGGCCATGTGTAAATAGTTAACCAGTTTCTTTATGAAACATCTGCTTTTGAGTGATTTAGTGAAGATGCATAATGAAGGAAAGAAAATAAAAGAGCTGGGAAGAAAGAGGAGGAGGGGAAACTGAATGGAAGAGCAGATTCAGGATGACAGAAGACAAAGCCCAAAAGAAGAGAGAACAATTACACACAGATACTGAAGTGCAAGACAAAAAATACATGAAGGACTGTGAGATGCCATGTGTGATGGATGGAGGTAAATAAGGTCCAGTGAGAAAGAAGAAAGAATAAACGTAGAAGAAAAGACACAGATTATAGCAAGGGACATAAAAAGGACAGAGTGATGAGAGTGATAAAGGAGCAGCTGTAATTACAGCAGTATTTATGCTTAACAGTAACAGCACAGAGGGGAAGGAGCAGTGACACATACACACACACACTCATACACAGCAGTCATCTAGCTCCAACACATGTTCCCTCTTAACTTCCAACAGTCCCTTGTGAACTCCCAGGTGATACATTACAGAGTGCACTTGACCCTGTGAGTGAGTGTGTGTGTGTGTGTGTGTGTGTGTGTGTGTGTGTGTGTGTGTGTGTGTGTATCTGTGGTGTGTGGTGTGTGCATTGTCCCAACTGCAGGCCACAAGGGTGTGGTTAATATAGGATGAGTAGAAGGTTATGTCAACATTCTGTCTATTGATTTCTCCTCAGGCTTGCTCTCTCTCTAACCTTTTCACTTACAGCCTTTTTAGCCTCCATTGCTTGTATTTCCCTCCCCTCCCCTTCCCTCCCCTCTCCTCTATATGGTCGTAAACATAATGTGCACCAAAACACACACAAACCTATATCAGCAGCTTCAACACCCTCACATTCCCGGCTGAGTGAAAACAGCAGTTCATGAGTTTATCAAACTGTAAAGGTGCCAATAATTACAATCATTGTGAAATAAATATGTGGCATAGTTATCATCCCTCCTTAATTACACTGATTTGATTATTCAATTAACAGTCATTAGCTGTAAACATGTCTTCGAGGTGTGTGTGTGTGTGTGTGTGTGTGTGTGTGTGTGTGTGTGTGTGTAATTTTACCTTAAGACAAAAATTATGATAATTTGTGTACAAAGGAACAGGGTTAGCAATTGTGTGTGTATGTGTGTATGTTTGTTTATGTGTAGTGCTGCATTCATAAATTATTAACATGGAATAATACCATAAAGCATGTTGGCACATTTTGTAGATGATTAACATTGATCAGGGAGAAAAGAGAAATCCATTCAAACACAGCCATTCCCATTGATTTATACTGTTCAGTCATAAATTTAATGCTATATAAATCATATGGGGTATCCTTTGCTAAGACTGTGAAAATCTGTTGAATGTAAATTACATAAACTGATGAAAATAATTTATGTATTCCTCTCAAATGATTCTAAATAATCCACAGAGGCCTTGACCTTGACTTTGACATTTTCTACACACATAAACGCTAGCCCAATGGTGCCAATGCAGAAATGCATACAGTTTTTTTGCTAAAACACTAATGCTGTATTCACATGGAATCAGGCAGATGGTAGACAGCCAACCGGATGAATGTTAGTGGATGGGAGCAGGACGGTAAAATTAGGTAAGGCCGGCAGCGCGGTAAGCAACGGTTCCCCTGCGACGGAATTTAAAACCAGATGTTAAGGAGCTCACTCACACAAGGAGATCACATGGGGAATCTCCAGAATAAGATGCAAATAATTAATAATATACATAAAATAATATACATGAAATAATTTTATTCAAGATAATTTATTAGATTCTTTGTAATTGATATGACATCACCACAGCAACATATTGCCAGGCCGTACTGCCATTCCTTCCGATGGTTGTTTGTCTTTCCCATGCTTTCCAGAAGCCTGGATCCATGTAAATTCAGTGTAAACCCCATTCTCCGAACCAAAACACATTTTGCACTTTGATGCACTTGTGTTGCAAAATGGTAAACACGGGCGGCAGAAGTTTAACACAACAACAACAACAACACAGTTGTCACCATTTTCACACAACTCAAAATTGCTCACACTCGTTTCTAATGCTGAGGCATAATCAACCTCTCATTTGTATTAAAGTAATGTAAACAGATGTTATTATGGGATATTGAACTGATGTTCAGTAGTTCAGTTATGTGTATGGGAGGAGATCATAACCCCCTGTCTCTGTTAAAGACCATTCACAGCTGATGCCAGTGACCATCTCTGGCGTTAGATGTGGATGGCCTAAAACATTTCAGGTGTGGGCCAATTTGAAAGCTGTTACATACATTGCATTCCAGCTACAGTAAAAGGCGAAGTATACTAGACTGTAAGGAGTCTTTTAAGGAGATAATTCAAGTTTTAGGACCAAACCATTGACCTTTCCATCATGGTGCAGCTTCTCGCCTCTGCTAAGCATCAAGGCAGTCAACTAAAGGGATCATCTTGTTATAGTTATTGTTCTATAGTGTTATATAGAATGTACAGTAGAGGTGCTGGGTGTACACCTATCTCTCATCACTGCCTCCATCCTGAGACATTACAGTATAATCACTGTAAACAAGTGAGACCATCAGTGAGACAATGGGTTTCTTTATGCCTCAAATTATAAAGAGTGGCGTGTTCTTCCATCCAGGCAGAGCTAATCATTCACTGAAGCAAAAGATAAAACAAATGCACACGGGTGTCAGGGCTGGGGGTTGGGGGGCATGAGGCCGCAGATGGTACTCCTATTAAAAATAAGTACCTTTTGTAGAATAAGAAATAAATGGCTCAGAGCAATCTGATCTATCTATCTCTGTTGTTACATTGCAAATTTTCAAACCATAGGGGAGCTGTACTTGTCTATCATCTCATTTCACCGTGTGTGTGTGTGTGTGTGTGTGTGTGTGTGTGTGTGTGTGTGTGTGTGTGTGTGGCGCGCGTGTACGTGTGTGTGAGCGTGCCACCCTGAGCTCTTCAAAACCATTAGTCAGAGGTGTGATGAGAGATCTTGTCTCAGAGGAAAACAGAAAAACATTATAATGGATGTGAAAGAAGGACAGAGAGTACTTCATAACAGCTCATCAGCGAGTCTTAGAGATTTATGATTCGACGATGCAAATGTCCTCGAAACAGTAGAAAACGGGAAAGAGGTCAGTTGAGAGGACCATTTTCACATCAGTTGAGAAGTCACTATTGTTGACAATCAGCCAGCAAAGAGAAAAGAAACAATGTAAAAAAAAAAATCTATTTAGGAAATTACGTGAAGAGAATTTCCTTCACAAAATGAATGCGCACTGTATGTGTTTGTGTGTGTGAGTGCTGCGAGCGTGCACACCCGTGCGTAAGTGAATCTCTCACCCTAAAGGCTTAGATGGAAACTGATGGACAAGATAGAGGGAGCGATGGGAGAATGAGGGGGAGGCATCGGGGTGTGAATGCTAATAGTCTCCTAGCTAAGACATCCACAGCATCTCATCTATCTCTTATCCTCGCGTGACTCCCTCCCTCCTTCCTCCCTCCTTCCTCCCTCCTTCCTCCCTCCTTCCCTTTTTCCTATCTTCCCTCCTTTATGTGTCACCACCTTCTCAACCTCATCCCTCCTCTCCTGCCTAGACTTCTTTGATTCCCCCCCCCCCACCACTCAATCCAAGTACCTCTTCTCCTATCTCTCCTTATCTTCTTCATTTCCTCCTTCATCCCACCGCTTCTTCTTAACTCTCTTCGGAAACAAACACATTAGCAGAGATCAAAGAGGGAATCACGTCATCTTTAAGTCCTACACCCCCTGCTGTTGCCCAGCGGGGGAGCTTCACAGCGCAATATTTATGTGTGCCTTTTTGTGTTAACACACGATTAAGCATGCGCATGTTTATTCGTGCCCAAAATTGCAGAAGTTACAAATGCAAGTGTGTGGGTTGTATGCATTTCCGTATGTGCACATGTGTGCCCTGAGAGGAGGCTGTACAGCACTCTCCCATGCTGCAGGCACTGAACAGAGAGTGGGGGGAATGTGCTTGCCACTGCAGTAAATGAGAAAAAAAAAGGGAAGAGGGGGAAAAAAAAAGAAGTGCTGTAAAAGTTGCTGAGGCACACAAAAGAAAGGAGAGAGACAGAAAGAGTCTCTTATCCTTAATTAGAGTTTCCGCCTCTCCCTCTTCTTTCGGAGAACCAAAGCATGAACCCACATTTTCTTTATCCACTCTGCGCACATCAGACCTTTTTTTTATCGTTTCTACTCCAATTACACATGCATCCCCTTCTTTTTTTATAATTCATTTTTTTGCCATTGATCTTTTATGTTCCCTTTGTCATCCAATTTGTGGAGTGGAACAGCAGCACTCCAACTGCATTTTTTTCTCCAATTAGTTTTGTGTACATCTACGCCTAAAATAGCCTTAAATGATGTAGCACTTTCTAAGTGCAATCGCTTGTAGTAGAAATACAACATGCGCACACACTCACACACATGCATTGTGGCACTGACAGTTAATCTACGCCCCGGCTCTTGCCTCTGGAGCGTGGCAGCTGATGGCTCATTATGGTGAAGATATATAGGATCCTACACCTCACAGAGATTAACCTTGAAGGAGCCAAGATGAATCATGTTTTATTCTGAAATTCTCCATGCGGTGCTGCACCTGTCAATCATGCATACTCAATGCAATGCAAACCATACATACACACACGCACACACACGCACACACAAATATAGCTTTTGGTTACACATGAAAACACAAAAAGACAAAACATGGATACATAAGCAGATGCATGGCTACATGTTTTGAATTTAAATGATTGTTCTTAAAATGCTTGTTGTCAGTTGATTCATTTTGAATACAATATTAATAACTTGGCAACAGTCAGTCTGAGTTTAATCAATAGCTCCCACTTGGTAGCTGGCTTTCAGAGTGAACAATTTACCTGCAATGTAACTATAGGGAGGAATACACAAGAATCTTATAGATATACTCTACTGAAAATCTATCTTCTGTGTATCAAATACTCTTCCCACGTAGGCTTGAAAGGTGGCTCTGAAAAGTTTGTAGCATTCCCTATCATGGAACACAGCAGCTATAGTTGGCTTAAATTCACAACAGTTACAATAGAGCCCAGCCATCACAGCAGACAAGGCAAACAATTATTTCAAGATGTCCATAGGAACTACTCAAACCACTTGCAGTATATTCCACTTCTCTACCATTGACATGTATGCCACTGACTCCACACAACTCTGAAGCTCCACCAGAAGTAGCATATGTAGCTATTTATTTGTGAGGCAATGATTGCTTGGAACATATCAAACATATAGTATGCCAGAAAAGTGGATTTGGTTTGAAAAAGTGCCTGAGGACCTTTTTGTACATCTTTCACTAAATTTGGCTTTGGATTCCACCATAACCAGAAATGTTCAGATTGACCAGCCTGGGGAAAGGGGCTAAGATGATTTAATAGAAGAAAAAAAAGCAACCATCCAGTCATCATTGCTCATTTGGAGTGTGTCACAAAAGCACATAGCTTACCCTCTATTGCATATGGCAGTGTATTCATTTAACTTTTGAGTTTGTTGGACATTCAGGTGGTTTAAACTTATCACACAGTCTGAGTTGATGGTTTAAGTCTACACTGTTACAATGTAACTATCTGATTATTGTTATGTTAAACTTAAATTGATAAAGGTTTTGAGACTAGATAATCTGTTCTCTCTATGACAAAACTTTGTTTGTTTGAACTTTTTCACTCTCACTATTACATTAAATCCTCTTCAGCTTTCTTAATCTTTTTATTTTTATTGTTTTATCAATTTTGAAACTCCACACTGGCCTTATACATGGCAGTCAGGCTTAAAGGTTGATGATCTAGCAAACCTCTGACCTTGCTGTTCATTTACAAAACACTGTGAACCGACCATGGAGTCCTTTTGCAAAGTTTGCAGAGCTCCTGTATAATCTATAACTGTGGCACTGACCCCTTGGTGTGGCTGCTGTCAATGCTCGATTGACGACCTGAGCCTCTGTGTTTATCTGAGAAGAGATATAGCCAGGTCCATGTTCAGGTCACCTCTGTCTGCCTTACTGGTTTGTGTGTGTGTGTGTGTGTGTGTGTGTGTGTGTGTGTGTGTGTGTGTGTGTGTGTGTGTGTGTGTGTGTGTGACAAGTGCAGTCTCCTCTAATCACAGCTTTTGGACCCCACTGTGGACTTAAGGTCTCTATTAATCACCATGACAACCAAGGGAGACAGGGGTGAACATGGTGGGGTGAGGCCAGAGAGACAGACAGAGAGGTTGGCTCTTCCTTTTCCTGTGCCTCTGCCTTTGATTGCCAAGGTCAAAGTTCTATTGGTCTGTCTATCTTTCGGATACAACACATTTAGTTGTCTTCCTGTGAATCAATTGCCCACTGGGTGCTAATTATATATTGGTAGGACACCAAACTGGCCCTTTATGAATGTTTGTAACCTTACCAGCAGCTAAGCATATTTAATTAACCATTTTTAGAGTCATTTAAATTTCATCTAATGGGGTAATGGCAGGTCTGCGGAACAAGAGGGAGGAAGGCCAGGACAGATTAAAAAGAGGGAGGGAGAGAAAAAGCACGTTTGTGGACAGAGTTGTAGCTAAAAGAGACAGTGAGAGACAGAGAGGCAGTTAGAGAGGAAAGGGTGGGTGTTAATAAGATGTCAAGTGTAATACGCCTGCTGGTGTTGAAGGCCTTTGTCGAAATCTCATATTTTAGAGGCAGCAATTGAACTCTTCCCTACAATTACATTTATCAGCAACGTGTGAATCACTCTCCCTCTGTCTGTGCGTGAGTGGTTTCATTAACTCCCTATTTTCACTGCGCAAGATGTGTCACTATACTGTAGACTGAGTGCTTATTGAGTAGACCTGCCAGCCTCTGTGTCTCTTCTGAAATTACTCATAGTGAACTATTTCTAGACCATTATGCAGAATAAGCTCAACTGTCGACGGCTACAGTAAACTGATTTAATTTTCAAACCAAACTGTCATCCCCTCTATTCTACCTCAGGCACAGAGAGGCATGCAGTAAATTGACGGAAAGACCCACATGCACACACATACACAAACATAAAAATGATTCATCACCTCAAATCCTACACATGGTTAAAAATGCTGTTGCTGGCATACAGCTGAGCCCAGATATTGTGGAGGCGCTGTCATATAGACAGGACTGTCTTTCTGTGTCGAGATTAAACTTCAGTGTTAAAGTCCAGTTCACATGAGATGAATAATAATACAAACTGGAGTGTGTGTATCGTATGGAAGTTGCATAAAAAAGCTAAAATTGTCTCTGTGTGGGCAGGTGAGGTGCAGAAAATTCACTCAACTAATGTTGACCTGAATGAGACTAAAATTACACACTCAAGGAAGGATTACACTATCCTAATCCTTTAAGAAAATGCTATTTGAATGATACTGTCAATATTTTTGACTTGTGACCCCTTAAAAGAAAAGTATCCAGTAACTTATAAGACATTTTAAACAATTACAGCAAAGTCTGACACAATATTGCCATTTTTTTCTGTAGCAGAACAGTCTAATGCAATCCAATCCAACATCTTAATTCATGGACAAAATATTAGAAACACCTCTCACTTTTCTTAACCAGAACCATAATCTTTCTCCGATTGTAACCACATCGTAGTTGCTATGCACAGATATTGTAAAAAGTGAGAATTTTGAAAACATTGTCACATTGATTTTTGCAGAATCAGTATTGATGTTCTTGTGTGCAGATAAGTTTGAATAAATATACAGCTACACACAATTAACATCACTCTGATAGTGTTAAAAAAAACTAAACCTCGGAAAGGTACAGTTTATGGCAGAGCCGTTCTGTTGGATTGTATTTGATTGTACATAATGAAGTCTATGTTTCTTTTGATTTCCTAGTAATTGTCTTATGGTCCATAAAATGTTTTATGGTGACCTCTTGGGGCATCCCAACCCCCAGGTTGAGAACCGCTGCTTTACATGACACTTCCACCTTCCTCTGTTAACCTGGTGAAAAGTGAGAGCACCTCTGGATCATCTCCATATGTGCTTTAGGCTATCCTTTATGTCAGCAGCCATCCGACTGAAGCTTCACTTTAAAAATGGCTCCACCCTTAGGGAACAAGGGGAACAGAAGCAGGTTGCCTCCACTATCTACATCAGCTCTCATTGTGCCCTGGAGTCATCTAAGATCCATGCAGTTTGCAAGGCGTGTACACTATTTCTGCTAACAATCCCACAATGCTGTACGCTTCACATTTTATAAAAGCAAAAAATCAGCTGTCAGTTATAGCACAAAACAATGACAATTTATAGTGTTCAGTTTCATCTTAATAACTTTATGCAGTTTTAACTTTTATAACCCATAACTATTTAACTATTTAAGGGTTCAACAACATTTACTGTCAAAAGGACTCTTGTCTTGGCAATTTATGGCCAAAAAAACCCAAAACAAAATCTGTTCAAGCTGCCAAACAAATTTGAGCTTTATGATGCTAAATTCTTGCCACAGATCAAGTTTACCATTAAGTCAATAATGTTATTGGTGAAAGCAAATGAATCTGTTGACACACTATTCAATTTTCTTCTGAGACTTTTTGAGGATTTGGAATCCATAGCTGGCCTAGATAAGGAGACTCAAAACTATTAGCCACCGGTACTGAAGTTTGGCCAAAGTAGTACATTTTCAGTTTCAATGTTGAGCACCTTTACTTTTTGAATACTTTCAAAAGTTGCTGTTTGTTGAATATGTGGTATTTACAAAGCTGAAGTAAGTTCACTTTTACATTGTAATAGTAGCTGTGCATCGCTGTTGTTGGTCTTGCTGTCTTCAGGGGGAAAGTGTAGTCATTCAGTTGGTGACCTGGGAGAGTGGCTAGTATTGTCTTTCCATTAAACAGAGCTTATTATAGATGGAGATTTTTGCATGTACACAATAGTCTGAGCACAAGGAAACACAAAGAAAGAATCCACATCAACATCAATCTTTTGTGTCATTACTTCACTTTGATTCAAGGTCATTTAAGGTGAGGGCGCCTGGGGGAATCCTTCTATCCTTCTCCCTCAACCTTTCTCTCACACAAACACAAATCTGTCACTTCCCTGTGGTGGCTGCAGGCTTTGGGGGGTAAAGACAGTGACATACTGCTGACAGATCCAGGATGATAAATTTGTCACCACAGATGTAAACTAGTGGCCCACACTGCCTCACCACCAGTCGACCACACCATAAAACAAGTTTCTAGAGTTTATGGTGTCAATCCTCTACAGATGACTTCATGACTCACCTTTAGTGCCAGAGCCACAAGCGTGGCAATACTGACAACCTTAAAGGGTAATTTTGGTATTTCAACCTAGACCTTATTTTCACATGTGACTGATGGGAAGAGAGAGGGGGCAGCCTGCAGCCGTGTAATGGGCTACAATGTAATCCTTGCATGCAAAGTATGTCCATTAAAGGAGTTTATTTTTGCCCTTGACCATTTCAGATTATTATTATTATATTATATACCCTACAGAGAAATGTTTTCTGTATCTTTCCCTTGAACTGCAATGTGTCTAACCAAGTCTCGCTCAAAGAGTCTCATTATGAAATCTCAGGAGAGGAGGGGTGACTTGTTGCAGGATCACAACAGTGGAAACGTGAGCATAGTAATACCAACCAGGATGAGTTTGTTGGAGTACAGAAATTAGGCTCAGTGCTATGTAAAATATGTTCAATATCATGGCTGAATGTTTACCGGATTTAGACAATGTGGATGAGGCCTTTGAATTCAATCCCATATTTATCTGAGCCAAAGTATAAAATTAAGACTACAAATTAAGGAGCGGACATGGAGAGACAGAGCGGGACAACAGGCAGAGAAGGGAGAAACAGCCGCTGCGAGGCTGCGAAGCCCGGGAGACTGGTGGTGTTCCTGTGGGTGGTGTGACCCTATCCACGGAGGAGACTCACAGACTAGATCACGCATAAGGTAAAGAAAACATTTCATTTAATTTTCCTTTCATTTAAATTGTCAGACACTAATAATCTTAGCTGGTCAGTGGCAAAAACAAGCACTGGATTTAATTTGACTGTTTGAAATTGCCCTAAAGGATTGTGTTGTAGTCTGTTTCATGGGTGCAGGCTTCAACACTCAAAATAAGGTCCAAGTTGAAAAATACTAAAGTTACCCTTTAAGATGTGGTCTATCCTTTAACTTCCCCATGTGTTGTTGCCCTCAAACTACAACAAAGATGGCAGAGAATCTAGTGTGGTACATATTGTCTCACCTGTGGCTGCTGATATCAAGCCCATTAGTAGGGTGCAATGTCATGAACTGAGCAGGTTACTACTGGAATTGCCTACCATGTGTCAGTTTTAATGTTAGTGTACCGATGACTGGAAATTTTCCCCCAACACGTTTAAGACTGCAGTATTTACTGTAAGCCTCTTTAAAAAAAAGGGGCCTAGATCTAACCAACAGACTGATCTCTAATCTTCTGTTTTTAAGTCACATTTTAAAGAAACTGGTCTTCACACAATTACATTTTCTCAATTCAAACAATACATTAGGAATGTTTCAGTGTTCTTTGGGCTTATCACCATAGAGACAGCCCTAGTAATTCTAGGGACAGCACTGCTTTATATGGTTCATAACCAAATTACTGTATAGACAGAGGGAACACATTGGCCTGTATGGAAGTACTTTAGATAGATTTTCCTCCTCTCTTTCTGGCAAAGAGTTCTCTGTTGTAATAATAATTTATTAGTGTAACTTTTTAATATGTCTTTGTTGGTCTTTCTTTATTACTGCTTGTCTGGCATGTCTTGTTAAATCAAATTAAAACATACAGAGCAATTGTTCACTTGAACAAAATAAAACTAACTTTCAAAAGCTTTTATATTTAGTAACTACTGCTCTTATCAAATATTTACTATTCATGGTCAAAGAAAAACCTAACATGTAAAAGACATTAGCAGCTGGCAACTTTGGAAGATGGCACTGTCAAGCTTTTTATAATGTACATCCATTAATACTTTAAGACGTATTATGCATATAAACAACAGAGACAACATAAAAAAAAACTGATATCAGGTGCTATATGTCACCAATAATATAGGTCACTTTCAAGTTTTGTAGAGCTGCCACCATCATTTTGAGTCTTGGGGGCTCTCATTTTTAGGTGCAGCTTCACATGGAGAGGCCTTCTAATTTTGTGATTAAAAGACCTTCTTATCATTTAATGCTCAAGCAGACATGCAGAAACAAACTCATAATAACAGTTGGTCTACACAGAATGCTTACTCAGTAACATCTAATTGGCAATTGAAATAGAAAATAAAGAAATAAATAGAACAGAACACATAGAAACACAAAAATAAAACATATAAAAAATATATAGATGTGTTATAGTTATGATATGAGATGAGATGAGTTTTTGTATTTGCTGATGAAACATTAGCTTCCATTTTGTTTTACTAAAACTGAAAATGCCCTTAAAAAGTAGCCTTGACAAGTTTTCCATTATTGAAATAGGGGAAACAGATGATGGCATTTCCTTTTAACCTCTAAAGGGTTTTGTGTTGTCACTTCTCAAGGCCTAAATAAATGATTGATGATCCCCCCATCAATATTTATTGATCATCAAGAGGCTGTGATGAGGCTCCCATGTGAAGGTTGATAAAAGTTTAATCCTCCAATCAAAAACTGTTCTGAGTTATCCTCCCTTTGATAGAAAAAGGAGAGAAGTGTCCCATTATCTTGTACTAAAGCATGACTAACCTTCCCCCAACACACAAATACAGATATTCTTGCACACAAAACCTCAATTTCTGAAACATCACATTTGCGAGAAAATAAATAATTTCTCTTAACTGCAAAGTGAATCATTTGACAACATCACTACCTACACATTTTCCTGAATTTGTTCAATTTGTGCTTAAACAGTATGCACATGATATTTAAAACATTAGTATTGCAGCAAACAACTATTTGCTAAGATTTAGTGGAGTCATGGTGTCCTTAGGAGAGAATAACGCCACATTGTCCCACTCTGTGTTCGTGTAAAATGCCGGTCTGGCCATGCGTTTATGTTCGTTTATGTTAGTGCATGTGAGTTCCTTCTGTGTACAGAAGTGCAGCTGTTTATTTTTATTCTTTTATTAGGGATTTATTTCGACCCATCCAGAGTTGGTGATAGTTTGGTGAGTTTTACTTTGAATGAAGTTAGGATTTTATGATGGTAT
Organism: Dicentrarchus labrax; assembly: GCF_905237075.1. Taxonomy (NCBI): domain Eukaryota; kingdom Metazoa; phylum Chordata; class Actinopteri; family Moronidae; genus Dicentrarchus; species Dicentrarchus labrax. The sequence continues at coordinate 2,591,770 of NW_026136722.1, read as the reverse complement.
GCAAGGTAAAATTACCATTTTTGTCTGTGAAGTCTGGTGGCGAGCGATATTATGGCTGTTTCTGGTTAAACAAAAGGTCTGTCTCTTTCCTTTTCATGATGTTGTCAGACAACAATCTGTGCATGTCAGTGGAAAAAACAAGCACTTTTAAAACCAGCTTTGGTGATAGAAAGACTAACTACGGTGGTTTTTACTTTGTTTCTGTGCAGTTTAAAGTGTGTTTTACAATTATCTGCTATAAGTTAAATAACTGGTTTTGTACATAAAGTCTGGCTGTCTGTCACGCCTAGGGCTGGTTTTGTACATAAAGTCTGGCTGTCTGTCACGCCTAGGGCGACATCTCGTGGTAAGTGAATTTCATATATATATGACCTTTAAGGTTTAGTTAAAGTTCTGGTATGTAATGGGAAAACAAGAATAGATGGCGCTCCTGAGAGGGCGACGTCGCGGAGCTCTCAGAGTCAAACTGCTTCTTTGTCTGTCTCTTGTTATTCTATATAGGGTTTTGTGCAATTTACAATGCTCTCACTTTCCCTTTATATAGGGTTTTATGCATTTTCTTTTTTATTTCTAGAGAAGTATATGTTTTTATAGATTTATGTGTCTTTCTTGTGTGTCTTTTTAACTTGACTCTCTGAACAAATAACCGCACAGGAGTTCCTATGTGTGCAAGCACAAATGGCAAATAAAGTTCTTGAATCTTGAATCTTGAATCTTGAATCAACACTGACTGACTTTGTTTCCAGAGTTTACAGTAAATGTATCATCTGAATACTGCTCAGATGTGTTTCATAGCAGGGGTCTTAATCATTTCTCAGACAAGAGTCTAAATGAGAAAGTCTGCCTCTTGTTCTGGGAAACAAGCCATGAAAATGTTTTTGCAAATTGGGAAATTAGAATCTTCGTGCTGAAGCGAACTGTGGGGTACATTGTGAACCTATGTACCTTCCTGTTTTACTGTTTATCAAGCAGATAGGGAAATCAACTCCAAATACCTTGAAGAAGACACTTGTACTTGTATTACCTTCAACTAAAAACTGCTAACTAAATCACTGTATTCTGGATCCCAAATCATAGTTTATGAGAAATACCTTTCATCTGTCTTTGCCGAAGTAACACGCCTTTCGAGGTGCACATTAACACCGGACTTTATGTGTGTTTTATATTCCAATTGACTTGTTATGAAAAGTCATCAGACTATAAAATGAAATAGCCTACAAAGTGTTGTCAAAGTTATTCATTACCCCCTGTGCAGGGTAATGCACATCATGCTTAACTCTCTCTAAGGAAGCTTGACTCTGTATGCAGAAATACAGCACTAACACATAAACACAGGCTCACCGAACACATCTCGCCACCTACGGTAGCATTTTGGATCGAATTTGCATATACCCTTGAGACTGCCTCCACATCCTGTTAATATTCGCCTCACCATTAAGACTGTTATTGAATTCACAAAATATCTCTCTCCCTACGTCCCTCTCTTCATCCCACCATTCCCCTCCTCCTTGTTTAAATAAGTGTTTCAGGTAATAACTCTTTGTTCTGCATGGACTAGCTCTTTTTGTCCTCAGAGAGTTATCGCTTGTGTTCAGGTACGTGCATGTGCATGTGTGTGTGTGTGTGTGTGTGTGTGGTGTTTTGTCTCATTCTATACATATTGCTTACATGCGAACATTTATTATTCCCATCTCTAATTACTTGTTTCTGCTGTCGTGGTGGCCTTGTTGGGGATAGTGTCCAACCTGATTAGCTTGAACACATTCAGCTGCACTTAAACCTCAGGCTGACGTCAACTCCCACACTTACTTATTAGTCCAGCAGGGTTAAAAGTGTTTGACGGACGCAGCAAGCAAGACAGAGGAAGTAATAACGAGGGCAGGGTGGATGAGGTGGTTATAATTGACCGACACCCCTGCTCTTCTGGGCTTTGGGTGAATTTGTTCTCTGTCCTCTTGCTCCTTCTGCACCTCTTCACTCTTTCCTCCCTTCAGAACAGCCAAGCCAGCACTTTGAGACTGCAACTCTAAAAGGAGGGCACAAGTTTACCACACAAACAAGCACTCTCGCTCTTTATCTAGCTCTTGCTTTCTCCGCTAAGTTTGACCTCTGGGAACGAGCAGAACAAGACTTGAGTCAAATCCTTACTTAGTGGGAAGTGCACTTCTGCAGAAAATTCTCTTATTGCCTAAACAAAGGTGCAAATAGATGGTAATGGCCAGACAGAGAGGAGTGTGGGTGTGGAAAGTTGGTGCTTTTATTCATAGGCTGGGAATTCCTTAGAATTTAAGTTCACTTCAGTGAGCTGAATCAATCATCAGCTGATAGAAAATAGTCCAGACAACTGAACCCCCACAAGGAAGAATAAGAGAATATTTAAAAGATAACAAAAATAATTTATCATGCCAGCTTTTAGACAAGTTGTTGCATGTCCAAGAAGGAACTAGAAATTCAGTCATATTCACTTTATTGACAATGTTTCAGTCCAAAGACTTTTATCAAGTAAAATTAATCTTGATCTTATTCGGTTTAGAGTTTTCTATTTTTCTATTTCTATTTCTATATCTATATTCTTTCTCATTGAGTATGAAAAGACTTTGTTAAAGATTTCTAAGGTTGACTCATGTCTGAGGAGTCATAGGCTAACCTCCTATAAAAAATAGTGGTCCTCAGGTATAAATGTTTAGATCTCCCCATGTTTGGGGTCTTTCTTCATCTTTGACCGCTCCCGTGTTGATTGACCTTTTCTTTGCAAAAGAAAATAAATACCTTGTCAGCCGGTAGAAGTTCTCTATTTCATTTTTCACCAGCAGCAGCAGAGAAATTTCCACAACAGGCTAACCTCCTATAAAAAATGGTGACAGGTTTATAAACATCCAGTAAAATCACATAACTTAATGTGTTTTGGGTTTCCCCCGTGTCCATGGCGAACTGTTTTGCTTTGTATCTGGCCGCCCATGTTAACAGATTATAGCAGTCACTCAGCCCGCATGAGTTGCGCGTCTCAGCTGCAGCAACGCCTCACTAGAGAGTTGAGGTCTTACCTATTTTCTCTGCAAGCACCGTACGCTTCCCAACAAGGATAGACAGATCATAGTCATATCGACATTATAGCAGCAAATACACCTTTCAATACAGTTTCAATGTCGATATCTGTAGAATATGTTACAGACGGAAAAAGTGTGAACCAAGTGTCAGGCTACCTGCTCGTTGCTCCAGAGCTCTAATGAAGTAGCCGATTTCGCAATTCATTGGCAAAGTGATGTCTGATAGATAGAATAGACTGCATTAACCTTTTTTTTTTTGCTGTATATCCGTATCACCATTGATATCCATCGCAACTCCAAGCTGACTGCATAGTCATGTGTTACAGAGCATTTCTATGATTACGAGTTTACTTTGGACTGCTTTGTGCTAATAATTAAAACACATTTGATGGTCTATTGTGTAACAATTAGGAGGAAATATTAGTATATAATATGTTTTCATTTGTGTATAATCACCTGAATATAGAAATTCCAAGTTTTTGCTACTTTAGAATGAGCATTTTGTATGTACAGATGACCTTTCATGGAGTACGCCATGTTAAATTGCCAGCCAAGAATAGACAAACCAAAAACTTGCTCTAGATAGGCAAGGTGCTCCTTTGCGCTTAGAAGGGGAAAATGAAGCGAGGGAGTTGTGATATTATCTGCAACTACGCCGCTAGGTATGAATTTACGTTTCAGCCTAATGAGATAACTCAAATTATGTGTGACTGATTACTTATCAGGCTGTAAATATGTTAGAGACACTAACAAAAAAAACTTGGTGATATGATTATGCACACACACAAATAGTGTCTCTCACTTTCTTACTCACAAACACATGCACACAGACTTGTTTGAACTTTGTACTGTATCTATCTACAGTAAATGATAAACACTAGATTGCATTTGGCTACTGTATGTCAACAAGTTTAATCTGTTCTAGGCTACTGAATGGTGATTTGATGTTTGACCTTAATGTGAACAAAGCAAAACACTCATTTGTCCTTTTCACTTTCAAAATTTTACCTTATATTTGAAATCCCCCTCCTCCGTCCAAATTGGCAAACATGTCGCTCTCTATCTGTCTCAGTCTCTGGCTCCCTCGTCTCTTTCTATCAGCCTCAGAGTGTGACACAGTGTTGACACTGGATGGGTTGAGACAGACAGACGAGCGATGAGATGAAAGTCAGATGTGATGAAAGCTGATCGAGCCAACAGCAAACTCATTTACCAACCAGTCCCTGGACTTCTGGGAAAAACCTCCTTTTATCAATATTTCCAGGACTGTGACATGTTACAAAATGCTCAAATAGAAATATTGATTTGGATACTAAATGTTCTATAAGGCTCATTGCAGTCAAAATGCAAATGTTAAGCAGAAGATTAGGGCCCAACCCATTGGTCGGTATTTTGTCTGATGAATTCAAACTACATTGTATTGAACTGTTGAATTGTTAAGCTGAGTCGAACCTTATTGAAAAACATTTTAAAAAATTTGCAAAAGGCATTGCTCTGAGTTGTTTTTAGGTGCTTGTGTTTGCAGTATAGATTGAAATGTGTGCAGTTGTTTGGATTTTGTTTGATATCTTCAGGCTTTTAAAGTACAGGGATTATATTTCAGTCATTCGTCCATTGTCACCTGTTGCCTCAGAGCTTCAGTAAATTCTAAACTGACTGAATTGTGTTATGGCAATGAACCTCCAACATAATAAAAGATTTTGATACACTGATTATTTTTTACTTTACTCAATTAAGAACATCACTGAAAACAAAACTAATTAGAACAACTAAGTCAAGCAATCAACAGGCTCTCTACAGTAGTTGTTCCTATCCTTTTTGTCTGATGTACCTCCTCCACAGATGTACCTCCACAGCCCAGTCATGTTCCAAATGTGTTAGAATTCATTTCACACTGGGTGTCCAGTCCAGTCCACTGTATAAGATTTAGTGACATCTAGCAGTGTAGTTGTGGATTGCAAATCTTTCACTTCACCCTCCCCTTCCAATTGCAAGTGGCTGTGAGATGTGTGATAACGTTGCAAATTATTCAAATGTAAATATTGTTATGTTGTTATTTTTTAAAATTTAATTGAACTGTTGAAGTTGTCAGGTGTGGTAAGTTTGGTCAAGTTTACATTCATACTACCACTTGCATTGGTAGAACTGAAGGTTTAATCTGTTATCCGTTTAACAGTTTATCTGTTACGTTAAGTCAACTATTTCAATTTCACTACTTTGTATTTTCAGTGTTATTCGTACCATTGGCCCAAACTTTAATTATAATCATTACTGTAACTCCTAGGTATTATATTATTTACAAAAATAGCTAGACTACCAATAGTCTACCAGTGCATTTTATTTTAACTTTATTCATATAACAAAATAATACCTCAGATTGCAGGCTGTATTATAAAGTGTTTACTTTTAGCTAAAAGTTTCAAAAGTTTATTAATTGGCTAAGTATTTGTTTGTTTTATTATTTACTTTTAGCTCATTTGGACTGTTGGATTACTTTAAACTAACTATTTAGACTGTTTTATTACTTTTGCTCTTAATCCCAAAATGTAACGTATTACAATTGACTCAATATTTTGATCTGTTAAAAGCTGAGCCACAGTATTTACCTCCTGTACACTATATACTGAATGGCTGGGAATCACTGCTCTAGTGACTTCAGCTTTGGTCTCTACAGTATCACATCAATTCTGGATTAGTAATAGTTAATTAGTGGTTTAAGAAATAGAAAAGTAGATACATTATTTAGCTACTACCAACTTAACTCAGGTTGTTCGTTTGATGTTTTTTCATCCAAACATTTCACAGTTGCTGTATTGTTCCTACAGCAGCAAGAATAGTGGGCGGTTTGTTAATTCTGGCATCAACATCAGTTCAAGGTACAAACTTCCCCACCATCTCTGCAGTGAAGTTGATCAAGCATTTCACATCGTCCATGAGGCCATTATGGTTCCTTATTTTCTTATGTGCTTCCTCAGCCTTTTTAGTGTGAGTTGGAGTGTTTCACTGCAGCAAGGAGGAGGAAAAAACAGTCTTGTTGTCTATTTCTGCCAGATGGAAACACACACGCACATGCACACACACACACACACACACACACACACACACACACACACACACACACACACATGCACAAACACACACACACACACACACACACACACACACACACACACACACACACAGAACACTCAGAATCAGAGTAGGGGTTTCTGCACCAGTGAGTGGTTTCAGTGAGCAGAGACATGATGTGTGTGTAACGTGTTTGTTCTGTAAAGCAGAAATAAATTTGGGACAGTGTGTTAATGTGTGTTATGTGTGTGTTTATCTCAGAGAGCGATAGAGAGTCAGAGATTGACATAGAGAGAGTGAAAGCAAGTTCTTTTCACGTCATGCTGAAAATGTAACACCTGTTTCTTTTTCTGTCCTCTGGTGTTCAGACCTTTATTATAGTCTCTCTGCATCCTTTTTTGTCTACTGTGCTCTTTGTCTTTATGTCACATCACAGCTCAGGCAGATCCTCCTCCTCCTGGTTATTTCTGTTCATCACGCTCAGCCTACATCAGTCCAGCTAAAAATCTAGAGGTGGTCAGGCCTTTGCTGTCTGTACAGGGCTTGCAGTGTCCTGTCTGAAGTGAGCAAGTGTTCCTTCAAAGTATAACACACAGGCTCTTAAATTATTTGTTTGCACTCCTAATTGCCTGTTGTCTCCCTTAAATCCATTCTTAATTCATGTTGTGAGATGTATCGTTTACAGTTTATATCTCTGCTTTGATAAGTTTGTTGCAAGTAAAATATCATATTTGAAAAGGATTTAGAGCATAATTTTCAGTCATTTTGCTTCCTTCCAAGCTATAAGCATTCAGTTTATTAAACTCTCTCCCCTAAATTCTGATCTGTTTTTCTTTCCCCTTTTCTGCATAGCTTATAGTAGCACTGCTCTATCACACATCATCTTTGCGGGGACACACGGTGCACCAACACGTTAGAAAACAGCAGTTTTTACTTAGCATTTCTTTCTCCAACTTGAAATGTAAGTAGGCCTATATTCAAGCTTTTTCTTGGCTTGCTCATGTAAACCTCACTGGATAAGAGCTTCTGCAAAACACCTGAAATATAAATGTAGAATAAAATCCACATAGAAATGAGGGAACGCAGCTAAACAAGAGGGAACTCTTCCATTTCACTTCCCAAATTTGATTTGGATGTTTTTCTCTGCTGCTTAAGTGTACTGTTACATCACCAAGTCAAGTCCATTGTGTTTTATCCAAAATGCTTTTTTTTGTGTGCAAAATCCAGTTTGATTTTGCAGAAAAAATCATGTGGAAATGCAACAATTTTTGTTGTGGTTGCAGTGGGTGCATGGATGTACTTTTTGGATATCATGACACAGAACTAATATAACTTCTTTGTAATGTAATAAAAACAGAACCTTCAGATGGAAAGCTGCGCTAGCTGTAGGGATCATAGGATAAACTATTAGTAATGGAAGTATTTACCTTTTAACCAGCTGTTTGAATACAGTAAAAAATCATTACTGTATCATTGCCCTAACACAGCATTTGATGTTGCAGCTCATTGTGCTAAAATCCAAGGAGAGCGTTCACAGGTCAACAGAGTGAAGTTCTAACCCACAGGTAGTCACAATAGAGCACATCGAATCTATCTGACAGGCAGCGCCATATTTATCCCCTACCTAATCTCAATGTTACATGGTTGAGTTTGTGAGTGTAGTTATATGACACTGGGGTTATCCTTCCATCACAGATGTTTCATTTAATTAGGCTCACAACACCTCCAGAAGGCTCAACAGTAATTTTTTGCTATCCCAGAGCCTGCCCCCTCAACACCCACTCTGAGCAAGAAGAGAGTAGCTACTGCCACCTCCACCACTCTGGTTTACAGATAATTCATAGTATTTGATGAATATGCTACACAAAACAACATCCAAAAATCCTTTGGGGCATACTATAGCGTTTGCCTACATTTTCTATATTGAACACAAAAAAGGTAAACTGGCTAGGTTGTCTTCCTGTGTTTTTAAAATTCCTTTGCAAAGTCTTGGCTATGAAATTGTTATGAATGTCTGGTTATGTGAGCCATAATAATTACTCCGACAAGGACGTGCAACCTATAATCTTCATTTCACATGAGTCTGTCCCTCATGAGAATGAATTACCATGAAAATTAAACGATTTACAGTTAAAAGAGCATTTTAAATAGCAGAAGTTACCAACCATTCCGTGGACTTATTGAAAGACCTCCTTTTATCAATGTTTTACTGTGATATGTTACAAAATGCTCAAATAGAAATATTGATTTGGATATTAAAAGTTCTATAAATGATGTTTTATAACTAGGTTCGGGAACAAAGACCACGCCCTGCAATCATCTAATTTCCGCTCAAAACTTACTTAAGCATACCTTATCCGTTCACTCCCTCCTTGACTCATTTCCCACATGATCGGCGTCAGACAACCACGGAGTACAAGCTCGCGCTCAACTCTTCAGACAGCAACATGTTTGAAGACGGATGGCAAACTCACGAAATCTCTGAGTCCTCTTCCTCGCCTACCTTTCCTTCTCGTCAGCCACCGCGGCCCCGCTCAACAATCCACGTGCTCCGACACTCCCAGCCTTCATCCACCGACAGCTCCAACACCATCGGGCCTTCGCCGCCCAACAAGTCCAGTGAAGTTCTCCGGCGTCCGACCGACCTCCCTCCTGCCAGCAGCCTCGGGCGAAGCTACCGCGACCCGACTTCACCTCGCCGTTTCTCTGGCCGTCCCTCGGCCGTAAACTACGGTGACTTGCCCGAGGATCGCTCTCTCTCAGCGAAACACACGCTCCCAACGCACCGATAACAAAACGAAACTTTCCACGCACTTCCAGGAAAACGCCATACTCCCGCTCCAAGCTTCGCCGCCGCTTCCGGGTTCACCGCTTCGCGTCCTTGGCAGCGCCGATGACGTCACGGCGCATCCCACGGCCCAGCCTTCCTCATCAGCCCTCTCAGAGGGCCAGGTAGTATCAAACCCAGTACCTACGATTTCGCCTTCACGAATAACCTGAGCACAGGCATCCCTACATCCCAGCATCTTTTCCCTCCTCTCATTTCTAACTTCCCTGTTCCGTCTTCTTCGGCTGCCTCTGCTCCTCCCAACCAACCTTCTCAGGCGCACAGAGCGTGCCCACAAATACAATCCATGTATTTCTGGGCACGCTCCCAGCCACAAAATCCTTATTCTACTTATGTTTATTCATACGTATGTTTCTCTTCCTTAACACACCCCCTTTTTCCCCACAGGTCCAATGTAGCTCAATCGTGGGCTTTCCCACCCATCCTCCATGCATAATAATTTCGATCCAGCCTCCGCATTACCTCCAGCACGGCCAATTCCTTCCTATCATCCCTGCGTCACCGCTCTCAGACGACAGATTTCCGTCTCTCATTACGTGGACATCGCAATTCAATTCCGCACGCTTAACTTTTTAACTATAAATTAATCTTTCATGACTAACTCTTAAAACCTAGACGTAATATGTCTTTTTATGTTCGTTCACATACCGGTTCGCCTCTTATTGCCGCAACAGTTAGTAGTTTCATTTTAGAGTTATTAGCGCAACATTAGTTTAGACTCATACGCTTGACATTGCCATTCAATACATCCGTCCGAACTCACCATCTCTCGTTTTGGCCCACCGGGACCTGGTCATCCCTTAGTTCCAGGGTCTCCTCTTCTTCCCTGTTGATACTTATTTAAGGATAAATAATCTTTCATGGCAAATTCTTAAAACGTATATGCAATACATCTTTCCACGTTCATTCAATATACCGGTTCACCTCTTAGTTCAGGCAAGCAGGAAGCCCTGCAACAGTTACTGGTTTTATTTCAAAGCCATCATTGTAACATTAGTTTACAGACGTAAACGCGTCGACCTCATCCTTCAATACATCCGTCTGAACTTGCATCTCTCGTTTTGGCCCACTCCCTTCGTTTCAGGGTCCGCTCTTCTTCCCTGTTGATACTTATTTAAGGATAAATCTTTCATGGCAAATTCTTAAAATGTATACGCAATATATCTTTCCTGTTCATTCAATATACCGGTTCACCTCATTTTTATTTCAGAGCCATCATTGAAACATTTGTTTTCAGACGTATACGCGTCGACCTCGCCATTCAATACATCCGTCCACAAGCAACCCTCATATCCAGAACACTTAAACTGCATTCAGTCCAATTGAATGCAAACAGCCACTATTTACCCACTCTAAAGCATCGCAGTACAATTCACCTTCCTGTTCCCCTCTTTCCGCGATATTCGTTCATCGTTGCCCGATCGCAAGCAATCATTCTTTGGGGTCACTAATGGTCCAATAAAATCATGACCACCACCATTTGACATCATAAACAAGGGACCAGTCCCGCCGTCTTAACATAACACAGCTCGTATGGAAGCTTACCCTAGCTTCAGCACAGCATCAATTCATCACTCGAGCTTCTCGCATCCCAGTTCTCAGAACGCAATCGCCGTCACACTCTCGCTTCTCGTTACGTAAATTCAGACAATCGGCACTAGCCTCCGACGCCGTTTCAACTACAGTCCCACCATCTTCAGCCTCCATCCTCTACTGACTCCCCTCAGATGGATAATTCGGTCGCCATTTTCTTTCACTCGATAGCTTCATCCCGTTCGCTTCCATCGATTAAATCCTCATACCCACGTGATCAGTTTCGACACATCTGCAATCCTGTCCAAACCAGAATTTCCGCAGAGCCATACTCGGGGCGTTCCCTTGCATCCGGGCCACATCCACTGCTCCCAGGCAGGGAATCCCAGATATCGGCAATAAATCCCTTGGCAGATGGTCTTCTTGAGCATATCTCACGTACACTTGTTATAACCTAAAAAACGACATGAAACACGCTTACGAATCGATTCGAAGTCTTTTGGGGGCTCTCTACAAGAGATACGAAGAGACAGTTCCCCCACTCAGTGTCTCGCAACCCACTCAGTTCCCTCTTACATCGCGCCATCCATCCATTCATCGATCCGCCAACCGACCTTCATTCCTCCTACCTTCATTCCTCCGACCTCATCCATCCCTCATTCCTCCGACCTCATCCATCCCTCATTCCTCCGACCTCATCCATCCCTCATTCCTCCGACCTCATCCATCCCTCATTCCTCCGACCTCATCCATTCCTCATTCCTCCGACCTCATCCATTCCTCACTCCTCCGACCTCATCCTCCGACCTCATCCATCCCTCACTCCTCCGACCTCATCCATCCCTCATTCCTCCGACCTCATCCATCCCTCACTCCTCCGACCTCATCCCCCTACCTTCATCCCTCATCCCTCGAACCTACCTTCATCCCTCATCCCTCGAACCTACCTTCATCCCTCATCCCTCGAACCTACCTTCATCCCTCTAACCATCCCTCGAACCTACCTTCATCCCTCGAACCTACCTTCATCCCTCGAACCTACCTTCATCCCTCGAACCTACCTTCATCCCTCGAACCTACCTTCATCCCTCGAACCTACCTTCATCCCTCGAATCACCCCTCATCCCTCAGTATACCACATTGGTTCACATTTGTTCATTATGTGCAATAAACGTTTCTTATTTCATACACGTGATGGCGTGGTCATTGTTAGTGAAGACTCAATGTCGTTAAGAGTGCAATTGTTAATAGCACAAGATTAAAGCCCAACCCATTGGTCAGTATTTTGTTAGATAAATTCCAACTTCATTGTACTAAAGCGTTTAAAAGCTCACCCAAAGGTTATTAAAAGACAAGATCATATTTTTGAACGAGACAGTGCTGTGAGGGTTTTTTTTGGTTTTTATGTTCGCAGTATAGTTTAAAAATTACATTGTGCACTCTTTTTGTGTTTCCTTTTATGTCTTTAAGTACAGGGATGATATTTCAGTCACCCTGACCCCCTCCAGTTAAAGCTATCCTGCTCTGACAGGGCTAATGGCTGCAATTTCATTTGCACTAATCCACCAGCGGGCTCATGAATTAGAAAAAGGACAGACGTGTCTGAAAGAAGAGTACGTTTGGCAGAATATTGCACTCTTGAACCTTTGAAGCCAACTGAATCCCAAACTGAACAGCTGTATCTTTCCTCTTTTGCTGGAGGCAGCAATCCACTTCTCTTCATCAGGCAGCAGGGTGGAATGTTTTCACCCGATGGGTTTTTGGTTCAAGTCAGTACCGTGAGAGCAAACATCTGCTCTGCTGAAGTGTCCTTGAGCAAGACGCTGCACCCCTACCAGCTTCATGGTTGGATGCTGTTGTGCACCTGCAGAGAGATCAATACTGTATAACAGTATCCATTACTATTCATGAGGGTTCATTATGGTTCATGTGCCCACTGCGGCCTTTGCCCTGTCAGAAAATGACGGAGGATAGACATTTCATACCAGAGGTCATATAAAGCAAGGCCATCATATGCAGATGTTCTCTGCAGGCACTGGCTCTGTAGGCCCAAAAATCACTTATGTGACTGTGTGTGTTACAGTTCCCAAGAGCATCCTAATATCCTTCTGACCAACTGCCACCCACAATGATCACATCACTTGAAAACATTTGTTTTATAGTGACACCACAAAACATTTTTTATATGGCTTCATAGGTGGTTTCATTTTTTAAAAAAATGCTTTTGTTGCAGTAAACTGCTTTCTTTGGTAAAGTCTTTTACAGAAAAAAACATAATCAATACTCAGCACTAGGTGACATCTCTTGTGAACAACTGTGACAGTGTGCCAAGGGATTTGATTTTCCTGTACATTACATTTATGGCACAGTAATCTGTTTTGAATAAAAGTGTGAACAACATGGTCCAGCAGGTTTCTGTCCAGGCTTCATTATCAATGAGAATACAGCTGCATGAAGCAGAATGAAACGCAAGCATTTTAAATTGTCTGCAACCTTTTTCTAAAAAAAAACGTGAACTGTTTTCTGGTTTAAGTAATGGAGGGATGGAGCAGGGGTGCAGTACTGAATTTTGAGCTGTAGGTGGCAGTTTGTGTCACTGTTTCTTTGAAAAGGAGGAGGCAAGCACTGCAGTGAAGGAGGAAAGGGTGACTACAGTGCATCAGAAGGGGGAACAAAAAAGCCCTCTGATTCAAAGTCCCCAGCGGAGCAGAAATACTGGCGTGGTCAAAATCAAAGGGCTTCTTCAAGGTTGGCTGTCCAACCAGAGTGATTGAGACTAAATAAAAAAACAAGTATGAGTGTGTATGTGTGTTTCAGGGAGGGAGAATCAGTAAGAGACAAAGATAATGATCTAGACAGACAAACTGGCAGCCCGAAAGGCAAACGGCTCATCGGCCAAACGCACAGATACACTGACAAATCAACAGTGGGACATCCGGTGGGACAGAGTACCGAGTCAACCTGACAACCAGGTAGGCAGAGACAAAAAACACAGACAGATAAAGACTGCAGACTGCTTGCATAGTCTGGGCATCGTACACAAACTGATGCCTCCATCCCCACCTATCTCTCCACCTGCTCAGCTTGTTCTGAGGGCTGACGGACTTGACGTGTTGGGTGCACACCAGTGCCTAGCCCGCCCTGCTCATTTGGATCCTTAACCCAAGTGCAGTTGCAGCGTTTTTGCCCTAGTCACCATCCCTGCTCCCAAGTGGCCAAAATAAAAAATAAAAAAAGATTGCAGCTTTAATGGGGGAGTGCAAAGACTTAGTATTGCATATCCATAAATTTGGGGAACCCACAAGAAATAAATTAAATAATAAAAAAGAATAAAAGCATCAACTTGTGGTCCATAGTATGGCTCAAGCCTCAAGCTCTAGAAACACTGAATACTACAATTACCATACTACAACTTGATAAGATCTTTCATTTGGACCCCTCTCCCTCCTAAATACGTTCTTCTTTTAAATGCCACACCTCCAGTTTGTAGCAAAAGCTTTCTGGATAAAAAAAACCACACAGCAACATAATCATTGTTATTCTTCAAACTTTGGAGAGGTCCCTCCAGAACCACAGGGGGCATTATACAATTGTTTTTACATGCTGAATAGTAATTTGACAGAGAAATAACTTAGCAGACATAACAGAAAAATCTAATTTGGGGCCATGTGATGCTCACATGCTGGGAAAAACACACCAACCTGCATACTGTACATCAGGCCATGGACCAACTGCTTTACACCGTGAGTGTGTGTGTGTGTGTGTGTGTGTGTGTGTGTGTGTGTGTGTGTGTGTGTGTGTGTGTGTGTGTGTGTGTGTGTGTGTGTGTGTGTGTGTGTTCTCTTTTATAGCCTAATTTCAACCATCTAGGTCACATCATGTACAGTGCCTCACCCATAACCTCCGTCTGCTGCAGTGTGTGTGTGTGTTTGTGTGTGTAAGAATAGTATTTAGGTGTGTGCATGGTACAAGCTGCTTTCACAGTGACCACCTATTTATACTCACTGTCCTGTCCCCAAAAAAAGACACAATACTGACTCTGAAGCCCTCCCTCTTCCCTCATTCCCTCCTTTCCATCTGCCCTTACTTTTCTTTTCTCTATGCCTTCCTATCCTCCGCTCCATCATTCATTTTCTGAGTAGCTGTGTGTGTGACAGACAGTGAGATAAAGATACAGACAAGGAAGGACGTAGAGAAAGAGAAAGCAGAAATTGAGGCGATGGAGAACGAGTTTAAGATGCACTGAACATGGAATTAAACGTGACCCCTCCAGTTTCCCGCAGAGGAAAATCTCTCTCCGCTGGAAGCTGGTTGTCTTTTTGTTTGCTTCAGGTTCTATTAATCTCCGTATTTTTCTCCCTGTATCTCTCATTCTCACACAACTTTCTCTTTGTCTCCTTGTCTGTGTTTGAAAACCGTCTCTCGAACAAGTCAATCCACCTCTCTATCTTTTCGCATTGTCTTTGTATCAGTATCGCAACCTCCTTTCTCTCAGCTGTTTATGATGAATCCATCGGGGTTCTTCGATTTCAGATGTGGTGAGACGAGCTGAAGCCCTGTGCCTCATGCATTAAATGCACCAATCAGTGCTCCTGGAGGGCTTGCTATTGGGCCACGGAGAAAATAATGTTTAAACATTAGCTAGTGGCTGTCGATCATGCATGTGATTGAATGTACCCGGCCAAATTGCTTGTGTATGTGTGCAGGGGCAAGGTGTGTACGTTTTGCAAATTTAGATGCCAAAAATGATGTGTTTCTTCCTTACTCGTCCTGGTTGAAGGCTGTAACTGAAGCAATAAGCTGTTTTATTTACAGGGATATGCACTCATACATACTAGTGTTGCAAAAGCTGAATTTAGACAAATGGGTGTTGATCCTGGAACAGCAGCACATAATACCCAGGTGGCAGCATTTCAGAAGAAAACTGCATAAAATGCATCTCTTGGGACAACCCAAAAGAGTTCCCTGTGGAAGACTGCTCATTGTTTGCTATTTGAGTGACACTTTATCGCTCTTAGAACTCGAAATGAAAGCATTTTTTCTCTGTTGGAGCTGTTGCCTATCAAAATTGACTTAAATTGTCTAATATAATCAATAATTGAACCAAATATTTGGTTTGATTGCCACACAGAAACACACCCCTAGTCACAGCATTACATTCTGTGTCACAGTGTGTTTTGCTCAATAATATACGCTCAGCTTCTAATTTTGATACTTCCCATGTGACTTAAAGGCAACATGAGACTCATTTACTGTAATAGATATTAAGCCAAAGAAAGAAGGGAATAATTTAAGCAATGTAACAATGTCCTAAATCAGTCAAGTACATAAAATAGAGTAGTTCGATATTTTGGAAAATATGCTTATTCCCGATTGAAGTAAATTATCCACTTTGATTTAAAAAGTCAGAAAAAGGACATGCTGTGCACTCTAGCATCTAATTTATATCTGAATGGATTTGCTGAGAATGACGTGTTTTACTGAAAGTGGTGGTTGATTCTGATGTAAATTTTCCTTTGTCTGAAAATGACTTTGGCAGAACTTTTTGCACACACAGCTCCACAGGAGATGAAGCACAGTTTACCTCCAAGCTCAGCTGCCCTGGGGATACACTGTCGCTGCCCATATTGAGACTATTTTTCTCCCCTCCTGTCGATAGCATCTACCACATGGCAAAATAACTCATCGAAAAGCCTGACCTTGGGTGTAGAGGTAAACACCTGGGACTGCTTTGGTGGGACTATGTCAGTGAAATATGATTTTAACTTCAAGTTTTAGAACAAAAAGACAGAAAAATAACTATTTTCTATTTGTCTCTGTCTTCTATAATAGGAAATATATAACACTTCTATTTCCCTTCTCTGATTAAATGCTATTTTGTTGTATATGAATGTGTGTGTTTGTACCTTTAATGACAGATTTGCTGTGTGAGTGCAGTTAAAGTGTGTGTGTGTGTGTGTGTGTGTGTGTGTGTGTGTGTTTTCTGTGTCCAAGGTGAATTGAGCTGATGCCTGATGGCATGCAGAGTGCTGACAAGACAAATGTTTCACCTTTCCCCTTCTTTACTTTGTCCAGTTTCTCTCGCTCCTGTTGCACCAGTGCCCTTCCTTCATACCACACATACATACATCTATACAAAGTTACACTTTCTGTAAGCAAAGTGTATGGTTCACTGGCTCATGGTCAAGTAGAATAACACACACACACGAACACACATCGTGAGTATCAGAAGTTGAAAGTTCAGAAAGACAACACAAGGAAATGTACCACTGGTGGCATTACACTGCTTTATGATGTGAGTGTTACACAGATATTGCATGGGCTGCAATTTGGAAAAAGATATATTAATAAAAAAATGTATTCTTGTCAACACTCACATGAATGAACTGACAGCGGAATCTATTTTAATAAGCTGCTGTAAGGTGTCAGCGTGTGTTTAATACAGTAAAACACGAACAGTATATATAAATGTGTGTAGAGATTCCTCAGTAGTGTGAACAGGCAGTCCAACTTTCCCTAATTGGAGAGAAAGAAAGACAGTGACCACCTATCTATACTCTCTATTTTTTCTGATCTGTCACTCTCTTCCTCCATCTTTTCCTCTCTCCATCCTCCGCTCTTCCTGTCTTCCTTTGCATAGCTCTCTCTCCTTTCTGTCCGATAAGACCAGATGATACGATTTCATGCTCGGCTGTTGGAAGATATTCTCATAATTACTGCTGTAAGAAGGGAAGGCTAACAGATTCCTCCTCTCTCCGTCCATCCCTATCCTCTCTTTTTCTGCTGCTCACACACAAAATTAATTATACAGACAAAGATGCCGATTAATTGGTTGTTAAATAGTATGTCATGCATAAACAGCAGGTAAGCGCTATAGGCTGAGTTTAGGTGGGTTGGCAAAGGAAACTGTTTTGCATGATGTATTTTAGTTTCTATATTAGATGTGTTTTATATGCCATTTTTTCATTAGATTATATCCAAAACAACCACATTATTTTATATAGTCAGGATCTGTTTACCAAGGCAAACGCTGCTGTGTACAAAGGGCAAGACACAGGCTCTAGGAACGACGGCCATTTGGCAGAGAAGAACTCAATCTTTTATCTTTTTTGTCATAGGTTTTGCTACCAAGCCAAGAAACACATACCGTCACACAGTCTGGTTTTAGACTTTTAGGCTAACATGGGGGCTAACTTTACCTACCATACTCATATAGTTGTATGTATGTACATTTATTCTGTGCAATGAAGGGTTTATACCAACATCTCAGGTGCACTCACTTTCATTTACCTACAAACAAAAGTGGTTTAGATAGACTGTTGCAGAAAAAAGACCCAAGTGGTATTAACCTCTAACTTTCTTTGTCACTTTCTCTGTTTTCTTCCAATAATTCTCTTCAACCTGCTTTAAATTTTACACTTTTTCCCTCTCTTACACATTCACACACACACACGCACACACACACACACACACACACACACACACACACACACCCCTCACTCTGTCTGCCTCTGCAACTTTTGTTAACTCATCTTTTACCTCTCTCCCTCTCATCCTCTCATTCCCTTGGCCACTCCATTAACCAGAGGGTCACTTTTCCAGCTGGTTAGCCGAGGCCAGATTTCCATCAGGTCGCTGACGTACGAGACTGTCCCGCCATCTGTGTGTGTGTGTGTGTGTGTGTGTGTGTGTGTGTGTGTGTGTGTGTGTGTGTGTGTGGGTGTGATGTGTGTATGTGTGTATGTGTGTATGTGTGTGTGTGTGTGTGTGTGTGTGTGACAGGTTCATTTGTCAGTTTTACTCCAGTCTTGTCCTCCGGTGTGATGTCGTAATGACCCGAGGCGGCCCAGACAGAAGAATGACATTTAATACTTACCCCCTCCACACACACACACACACACACACACACACACACACACACACACACACACACACTCTGCCGTTGTCTCTGTCTCTCGCTCTCTCTCTCTGTCTCTCTCAGACACGCACACACTCACAAACGGAACATTAAAGTTCAAAGTACTAATGTCTTAGTGAGCTGATCTGGACGATGATGTTGGTCAGAGTTCATGGCTGTGGTGTTTCTCCGCTGCACTTTAAGTTTCCACTTGATGATGTCTGAGGCTTCTCTTCTGACACCTGCAGTGTCAGTGTAGTCCCGAAAACTGCAAAATGCTAAACCTTTCTAACAAAAGATGTCCCACACACACAAGAAAACAAATGTAAAACCTTTCTTTAATTGGATATAGGATAAATCACTATTGTTTTATAAGGAAATGTATTTGATAGTCATTATATATATCCTGGGCCACTAAGACACTGATGTTGCTTTTCTAGTTTCTACTGACAGTCTTTTATAGTCACCCCCTTTTTTTTCTATTTTATTTGTCTCAATCAGAATCAGATTATTAAAATCAGGATTTTAAACTACTAGCGTGGGTTTGTTACTTTCACTTCTACATGATTGGTTTTCCTACAGCAGCAACAGGTATGTGTAAATAAATATTACAATTTTACAAGAAAACAAAATCAATACTTTAACTTATCTGGAAACACTTGCTTTTGGGCATTCGCATGCTCCAGGATCCGCACGGCTGTATGCGGCCTGTCTGTCAACTAGCTGAGGCTGATGCCTTCACAAGCTTTGCTGCTGAGTCAACCATCCCGCGGTGTGGGGCATACACACGAGTTACAGACGGATAGACAGTTGGAATATTTAAACATCTACAGCCAGTGAAGCAATCTGCTGTTTTTTATTCACAGCAGCAGTTTAGATTCGGTCAAAAATAGTTTGGTCTTCTGTGTAAGGGTCTATCCAGTCAAATGTAATGAAAATATAAAGTTTTTATTTTGCTGCTTACTTATCTCTTGGTCCTGTGTCTCTCTGGCTATTTTCGTTGTCCACTTTAGTTCATGTGATCCCGCCCATGATTGGCCTTTATATTGCTTTGTTTTGTCTCATTCAGCTTCATTTAATTAAGTTCAATTTGCTCCTGAAGGAGGTGGAAAACTATGCACACCAGAACTAATATCAACTGCCCTCTCTCTCTTTACTCACTGCTTCATCTACCTCTCTCTCTCTACATCTGTCTTCCTTTCACTCTATCCATATTTCCTCCCTTTCTTTCATCCATCCTGTTTTAGATGGAAATAAGTTTACCCGGAAGCAGAACAGATTATTATTCTAGCATTTCACAACATAGCTAGAACTCTGAAATGAGAGATTCTGAATAAATATACTATTTTGTTACAGTCAAGGACTTTTGTTGAATTCTCCTCAGCTCTTTACTGTTTCTTCTGTGTGTGCCTGTGTTTGCTGAAATTACACATGACACACCTAAATCAGCCTCCATCAACCTCTTGCAATATTATCATGTTATTCAGAGATAATTTAAAATTGATTTGAAACCACGACTCAAAGATCCACTCTATAATATTCTAGCGGCGTCCAGATAATACGTTTGTGGTCATGAGATCTTTTGTCTTTCTTGTCCCTTCGTTCTCCTTTTGTATAAATCATCAGCGAGTGTGATGACTGCACCAAGATGTGAAGTGTCCCACTGCAGCTTTAATATGAAATTTATCAGCAGTTATGATCTGGCTCTGCAAAGCATGAGGTACAGCAGTAGCTGAGGGGCTCTATAAAGAAAGCAATCTAGTGACCATAATGTTATCTCGCAGCAGCTGGGAGACTGTGGGTGCAGGTGAATGAGGAAGATGCTGGCTACTGAATAACCCTTTAGGTAACGAAGTTCACTGTCATGACCCAGGTGTGAATGTGTAATTAAGGGCGCTGTTGGAGCATAAAGTAAAATAGAATACAATATATACAGCTGCAGACTGCTGTGTGCTTGGTTACTTGTTTTAACTGATGGATGTTGATTCTTTTATCAACTGAAAGAGAGAGAAAGAAAAAAAGAAACTGGGCACAATAAATATTGTTCCAGGAGTGAAGTCATCTGACATTTAAGAATCAGCCAGCCATGGCCAGTCAGAGTTGGGTGTGTGTATGTGTATGTGTGTGTGTGTTTGCACGTATTTGTGGGCAGACAGGAGAGCCCAGAGGGCACTCAGCTCAGACAGAGTCATTATTTAGTGACACACAGATGACGGGGTGGCCTTAACAGGGACTGCAATGTACACAAACATGTATATATACACACAAAGACACACGCATAGACACACAACACACACGTAGACACAAATCTATAAGGCCTGAGGTGTCAAGATTTTAATGAGAAACATCAGTATTGTTACTTGTTGCTACTCTTTCTCTTTCCTGCTCTCTGCTCATGAAAGAGCACATGCACAGCTTATTTTAAGTTAATCATTAAAGTCAGATGTTCCTCAGATTCAGTATTTCAAAAACTGTTATTACCACCTCATCGCTGTCCTTTTGTACCCCCACTATACTCCAAACATCCAGCATTTAGCTCAAATATGCTCTTTTCCACTAAATCTCTACCATACCTACTGCTGTATACATAGACCACTGGCCTTTGACCAGAACATCTGATGGCAAATCTTACAATCTCAAGGTTGAAATATAAATAATACTATTTATAGTGCTTGCTACACATGATTACATGTGTATTAACAAGAGAACATTAGAAACAACAATGGACCTTTCTAAGATCTTTTTCTTTAGGGCAAATCCTCCTTCTGAAAAAACGAAAAAACAATATACCTCATTTGAGGAACATGGCTTCAGATGGAAGACAACACCTCTGCATCTTTTCACAAAATCTAATCGAAAATACCTGCAATGCCCTTGACATGTGTTCTATGGTAATCTCTCTCACGTTCAAAGGGGGCGTTTCCCTACTATCACAACAAATTGGTTAGTACAAATTGGTTTTCAGGGCACCACATGCTCCTCTAATGAAACAGGCTGTCTGTGGTGTATTAACACAACAATGACATTATCCATGAGCCGCATATCTTATTGGCTCACTGTTTTACCCTCCATACACATGGTGTATTTAAATTGTATTCAGTCCTGAACTGGAGGGATTGATTCTGAAGGGAAATAGCTTGTTTGAACTATAACATCACATAAAACTAATGGTAAAACAACTGGGCGTAGACATTGATAGGATCATCTTAAGATTCAGTTGCCAAGTGACATTGTAAAACAAAATTTGTTATTGAGGTTTAAACTCACAATTAAGTTAAATCAAATGAAATGATACCAGCTCAATAAAGTATTATAAGGGGTGGACATAATGCATTATAAGGCTTTACACCAATTTGCCAAAGTGAAAACAGTGTTTAAAAGAATAATGTGTCCTGGGTTACAGAGCACAATATAACATACTCTGTAAAACCAGAAAAGTTAATTTAACTAAAAACAAAAGTTTAAACTGATTACATCAAAAGCTGTAATAATTGTAAGTGACACTGACTTCATTTTGTCATTTTTATTTGTACTGTGAAAACTAAATATATATAATAATATAAAATATCATATATTAACTTACAAAACTGACTTTATGTTACTAATTTTGGACGTTATCTGTTTCAACCTTTTTTTTTGTTAAAATAATTTATTGGATTACAGTGTTAGAGATTATACATTTGCAGTTTTTGAGCAGCCAAAAAAGACAAAAAGAAGTGATATGATGTATTGACAATCCATTATATGCATATTTTGACAGATATTTGAGGTATAGCAGCTTAATTTCGTGTGTTTTAACATGGACTTGGACCTGTTTGGTTATATAGATATCAGGCACGTACGAATGTTGCATTAGGAGATACATTGTTTCTCTTTGCAGTACGGAGACTAGTTGGGTGAAAACCTCAATTTAGTTCAATTTAAGTTTATTTGTACTGTGCCATATCATACAAAAGCAGGTCAGAGTGCTTTACATAAAAACAGCATAAACAGCAAAACTGTGGGATGAACAAAGACGCCCATACATACAGTACAAACACACAAAAATACATATACATACACAAAAAGAAACACGCAATTAAAACAATTAAAACAAAAGTAAATGGTGAAAATGTTGAAAGGGAACATATCCAGAGTGCAGCGGTTTAAAGAGGGATTTGCATGTGTTGTCCACGCAGCAAACTGGTGCAATGTTCAGGTCTGTGTGTGTTGTGAAGAGATTTTGGAATGTATTAGTGAAGGAGTCTTATCCTTAGTTTGACTCTGTGACCTAACCCTGGGAGAAACTGCATGGTAAAATGGCAAACACACACGCACGCACACACAAACAAACAGACATCGCTGGAGGCAGCGGTTTATGTACACCACTCTGTGATCATAAGCCAAAGGGGTAGGAGGGAGAACAAGGGGGAGAGAGAGAGAAGCCCAGAGAGTCAGCACAGCTAAAATTACAGCCCTGTCACACCAAATCAGTGCCGATGACCGTGTGTGTGTGTGCGTGCGCTTGTGCGTGAGTGGGAGAGGAAGTGTTGTGTTTGGCTTTGCCTAAAGACATCGGGAGAAAGTAAACAAAACAAACATGCATATATACACACATGCATACTGTACACAAATTGGTATGCACAAGTGTGCATGATGATGTTCTGCAGTCAATAAAGATTATGTGATTGGAGGATCAGAGCAGGAGCAGTCAGAGTCTGTGTGGGCCTCTGTTATCTTCTACTACACACACACACACACACACACACACACACACACACACACATACACACACACTGTTTATTTGATAATGAGTATTCTCTCTCAAGTATTTGTTAACAGGAGTGATGTGGTTAAAGTCTGAATGAAGGAGGAAGCTAGACCTCTCTATCTCCATCTTTGTCAAGAATGTATGTACACACACAAACACATTGTGAGTTAATATGGCGCTACCATATGCTTGAACAGGTGGTTGCTCTCACAGCGTCTCTCACTGCATTTCCTAGTTAGCATCAAAGAATGACTCTTCCCTCACAGTTCAAACTCACGCTTACTGGGAACCATTAGTCTATTTTCTATTTGTGTCGTCAGCCAACAGACCCCACATCAGCCGGTTCATTTGTCAAACCAAATGCTATTTTTAAATGAATACAAAGTCATACAACACTCAGTTTCCTCATCCAAAAACTTAAAATACTGCATTAAAATGATCCATCCATCCATATACAATATCTACATTAATAAACTACTTTATTGACTTAAACTTACTTTATCTTTTTCTGTGTAATCTCAGTCTTTCTGCCCCCAATAACCATTGTCTCATTTAAATTATATACATACATTTAAATTATCATAACCATCATACTGTCTTTAAAACAATTTTACACTGTGAAATGTCCAGTATGTAACACTTAGAGGATCTATTGGCAGAAATGAATTATAATATTCATAGATATGTTTTCATTAGTGTATATGTACCTGAAAATGAGAATCAATGTGTTTTCCTTACCTTAGAATGAGCCATTTAGAGGGTCATCTCCTACACTCTTAGAAGGCAAGCAGTACTCAGTTAGTAACTATCTGCAACTTGACTACTGGATGCCACCAAATCCTACACACTAGTCCTTTAAAACAGCCATTTATTTCCAGTGTGAAACACAAATTCAAATATTTCTAGTGGTAGCTACAAAACGTTATATTAAATCAAATTAAACCAGTAATCCATTGTTAAATGATATCAGGTATAAACATTTCTCAAACATAATTTCTCAACCAGCAGCATCTTTGTTAGACCAGGATACAATGCATTCATAAAATACATTGCATTCTGAGTAAGAGCTGTTGTCTTTTTTCCTTTGCTCAACTCTAAAAATCCATTCACAAAATCTTGCCATATTCCATGAAGTCATATTGTTTGGACCATAATAAGAGCAGATGTAATGTGTATCACTGCCAGCAACATTGTGGGAAATGTATTATGTAGTATCTAGCTACCCCTTCCTTCCCTGAAACCCACAAATAGAAAAAAAACAAACAAAACACTTAATTAGGGCAAAGTGCCTCATTTGTATTTCAGACAGATAAGTCTAGATTTTGGAATACATACATAGATATTTGTGGTGCTGTACTGTAAGTAACCCTGGCACATTCATGCAACAGCTAGCTGCAAATTAATTGAAAATATAATTAAACAAATTCAAGTCAACATGTATGTGATTTTAAAATCAAATAAGACATATTTAGCACCCTGCTGTCAACCTTTAACCCTGACCTCTGACCTTAACCTGATACCTTAATAGGAATTACAACTTATACTGTGTGTCCTGTGTATGTGTGGTTATGTTTGTATGCGTGTCTACTCTGTGTGTGTGAGAGTGTGTGTTGACATTGATGAATGAGCCCTACATCAGAGCAATCTGCTACCACGGCTCTATAAAACAACCACAAATCACTTCAGGAAACGTGTTTTTGAAGAGGGCCTCCAATGTCAGATGTTGTCTTGTGTGAGTGTATCTGTGCATAAATCAGCGAGGATACGCTTGTTTGTGTGTGTGTGTGTTTATGTGTGTACGACTATCCCAACATTCGCATATTGCATCTGTTGAGTCCAGTGCATCTGAAAGAAGTGACGGATTAGTCTCTCTAGATAATGGTTTACCAGCACCAACAGTTCTCTTTGTGCAGCTCTGCTGAATGCAATTCACCTCACTTCAGCTCCTCCCGTTGAGACATGCATTTATATCATTATTTTATTCAACAACAAAACTTAACAGCGTATCACAGCATGGTAACCACAGGGAGCAAGAATCAGTCATTAAACCCTGATCATATATTTTGTGACAGTAAAAGAAATGAGAATGTAAATTTGTTCCTGAATAAATTCTTCTGAAGACATTTTTAGGCACACTAGCCACATGGATGAATTGATTGTTGACAGTTGGTGGGGAGGTTGTGAAATGTCTCCACAACTATTGAATTACCCCCAACCTCAGGACAGGTTGGGGCTAATTCATGGTCCCTCGGAGAATGAATCATAATGTTGGTGAGTTCTTAATGTTTCCTCAACTAGTGTATGTATTGCCATTACATTTTCTACACACATTCCCTAATATGATGAATCCTAATTACTTGGATGATCATGTTTCATTTTGTTCCATCACCAGGTCAAAATGCTTATTTGTCCAGTACTTTGATTTATCACCAAATACCAAAAACCAATGACACTGCCATTAGCATTTTGTTTAGTGTTAATTAGCAAATATAAACAATTTAATCTTACATCTAATAATTAGATTGATCAATAAAAAATCTAACTTTTTTGCAATACTTTTCACATATGTAAAGCTATACATCAGGTATACATTTTATTAGTTTTTAATAATTTGCCTAAAGTCATTCATTTCTACACTTGCATTGTGTTACAAGATAACACATATAATCATTACATCTCATTTCAACTCCAATGAAAGCCGTTGACTGTGTGTGTGTGTGTGTGTGTGTGGTAAATAAGGTCCAGTTTGACAGTTACCTTCACTGTGTGCTGAAGGGCAAAAGCCCACCGTCGCTCGGCCCTGTGGGAAATATTCCTGTTCTAAACCTGGAAACAGGGTAGATATAGTTCCTTTCATCTCCCTGACTCCCGCTTCCTATTTTCTCCCAACTCCTCGTCCCCTCTTTCAGCGATACCTCCCCCGCTTTTCTCCACTCCCTAACTCTCTCTCATCTCTCTCATAGCACCTGTAATTCCTGCTTTCTCCCCTAATCAGATCCTAATAGGAAAAAGCTTGCAGATGTCAGCACTTGTTAATTAACGCTCTCTTCCTCTTCCCTCTCGCTGTCTCTCTCAATCTCTAACTCTTTCCCACATACGCACACAAATACACACACACAAACGCACGCAGGCTTATTATTTCATAGAGTGAGTAGCAAGAAGGCCCACTGCAATCTCGTATGCAGTCATACATTGGAGTCTGAAGGGCAGAGGTGATTACTGAGCAAACACTTAGCTCTAGGTCAGTAATTTGGATACCACTTCAATTCTGGAGTCAACTTGCTTTGTTCTTGGGACTGACACATTAACTTTTTGTAGTTCGCAAGGTAGTTTTTTTCATTTTGCTAATCAATTAAAATGTTCCTACTGGAAAGTCTATCAAATTGGAATGGAAATTGACAATTAAAGTTTATGTTATCTCTACGGTTTACAGAGGACCTGCTTCAGTAACCTAGAACGGACAAACCAAACGCTTGCCAGATAGGACTTTTTGTGTTTTTCGCGAGTTTCTCAGCCACCATACATGCATGGAAGGGGAGGATGAGGCGACTGGTATTCAGTTGGCGGTAATATGTAACTTCACCACATGCCACTAAATCCTTCACACTGGATCTTTGAAGTGTAATTTTCAATTCAAATTCTTTTAAATGGTCACTCTAGGATAATGTGGTCCAGGTAACTTCCATTCATTTTAATTTTGTTAAGTTTGTCTTCAAATGACAGAATTTAGAATGATAGCCATTGTTGGAGTGGCATGTGACTTTGAATGACAAGATTAAACTCTGTAGCAAACAAATACATGTACCTGATGTATTGCAGTACAGAGTCTTCCCTTTCTCTGCTTCTTTCTGTTAGTCATTATTTATATCCAAATCCAGCTGCAGTCTTGTTTAATTCTCATTATCTCTGCGTGACAGCAGAGAGGATAAATTACATCTTCTCAGTAATATTAATGTGATCTCTTATACAAACTTCATGATATGAACTATTTTATTTTTAAAATTTTATTTATTTTATATGGAATAGGAAAACATGAGTAGATTGATAACTACACACTGTAATAATTGTTCTTTTTAGCCTACACATTTTTTAGAAACATTTTCCATATACTGTACAAATGTAATTAGAAGTAAATCATTAATATTTGTTGAGTGCAGTAGTTCTGTTGTTAAATTGTATTTAAGAATACAAATAAACCCACCGTGGCAACGGCTGTAAACTTACTTTTAAAGCTAGTTCATAATTTATCTTTAAATTCTGCGTTAACTCCGTGACATTATGCAACCAGACAGTTTTGGGCTGTCATCCATCCAAACAGCTAATGCTTGGTACAGTATTAAATGTTAATGAGTGAGTGTGATGTTATTCTCTGTGACCCTTCCACAATCCTGCTTTATAATTGCCCACAGTGTAGCCCCTGCCAGATGCATGTATGCATGAAATACATACACACACACTTGCCCAAAGAGCTAGCGATGTACATACATACAGTATCAGACATACTACATGCTTTACATTTACAAATATCACACATGCAATCTGTTGCCTAAATTAGCTAAAGATGTATGTATACGCATATACATACACACAAATATTGCTCAACGAAGCCAGAAACTTATGTAATAACTCCACCCATAATGTCTTGTTCAAAATTAGAGCTCAATAAATCTATACGACCAGTGCAGACTTGTGGGTAAGGCGTGACCACATAGATCTGAAACAAGTCTGTCTCTAAGAAAGTCCCAGTGAGGGCTTTGAACAAAATAGGCTGCTTTGTAAAATTAATAAGGAATTGCATCTTCTCTTTGTGAACATTCATTCCACTTCCACAGCTGGAAGTGTTTGACTATGTCTTTTTAATGACAGCATCTGCCAAAAGCTTGTGTGACTTTCCATCTTGCTGCCTCCACAGCTTTCTCTCACACGTCTATCTGTCCTCTCCTCCCACGTCTTTGTTTGATTTTTCTCTACGGCTCTCCATCCTCTCCCTTGTCTTCTTCCTTTCCTTGTTTCCTTTGTTAAGCACACACACACAAGCATTTTTCAAGACCAGTGATGTGCAACAAAAATCAGCATGTCATTCTCATAATCTAAACACATTTTGGAAACACCCATCACTGCTGGTAACATATTGCTATGGTCAAAAGCGACAAACTGAAAATTAGTTAGAATAAAAGAAAATACAGTATAATCACAATAATCGGCACATAGCTATATCATTGTTTTGGGATAAAAAACAAATAAACTTAACAACTAGTACCATTTTCTTTACCAAATGGATTTTGCATTTTGAAATTAACGCCTTCATGTAAAACATAATGCTGTGTTCCAATCTTAAAAACATCAAAACCTCATTATCACCATAGCTCTGTCTTTCATGAGAGACTACGAGCAAGAAAATCATTTCTGTCTCTGTGATTAGTTTGAAGAGTCAAACAATTAATGAATTCATTTTTCATTTACTGCTGGTTTCTTCAACTTCTGCCGGTTTTTTGTTGTTTTTTTGCTTTTTTGGTGTGTGTGTGTGTGTGTGTGTGTGTATGTGTTTGTTTGTTTGTGTGTGTGTCGAGTCCCATGCCATCCATTGTGCAGTGGCAATACTAATAACTGATATAGAGGAAGAAGACCCATGAAGGTCTTCACGTAGAGTGGAGCGTGGAATTGACATTTCCTCCTTATTACTCCACAAATCACCACCTGTGCTTGTGTGTGTGTGTGTGTGTGTGTGTGTGTGTTTGTGCTCACAATAGATTAATTTATTAAGTCTATATAACCACAGCCTATATAAAATTACCTGAAATTCATCATCATCCTGTGAACCATGGACACAAACACTCAAACCCACAATCTACATCAGTCTTTTACACACACACACACACACACACACACACACACACACACACACACAAACACCCTTCTTCTCTCCCTTCCCTATCTGCTCTCCCTCTATTTCCCCCTGCCATTAGAAAGTGAACTGAAGACTAAATGGCCTAGATAGACAGATTTTATTTTATGTGTTTCCCTGTGATTGTACGTTTACAGTATGGCTGTGTTTGTGTGTGTGTATCTTTGCAAGATGAGGAGCAGAACTGCTTCTGAGTCTAAGTGACAACTGTGTCCAGAATGTCAAGTAAAGTGTCGCAGGGACAAAACCTCAGGGTCACTCAGCCATCTGCTGTTGTTCCTCATGTATATGTATGTGTGTGTGTGTGTGTGTGTGTGTGTGTGTATGTGTCTGGTGCAATGCAAAAAATATTTCTTGTGTATGTGCACAAAATAGTCTGCTTGTGTTAGCATGTATATAAGTGTGCAAGGGTGCAACTGTTTTAACCTGCATGTATGTGAATTTATTAGGTTCTATTAGACTTCTGTGTTTGTGTGCGTGAGTGTGCGTGTGGGTGTGTGTGTGAATGTTTGTGTCACATAATCGGCACGTGTAAATGAATAATGCTGACAGTTTTATTCCTTTACCGTTACTGTGTAATCTGCTATTACAGCATAATGGCCAATCATTCTGAATAGGATCTTATTGTGTGTGACTGTGTGTGTGTGTGTGTGTGTGTGTGTGTGTGTGTGTGTGTGTGTGTGTGTGTGTGGAGTGGGTGCTGTTTGATAAGAAGCTAAATGGGAATGAAGATTCTAAATTGCCTTTGCAGTTCCAACTCAGCCAGTTAGGCATGTTACGATTATTACATTGATGTTGTTTCTCATAAACTGATCTCCAACATGACGCAGCGACTCTGCTGTGTTTATCTGTTTCTTTTGGATATGCTCAATAATGGTAGTAATTGCTTGCTCAAAATGTTACGGCAGATTTACATACTCTATATAATGAGATACTGTGGCTGTGTGATTACAGCACTTTGAATCAACCATGCTTTTCTGGCTTTGATGTGTTACATAATTGTTGTTTGCTGTGCTGATTAAATGTTTCATTAGCAAATATTTCAGTTTCAATAACATCGGAAAAATGTAAATCTCTGCCTAAATGGTGCATTTAGTAAAAATTGTTATTGCTGTTTTGAAGCTGACACTAGATGTTAAATTTTGCCCCTGGTCCGGCAACTACAAACAAACCCTCTGTCTGTGGGAAAGACCGATGTCCTTCATTTTTAGTGATTTTAAATTTGGCCTCTGTAAACCTGAAACGTGTCAAACATGAAAGTAATAATGAAGGAAGTAAAGGTTGAAAACGCACTGAGAGTAAATTCGACGCGTGTCAGACTTAATTACTTGGTGCAACCATTGTTTTCAAGTGTCAGTTCTGTTCAATTACACACTGGCAGCTTTTAATAGTGTGGCAAACCACCTGTCAGGGAAAATGTTTTGATTTTCTGGTGGCATTGAGAATACAGCCAACTATTCAATCTAAACTACTGCAGACCACAGAGACCTCAGAGTTTACTGTATGTGAAGCCTGGTACTAATTCCATATTGCATACAGACACGTTGTTTTCCACACAACAGCAGGGCAACCTGTCCTGCTGCAACTCTTCGCCTAACAGCTCACTGTGACTGGCGCTTCCTGCTCCATTACACCCAATGAGATAAAAAATTACAGTAATCTGGATTACTTCCTGCATAGTATCCTGTGAATCCCTTGTTCACGTGAGGGCAGTTTCAGCAGACTCCGCTGCTAACACTGAAAACTAGAATATAGAGATATGAATGACAGAATGTAAATAACTATTGCTGAAAAAACACCAATCATAAATAGTAATAAAAAAAATAAAAAAAATGTATTCCTTAAAAATCTACAAGATTATAACTTTAAAACCAACATGTGTTGTAACACATGAAGTAACAGTGGTAGTCTCAAAAAAGTCACATTTCCAGAAACACATGGTGGCTTTAAAATAGTTGATGTAGGTCTACACATCACTATGGAAGCGTATTGCATTCACTTGAACATTTATTTTTAGGTTTGTTTTTCTGAGTAATTATTTGTGTTTTCTGAGTAGTTTTTTTTTGGTATGTTTTTCGGAGTAATTTTTTTTTCTGTTTTTCAGAGTAATTTTTTTTTACAAGTTTAGAGAGCATTTGAAACAATAGACGCATTCATTCCTTTATTGAGAGCTCGATTTAACAGAAACAAACATAGTTATATTTTGATCTGGGATTAAGACACTGGGAGATAGTCCTGTCTTTAAGTCATATAGATGGTATTATCATTAGTTTGTCGACTCTACGCAGGCCCCTGAGGACTTTGCGGTTCAGAAGGAAAGCCCATTCAGATCTGCTAGACATAGCAATATATACATAGCAAAATTGACCAGGTACGGTAGATAGTTGAAGATGGGGCATGTATGTGCGGGCAGGAGTCACCATAGGTCCATGGGAGTCACTTGCAGGTTGGAGGTTCTCGCGGGAGTTCGAAGTATCTCGATAATTCAGAAAAGAAATTACTCTGAAAAACAGAAAAAATTACTCCGAAAAACAGAAAAGAATTACTCAGAAAAACAGGAAAGATTATTCAGAAAAACAAACCAAAAAATAAATTACTCAGAAAAGTTTTTTTTTTTTCAAGTGAATGCAATACGCTTCCGTACATTACAGTACAGTACAGTACTGAAACTCCATTAAGGTCTCCTCTAGTTTCACACTGCCAAATTTCATTAAAAGTTTAATGTGATAATAAACTATTCCCTCCAGAGTTTTTTTTTTTCTGTATATAAAAAGATTGAATTTTACCCAAAAGAACAACTATATTTAATGCCACAAAATAATTTCTTGGTTTTGTCTGGTTACTGGGGAGTTACATGTAAAAATTAATTCCCTCCCTTCACTGCCATTGCCGTCTTTTATTTCCCTCCGCTGCATCTCTTTATCCACGGTCCACTTTGCTGTTTGCGTCATGTCCTTGCCAGGCCAAGTCAAACTCTGCTTTTTTTCCTCCCTTCCCTGTCCTCATCTTTACTGCCACCCCCCAAGTGTAAGTTAATGACCTTGCAGTAGATATAGAGCAAAGACAGCAAGAGTGAAATGGAGAGAGGAAGAAAGAGGACGGCAGAGGAATGCCATTGATGCAGAGACCTGACTTTTCTTTATACTTTCAAGAGCTTCCTCCATGACTCTCTGTGTGTTTCTTTCTTTTTCCACTTTCATCTTTATCTGCAGAGCACATAGATTTGCTGATTTGCCTCTTCAAACAGCTCACTAACTATAGAAGATCCTCCAATTCAAAGCCCTGCATTTATATGCTTGTCACACCAGCTCCCTGTGTGTGTTGTTGTATTTGTGTGTACTTGTACTGTACGCATGTGTGTAGACATGATGAAATGAAACTGTATCCTCCAAGAGTGTTTTGTTGTGGAAAAAGCAAGAATGAAAGAAAGAAAAGATAGGAAAGAGGGCTGGGAGAAAAGGAAAAGAAGAGAAAATATGACCACAGATTTTTCCCTCCTCCTCCTCCTCCTCCTCCTCCCCCTCCTCCTCCCGTCTCTTTGAGATGCTCCAGAAGATAACAGGGTCAGGGATGAAGGGATGCACAGTTGGAGGACAAGAGAGAAGAAAGATAGAGGATGAGAAGAAGAGACAAACAAAGGTTGACACAACTGTGAGAGTGACATTGTGTTTCCCTGCATGAGAACGCTTGACAGTGTGTGTACATGTTTGCATCTGGGTCTCCTCGATGTGTGTGTGTGTGTGTGTGTGTGTGTGTGTGTGTGAGTGTGTGTGTTTGTATATATGTCTGTACTTACAAGCTTTGTAGGAATGCAGGCCTTCACTTACATCTTTGTATGTGTGTGTGCTTGCAGATGTCTGTGGTTGTTCAGGGAATCACTGTGGTCAGCAGTGTGGAATGAACAGTATGTGTGTGTGTGTGTGTGTGTGTGTGTGTGTGTGTGTGTGTGTGTGTGTGTGTGTGTGTGTGTGTGTGTGTGTGAGTGTGTGTGTGTGTGTCTGTAAGCATGAGGATTTTCTGTGTGTGAGTTTATATTTGGATTTGAGCGTGCATGTGTTTTCTGTTTGCATGTGTGTGTAAGTGTACAGTAGGAGTGTGCGTAAGTGAGTTATTTTTAAACCTGCATCACAGCAGGAGCAGGAGTTTCACTCTCAAGTAGGTCACAAGTGATAATCTCAAATAAGGATAAATTAAAGGCACTCACACAACAATGGGGTGTGTTTAGATATGTTTGTGTATTCATGTCAGCCCGATGTTGTCTTCGTCTCCAGCGTATTCTGAACACCTGCGAAGATTAGGCAAA
The DNA here is from genome assembly GCF_905237075.1 of Dicentrarchus labrax. Taxonomy (NCBI): domain Eukaryota; kingdom Metazoa; phylum Chordata; class Actinopteri; family Moronidae; genus Dicentrarchus; species Dicentrarchus labrax. Next base: position 2,558,418 of record NW_026136722.1, on the reverse strand, counting down.
TTAGACCACTGTCGATGAATGAGCGACATTGCTGCTACTTCATATTTCTCGACTGTGTCGTCGGTCCGTCTGTGTTCTTTCTTTTGAACTCCATGTTAATGTATCAAAGCATGATGAACAAAAATCTAGCTGGTTTTCAGCTACAGACTTTAAAAAAAATTTCACCACTGCAAGACCCACCCCCAAAGTTCCTGTAGTTTTGGAAAGTACTACCCCCGAGCAAGGACGTTTTTGGAGGTAAAATCCCTGCTGTGGAGTTCCTCCAAAGGTTCCTAGTCCCTGGGGAAAGTTCCTACGGTGGTGGAAACTGTATCTACAGTCTGCATCACCATTCTTGTTTTGTAAAACTCCTGCAGAGGAGTTTTCATGTTCTTTTGACTTGTTCTTTTCCACTCTGTTTTGATGTTATGTATAATATTTGATGTGCTATAAAATATTAGAATATTGATGATTCTTTCTGATGTTTGATGATGCAAGAGGTATCACTACCGATGATAGGTTACATGCACATGTGTGATGAATTAATGATACTATGGGAGTCAGAAATAGACACAGCCTTGCATATTAGTCATTCATGACAATGGGCTTTGACATTCTGTGAAGCTGCCCCCTCTTTTCTACTGTTATTTTCAATGACAGGTCTAAAAGACTTTCCCATGTGCACTGAGGACCTGGCTTATGATCGTGTCCGGTCTTCGTGTAACACCCTCAAGACCTGTGTTTTCATCCTCAGCAGTCAAGCGTGTTTCTTGCAGGTGCTGGGCGATCCTGTCACCAATTGTGATTTTCATGGTCAGAATCTCAAGGCCTAGCAGAGCAGAGGACAGTTTGTTGACCTGCACTTTGCTGATCATGTAGTTCTGCCAGCTTGATTGGGCTATGACCTTCAGTCTGGTTTGCAGCTGAGTGTGAATCAGTTATGAGAGTCAGCACCTCCAACTCTGAGGCTATAGTACTCTGTTGGAAAATAGCGGATTGCCACATCCTGTTAGGGAGCAAACTGCTGCCTCCTGTGAGGGTAAGATGGAGTGTGAGATTGAAAGGTGGATTTTTGTGCTGGAATATCACAGAGAAGAAAAGAAGAAACTGAGGTGATCCCAGAAGAAGAGCTGAAGGATGCTTCTCAGAAAACGACATCTGAGCTCTTTTCCCTGGCTTACAGTCACACAGACCCTGACACAGACTGGATAGACGCATGGGAATGAAATCACTTTCAACAGCAGGACTTGTTTACCACTTTATTTTTCAGGAGTCTTTTTTAAAAATGTTTCTCTGCAAATCTGCAGAACTTTCACAAGTTTCATGTAGAACATTTGAATTCTGCAGTCTGGTTTACACACATTTATAGTTCATTTGATAGTGATGTTGTCAAAACTGATTAGGACATAGTACTATTGAAATTTTATTTTAAGGCTTACTGTACCGATGTTGACAGAGGAAGAATGTGTCATTACAGACACAACACACACACAACCTAGCCAGTAATATATTTTATAGGCTATGTGATTTAATGCAGGTCTAGATCCAGAGATCCAGATCATTTGGCCGCCCTAGCTTACGTATGTTGATGAGTACATTCCAGTTAAATGTGTTCTGTTTAAATTTACCCTTGACTGTGTCACCAATTCTGAAAAATGTATTAAAGCAAAAAGACTTCTTGAAGAAGTGTCTAACAACAGTCAGGGTCACCTCTATTGAGGGGCAGGGCCAGCGACTGTCATTCATAAAGACAGATGACAATCAATCAGTTATAGAGCCCATTATTGGAAGTCACCTTTAAAATCCATCCTTATCTTATGTTTTCTCTGTCTGTGCTACTATTTCTATTTCCATTATTTCATTGTCCCTTTATGCTTTATTTTCTCTCTCTCTCTCTCCCCTCCTATAGCACATATAGTACATAACAGTAGTATATGAAATACTTTTTTCTCTCTTTAACTTGAATGAGTTTGACTGTTGGCTGCAATAAATCTATATATATATGAAGCGTATGTATGTCAACAGCACATTTATGTGTGTTGCATTCTCTTCACCATGCCATTAAGCTGTAATATGTGACATACAACATCATTACATGCACAATCAATTGCTGCTGGACACCATTTGGCATGACTGACCAACTCTTACTGTTACTCCCTACAGTTCACCCACTGGTTAGAGTGCTGGCAATAGATGATGGACACAACTCCCCCTCTGTCTCCCTACCTCATTTGTCTCTCCCAGTTTGCCCTTGTACATTTCTCTGTTGTTCCTCCTCTACAGCTCTAGCCAACAGCTTGTAAAGTACACTTCAATGAGTTTACGAGTTTGCCAATCTATATTTCAGAGTGGAATATAGACAACAGTGAGGCGTGTAAATAGGAATAGACAGAACACGTCCAAGTAACATGTAGTCTATGTTCTGCTGTTGTACAAGAAGTCTTTATGGTTAGGTCCTGTTTAGGAGTGCAACGCAAAATATTCTAGGCAGCGTCTCCTGTGTCCTGCCTCATCTAAAATCTTGCCCCACTATTTATCAAACAACTCAGAATAAAATAAAAAAATAAAGTAGGCCTTGAAATACTCCTACCTTAGACTTAAGAGTTATTTGTGAACTGACCTATATCCATTCTCAGAAAGTTCTCATTTGAGAGTATACTGACATTTAAGAAACTCAGAGCTAAAAAGTCGATGATGCCATCTTTTAGTTTTAGTTTCAAGTTTCAAGAGTTCAAGAGTTTAACATTTAAAAGACTGGCTTATCTACATTTTTTTTTTAAAGTTTGATGCAGAGAAAAAAAAGTGAATACAGAAACCGAAACAGATAAGCCCACATTGCACATGTAGGCCTTTAATTTACAGTTATAGTAAAAAATACCCTGAAGAGTCAGAATAATAATTCATACTAAAAAAAAATCCCAACAAACTCATTCATACCCACAACAAAGAATAAGAATAGTTGTCTGTTTTAATGATTTAATGTGGTTAATAATGACATTATTTATATTGTAACGAATTAGTTAATAATACAATAGTTAATAAGTAAAAACATACTAAGCAAAGAGTAACAATAAAAATAATAATACCTTCCCTCTGCAATGTGTGCTCATAGGCTCAGCAGTTCAGTCTCTCACAGGACTTACAGGTAAGGTAACAAACCTGTGTAAAATACCCCACAACTGACCCACTTTTCAACATATACATAATGAAAAAGTCGGATCAGCACCAGCTTTTTGCGCATTGTAAATAGATTCAAAATGGCATGTAAATGTCATACAGGAAGACTGTGTGAGGAGGTTCTTTAAAATACTAATTACTGTCACACATAAAAAGGCCAGATAGAGCGTAAATAGGGAAAAAAAATATTTATTAATAGCACAAACATAAAATAAGATAACTACATATATACAGATTTAAATCTGAAATAACACACTGGAAATAAATACCCTGTAGATATTAAATAAATAATATGCCCCATAATGACGAACAATTAATCTACTACACACCACTACACACATTCTTTTGTTTTCCTGGACTTTGGACACCCCCAAAGAGGCCTTGTCAATACCTTAACCATCCCATTTATAGGTTTGTAAAGTACCCACTGAATGTAGTAGGAATATCAATAGTATTTACATTTGTTTTATTTCCTTTTATTTTTACTTCCTCACAGCCTGAAAAACCATAAACTATTGTATGGAGAGAAAACAAGTAGAGCTGAATAAAACATGGATGTGGTTTGGCCTAAATTAATCTTGCATGGCCAAGTTTACAGAGGTCTGGAGAATTCAAGCTCAAAAGTTAGAAAAGGGTGGAAACACAGTAAGCTGTCATTATACCTTAAATCCATAAAATTACGCTTGATAGAACTCATTTGTACTCAAACAGAAAACTAACCTGAGGTGCCATTTCCAGAGGGGATGCGTTTGAACACTCACAGTTCATCAGGATTTAAACACTCAAGACATAACTGAAGGATGATTTCTCTCTCTGGTTCCCTGTCTCCACTTTCTCCCCTTTCACTCTTTCTTGATAGAGTATGGTGGTATTAATAGGTCTGACTACAGTGGCCGACAAGGGCAAACGCGCCGCAAACGGGCAAACGCGCCGAAAACGGCAAACCACTGCAAGTGTTTTTGGTTTTGCATCATTCCCGTGTTTGCAGCTTTTTGCCCATTTGTGGCGCGTTTGCCCTTGTAGGCCACCATATCTGACAGTCATGGAGGCCACACATGTGAATCCGAGATTGGTTGAGAAAACGTAATGATTAAAAATGAAGATGCAAGACAACATAAAGCGTCTGTTTTTTACATTAAATAAGTATATAGTATAGTATATGAATAGGAATATAGTACAATCTATAATCTATGTCTATTTTTAAGACGCTTGTCTGTAAAAGCCGATAAGCATGATGATTCAAGCAATGGGGCAAAACAAATAACACCAATGGAGGAAAACAGAAAAAGACAGAAGAACAAAGGCCTTTCCAAAACATGATAAACATTAGGACTGTTTTTTATATTTCATTGCAGATAGGCTTTCTTTGCCATCTATTTGTCCTGCAACTGTGGTGGTTTTTATGGATGCTGGTTACCTCAGCCCCGGGCTAGATGGCAGCTCGTCAGGGTGAGTGACAAGCTTGGTGCCGTGAACCTGACCAACTGGCGGCAGAAACCATAGTAAAGTTGCATACGGTATTGTTGATGAAATCCCCAAGTGCTGCAGTGGAACAGAAAAAGATTAATAACGGGTGTGAGTGTGAAGCACTCACAGTTGGAGTATACAAACTGAACTAACTGGTAAAAAGTCAGAGAAAAGCTGACTGGCTCTGATCACCATGCAGTTCCTCTGTTACACAGAATGAATAGTCTCCTTTAAGCATTGGCAATGAATTTCAAGCACCAATGATGAATAGTAGTGTATAAAAGGTTTTGAATTTCCTGTCTTGGGAGTATATTCTGTTGTTGCCTCCTCCTGCCAAGAGGGGTCCAACTGCTGACCTCATGTCTAGGGAGCTAGAGGGAAGAGAGTAGGGTCCCACCTCTGTTGGCTGCTGAGCTAAGTGGAATTAACGTAATGTTTTTTAAGTGAAAAAACTAATTCAATATTGTTTGTTGTAGTGTGTTAGGTGTGAAAGAAATACTACATTATGTAAAGAAAATACAACTTGGTTGTATAAAGTGCCGGTGGTTAGCCTGCTAAAGAGGCTAAGATTCATGTTAATGACAATAAGTTGCAACTAACTCGTTTTTTTCCACACTGTGCTAATGTTAAAATGCTAATGTTAAAAATAAAATGATATCTGTCCAACAATACTTGAACATTTAGCTCTTTGCATAGCTCTCTTGGATTTTTATTTATGGCAGATTTTATAGGAGTAAAATATATTGTAATATATTGTATACTGTATATTGTATTGTTTTGCTTTGGCTCACAGACCTGTGGGTCCCCACACATGAACAGAGGCGGATCAAGAAGGGTGCCAGTGCAGTCGCCACCCCAATTTGGTGTAAAATGCCGTTAAATATAACTAATTTAATTTAAATTATTTTTTTTTTTAAATGTCTGAAGATTTAGAAATGAAATAATTCATTTTATCACAAAACTTAAATGTTTTTTAGTTAAAGTTTTCCAAAAAATATTTATATGAATATGTAATATATATGTGATTGTGATTAACTCAGCATATATTTCACCCCTTAAAGTCTCATGCAACCCTCTTGCCGCACCATAAATATTTCTCCAGACACACCCCTGCATGTGAAGTTCATAGCTGGACCCTTCTCCCTGCTACTACGCCTGCTATAATGATTAATAAACGTTTTCATGCTGTATACACTTTGCAATACTTCACAATAATAAAACTGTCACCTACTGTAGCAGGAAAGATTCTTTTTTTTCAGCTTTCTGCTTTCTGGGCTGTGTTAATCCCAGTGGCTCTTGCTTCCAGCCAGAGTCTGCCATGTTTTGGAAGTGTGATCAGCAGAGGGAGGTCACATATAACTCAGTCTGTGGCACTTCTCAGTGAGCACACCTGTGTATGTGTTAAGTTTACCTCTGTGTGTGTGTGTGTGTGTGTGTGTGTGTGTGTATGTGCGTGTGTGTTTGTGTGTAAGAGGGATAAATCCAGAGAGAGCGAGGGGAGGAGACAGAGACTGACAGTTGGTAATGTCGGCCATTTTATCACCTCGGCCTGTCTTTCTATCGTGCAAGTTGACTGCTTAGCGTATTGATGTCTAGGGAGTTTGTGAGGGTTTAAAATTGAAAGTGTGTGTTTGTACGAAGGTGTATCCACAAAGGTGTTATGGATTGGTCATGTGAATTTCAGCTTTGGCTTGTCTGTTAACTGGGGCCCGATCATGGGTTTGCACAGTTCTCCTTTGGTCGAAGGACATATATCCCCTCAGGGTTTGAATACAAAATGTGACTCTTTCAAATGCAACCTATTTTGATGTGTACACACACACACACACACACACACACACACACACACACACACACACACACACGCACACACACATTGTATGTCAGAAAGTGCACCACACTGACAGCAGGACTGACAGAAGAAGAAAACCAAGATGACAGAGAAAGAGAGAGAGAGGGAGAGAGAGGGAAAACAAAGGGACAGATGGAGAGATAAAGAGAAAAAACATATTGAGATGCATTAAAGAACAAATACAGAGAGGTGGTTGCTGCTATAGATAACACAGAGAGAACACAGCACGGGTACATGCATAGATAGGGGACTGGGGCACCTGCTATTTGGCCTCCTAGAGAGGAAGTGGCCTTTGTCTGAACAGATATATTGATTGATTAATTGGGAGATTGGTGCTACTGGGTGATGCCCTTTACTCTATGTCCCCCGGGTTTACATTTTCTTTTTTCTGTTTTCAATTTAAAACTATCCTTTTTTCACTATTTCTCCAGCATTTTCTGGAGGGAGGGAAGGGATGTCAGACTGTTAACTCTAACTGTTAAAATCTTTATCTTAGATCAATCAGCTGTCACGTAGCAGTGCTTTCAACCAACCATTATCATAGTTTGGAGTGCTATTTCCCTTTTCACCTGGATCTAAGTAATAATAACTGAAAAGGACTGGTCCTCATCCATAAACCCATAAAGATGCAAATGTGGCAGCAAGCCGCAATTTGAAGAAAACAACAAAATGAAACTTTAATCAGAAAACACTTTTAGAAGAAATCCAATCGGATTCATACCAAAACATTCTAGGTTGAAATGATATTTTCATTGTCTGCATGTCAATCAAAATAAATCAAAAATTCTGATTTCTGACAGATTTGAATCAGTGAGCTTAGAAGATCAGGAGTAGGATCTTTGGGTTAAAATCAAGATCATTTATCTAAACAATAAATGGACATTTTCATTATTATTTACACTGGTAAATTGGAAACAGTCCTAACAATCTTCTAGCTGCAGCCTACAAAAAAAGTCTAATGATTTTTCAGTGATCTAGTCCTTGTGTGACTCTGACGAAGGTTTTGGCAGCAGCTGCATCATCAAAGATGTCAGCCCTGGGCCCTGACAGTCAACATAATAAGATATTACTGAAAAGGTACATATGTCAAGGAAAGAGATTCAAATTCATGCTTGGCTCCATTTGAGCATTTATATGCAAGCATTCAAGGATAAGGTGAGAATGTGAAATATCCATCTAAACTGATGGAGCAATTTGTAAAACTGATTAAAAGGGCTGCACTCTCACTGCAGGTATTAATTATTAGAAAAAACACCTTTCTGTATGAAGCAGTCTACACTATTTAGAGCCTCAAAAATAACCCTACAGTTGAATCAACAACTTTTCAGAATCAGGATCAGAATCAGATTTTTCAAGTTTTTTTGGTGCATAAGAATCACAATCAAGCTTAAGAATATAAATAAAGAGAAGACAAAAAAATAGAGACAATAAAAAGGAGCCGCTACATACAAGATACACAAATACATGTAAAGAGTTAGAAAATGCATAGATAATACAATCTCTTAAATATAAACACAATTAAATAAATAAATACATTGTGACAGTGTTTTAGTGATGTATTAGAGGACTGTTGTATTGGATTGTATTAGATTGTATAGGTCTGTCTACTGTAACTACCTGTAAGTAGTATGTGTGAGTAATGTTTCCACACCGTATTGTATCTATGTGGTCCAGATTGGAATTGAAACAATTGTGACTCCTTGTTAATTTTTGGTGTTGTTCCACATAGCTAAACATTGCGAAGGACAACCCGTCTGTAGTGAAGGAGTGGGACATTTATCTCCCAGATTTATTCTCTTTTATTATAATTAGATAAAAATGTAATGAACATCTCAAAAAGGCCTCTTCTGTCCTACCATTAAGCCTACGCCTTCAAATGCCAAGAGGACAACAGAGAGAGGAGACAGCTTACCTGGGTTAATATAATTGATATAATATTAATAATATTATCATCTTCAGTCAGCTCAAATTATCTTAATTGACTTGTCAAATAATGGATACTCAACCACAGTGACCTGCTTCCTTATTAAGAAAACAATTGGTAATAAGGTAGCAACTTAAAAATGAAAAACAGCATTGTTATATCATTAAAAATGAACTGGAATTAGAAAGAACAGAAGAACACCGTTGAGAGGCGAGGGTGGACAATCAGGGACATAACAGATGGACAGCAAACACAGAGAGACAAGCAAAGAATGAATAATGAACTGATGATAGTCTCTTTCTCCTGTCTTTCCTTGCAGTTTGCTTTTTTTTTTTGCCCACACCACCTTCGACTCCCCTCTCCTCCTTCAGCCTTCGTTATTCTCAGATTCTTCCCATCCCCTAACCTCATGTTCTCCTCACTTTATCATCTGTGTTTGCTCTTCCTCTGCTTCCCCTTTCTGTACCTCCAAGCGTTGTTTCCACTATTGCTTTATCCTGCCTCTTTCTCCAGTTTTCTGTCTCATCCTTTCATCTCTGTTGTTCTCCCACCTCATTCCCCATCCTCCCCTCCCTCCCTATGGCCAACCGCTGCTTAAACAAAGTTTCTGTCGAAAGTTGAAAAGTTGAGCTGATTGGTCAGGCCGTCACAGAGCACACAACATGTCCACGCACACAGAAGGAGCTGTGCTGTGTTCTGCTTCAATTCCTCAAAAACTAAAAATGTAGCCAGGGGCAAGAAGCTGAGCCTGATGTTATTATAGTCCGATGGAGAACAAACATAAGACATTTACAGTTTTATATTTGTTTTGTCCAGAGCCTTGTACCCTAAGTGAACACAGAGAATAACTGAAAATTTGTTATAATAATAAAGAAGTGTAATGGGAAACAAGACAGATGAGGGAACTAAGAAATCTTGTGTTCTTTTCCCCTTTTCCTTCTTTTTGTATAATAAAAGCAGATGAGCGCTTGTAGGAGATAGCTTTAGCATTCAAGTGAAGAAAATAGGAGGAAGTGAGGGATGTAGGAAGCAGATGAGGAGGATGGTCTGCACTCCACCCTGCAACGCCTCCTTCATCTCCACCCTCTCTGTTTACTTTTCTTCCCTTCCTCCCTCTCTCTTATTCCACCCCATCCCTGATGAGATGCATTCTGACACTGCCACTGGCTGCCTGTTCCTCTAGCCATCTGCAAAACACACACACACGCACACACACCCATACATGCCCATAAACACACTCAAATGTTCCTTAACAACACATACTCAAACTCATATTCCCACACTCAGCGCAAAAAAACAACAACAAAAAACCCCACAATCCACATCAACACTGTAGCATTTTATACACCTTAGTGTGTCCAAAAAAGACTTAACATAACAGACAATTTTGTAGATACTAGTTTCTACAGTACCTCAGAGCCACATCTTTATATATTGTAGCACAGGAAGTAAACACCTGCAGCTTTACATTGTTGAGACATACAGTACGAATACAAAAAGAATGTCATCTTAATGGATGATTATTACTCTCAAACTGGGCCTGTGGTTTTCAGTAATGATGAATGTGTTTATAATTTCCTGCATTACCTCACCACTGACCTTTAATTAGTTCCACTTTTCCAAGACTGACAGTAGCACACAGAGGACCCTCCTAAGATGCTTAACAATATATTAGATATTAAATCTGCTACAACTGATTTTTTTGGCCACTGTGGAGCAGTCGAAAGAAGCTGTGAAGACAACACTGACTTACTGTGTTATCACCTGATGAAGCTGATATGACAAAACTGTGAGTAAACAGTTGTTGTTGTTGCTGCACATCCAGCAGTTAAGGAATAACATTATCATTCACATGGAGTTGTGTGACGAATGTAAGTCTAATATTCACCCTCTTTTGGCTATATTTTAAGTCTCTACAAACTGAGGGAAATATCTGGCTCTTTCACTCCTAAATGTATGCTCACCAGCTCATCGCAAACTTTGTCTGTCTGCTGTTTGGTGCTGGACAGGTGGTGTACAATGAGGTTTTAGAGCTTTATCACTGTTGTCACTGATGTCATGAGAACGTTAAGGGTTGAATCAAGACAGTGATGTTTTGGGGCTGAAAGATGCTAAAATGCTGTAGAGCTGAGGGGAACTGCAAAGCTCCTCTCTCATACTTATCTCTGGAGCTCCGGCAAGAGCAGGGCATTTTGTGTTGTGTTATGTCCCATTAATATTAATGAGGCCCTCGTCTGGCAGACAGTTTTTTGAGTGACGCACGACCAGCGGTATAGTTGTGACATCACGACCTTACAGTCTTGGTGGCTCGTTTAAAGACACAGTTTCTGCACATGGGCTGTGTGCATTTCTCCATAGACTTTTTATACTTTCACAGTATTCAATATTAAATAATTTCCCCCTGGGATTATTAAAGTATTTATGATTCGGATTCTGATACATCACTTAGTCCTGCTTTATAATCCGAAAAGACATGCAAATCTCCCATTCTTCAATATGGGATCTTTAATAACCACAATAAATTGCATTAAGAAGATAAATAAATAATGCAGCTGTAATGTCTTGTCTTGTCTTGTCTATAGGTGGTGCATGTTAAGAAAAGCTCCCCCTTGTGGACAGTGCAGCCTGCTAAATGTGAAGAAGTGAGTTTATGAGTGAGTTAAAACCCAGCTCCCTGAGGTTCCTCACATAACAAAGGCGTCAACAGTAGTTATACATATCTTGCAGCAAATACTTGCAGTTATTATTCCTGAGCTGTGTGCTTGTTTGTTTATCAGCCATTTGATGTTTGCGATGGGAGTCACAAGGAGGTACTGAGCGCTTGCTGGCATCGATCTTTTTATAGACTAGTGCTGTTACTCTATGTTGTACAAACTATATTTTTGCCACTGATTAGTCAAGAGCTGTCTAGGATCACAAATGATATGTAATTAGTCAATGCAGCAATCAGCTCAGAGACATCCTAAACACAGCTGCGCCAGTGTTCACAAAACTCAAACAGTCAAGTGGTGGTAGACAGGACAAATCCACTTTCTGATACTTCAAGATTTATTCTATATTGAACGGGTGAAATTTTCACTCTTAGAGCCAATTGCCCTTCAACTTCCTGGTGATTTCCAAGAGAGCCATCTGACAACCCAAAGAGAATGTATTTCATATGTTGAGCAAGTTAAAGTGATCATAACAGGGGGAAAAAAGACTTTCTGTATAAGAAATGGCTCAGAGAGTCGGTTCCTTGTGGGTGAACCACCCTGAACCTGTGGAGACAATAATGTTGCCATATTATGTTCACAAGTTCCAATTATTGTTGCAGAGACTGCATCTCTTTGGTAAACTTGATATTTCCTATTTTCCCTTTAGGGTTAAATAAAGCCACATGAATCTTACCTGAAATCACCATTTACCATTATTGCTACTATCTAGCATCACTCTCCGTTCTCTTCAGATGGTTATATTTACATAAACACAACCATACACACATGGAGGTAGACACACACACACACTTCACACAAACATATATACACACACGTTTGGTCAGAGGGCTGAGTTGATTGCGCATGACCTCTCCAAATACCAGCAAAATGCCAGCAAGGAACACACAGAGGTCTGATATAGTACGAATGCAGTGGGTACAATTAAGGGACACATACACACACTGATTTTATACCAATGCACAGCCCGCATATGAGTTACACATTTACACTATGCCTGTAACAGATAATTCATTATTTAAACCTTTGTCATGTCGAACAGTCATTCTCCTCATGAGTAAAGCTTTAAAAAATTGATAATTACAGGCTAAGAGGCTGCGTCCTTCTGAGGTTTGAGGTACAAGAAACACACACACACACACAAACACACGTACCATACCAAAAGGGAATCTTTATGGCATCTCCCAATAGAATCACATTCACTTTGTTCAAATATATTTTCTTCAGTTTTACCTCAGGGGCTCCTGGGTTGTTATGACTCAACTTTCCCTGTAATATGTGTGTGTGTGTGTGTGTGTGTGTGTGTGTGTGTGTGTGTGTGTGTGTGTGTGTGTGTGTGTGTGCGTCTGCTGTATTTGGCTGACTGACTCACCCCCTTGTGTCCAAAGAGTGATTCTGCTGACTCCAGTGTTATGACCTTAATCACTATGTGTGTGTGTGTGTGTGTGTGTGTGTGTGTGTGTGTGTGTACACTGTAGGCTTGTGTCTCTCTGTACAGTGTATCCTTATGTATTTAAGTGTGTTTGTTTGTTTGTGTATATCCTGTATGTTTGTGTTTGTGTGTTGTGTGTGTGGTTGTGTGTTGGCTAATGGGTTTTGTCAGTGTGACTGAACTGAACTGAGGTCAACACAGTTGATTAAAGAAGCGAGCTCTGCCGCTCTGCCTACACATTTACCACCACACAGTCTACCTCTCCATTCTAAGCCTCCACTTCACTGGTGCTCAGATTAAAAATTTACTGCTTGCAGTCACACACAGTAAATCCACTGCTTCACATTATTAAAAGTTTGAATGTCTGCAGGCAAAATGAGCATCCGAACTGGTATTAGTGGATAGAGATGGATGGCAAAAGAGAAAATTCTCAGACTGACGGGCGGGGAAGGGGGGGGGGGGGTCATCATCATCATCAGTCAATATTGTTTTTATTTAGATATAGTCTATCCAAAGTACAATACTCACAAGACATGACCATATACTATCCCAAATTAATACTGCTAATTCCCCACATTTTAAGTTATGTGGGTAAGGTTATGTTCAGCATGAGTCTGTAATGACTGGTTTGCCAGTGGATCAGTGAGGCATAAGTGGTGAAATTCCTGAACTTCTGTTCCATTCCAAAATTGTAAAAGTATTGGATGGTCTGGAAAAAAATGGGAAAAAAAGGAATGAGATTTAGATGCCAATCAAGTACTACTTCAGTCCTGTGGGTGATTCCCTATGAATAAAATCACAGATTAGCATTATTAGCAAAATAGAAAAATAATCACAATGGGGAATTATTTTCTATTGGAGTGAGAACACACTGAATTGTTGGATAAAACAGTGAACTGCCTTCCTTTTTACTCTACAATCATCAGTCATTGCTTTTAGCCCTTTGTCTCTTGTCTGATCTTTCTATTTCCATCAGTGTGAATAGAGTTGGCACCTGACTCCTCACACAACACAACATACAGTCGTCACTGAACCCTATGTTTAACTGTGACACACATGAATTATATAACTCTGAATTTATGCCTCAGAGCACTTCCCAACATCTTGCTCACACATTCTTTTCCTGTTTCATGTGTATGTCTGCTGTACTACTACTCTATGTGTGTTGCCATGTTTGTGTGGTTGAGAGAGTGTGTGTGTGTCTGTATATAATTTTACTGTAATGTTTGTGTTTTTGTCGTCTGTCTTTTGTTCCTCTTACAGTGAACAGTGTTACATCCGTGCCTTTGCGTTCCTCTGTTGATGTCATGTATTAAACATCGCTGTTTACAAATTCTGGTGTTTCTGTATTGTACCGAAGGTGCTATATCCAAACCAGTGGTTGGAAAAGTTGCCGAATGGATTGTCTGCATTGTTGATAATTTACTTGGAAATCTTAAATTGCATATTTTTTTTATAAATTTGTGTTCTATAAACTTAATTTTGTTCTTGCAGCTGTTTGGTTTTACAGTAATGCAAACTTACACTTCCTCCGTTTGACTGTTTGTCTTGATACATTCAAATTAGTGTACACTTCAACAGCAGTAATGCCATCAGTACAATAATATCAGTTATGCCATACTCACCACTGCATTCAATTTTCATCACTGTTAGTTCAACACAATGTGAAACGTGAAATGAAAAACAAAGGTTGTCTTCACACTGAGGTTAATGCAGAGATAAGCTGTTAAATGTCAGCCTCATGGACCGTAAGAAAATATGAGCATGATGATAAGCTACTTAAGCTGTAAATGTCACCTGAGCCTTGAAGAGTTAAATTAAAAAAGAGCTGGCTTTATATTTGGATTGAAATGGATTAATTTAGTTAGTTTAGTTACAGCCTCTTTCTCAAGCTGTATCACCTATCACTGTCTTTTAAAAGTTGCGCATTTACACACAATGTGTTGTGCCTGTGTTTTAAACCTTTAATTTCAGTTATTTGATGAGGTTGGAATTTGTGTGGCGATATAGAGACAGATGTTGACCAGTAATTTGTTTAGATATCCACAATCAAAACATGTTTGTCAGAATTTTTTTCATTTTCCTGAGTTTTGTGCATAAGAATAGTTTGAGTTCATATCTGGAGGCTCAAACGGTGAAGTAAAAGAAAAGCTGACACATCCTGCAAGCTTATTGAATAAAAAACCAAGGTCACACACAACTTATCCTGAAAAAGAATTTATCTATTGCGCGAGTTGGGGAAAAAAATATTCAGGACGAAAAAATAAAAAGCAAGGAATGAATGAATTTGCTGTTCATATGTGAATAAAATGTTTGATTTAATGAGGCATTCACGCAACTGTGGTAATTCTTTTTTATACTTGAGTAAAATGCAGCAGAGCCCCGGTCAAACCAGAAGTGGCCCGCCTCACGTCACCGCCTCTGCATATGTCCCAGGATGCACTGGGCCTTGTGGGCAAGTCTGGATATTACACAGCTCACAGAGTTGACATCAACACAGCTGTATAGTCAGAGAGTGAGTCTGAGATATGTGGTTTGTTAGTACATATTTTTTTCCCCAATGTTTGATTTAATGAGGCTCAATGAGGCTTTCATGTGACTGTGGTAATTCTGTTTTTATACTTGAGTAAAATGCAGCAGAGCCCTGGTCAAACCAAAAACGCCCCAATGCTATGATGCATCCCATGATGCACGTCACGATTTCTGTGAGATTGACAGCCGCTGCCCACTCTTTTTTGTTCTTTCGATTTTATGTTCTAATCTCTTCACTCTCCTGAATCTTCACTCTTCTACTTATCTACTCTGTTACTCTCTGCTGCTTTGTCCATATCATGACTTGTTACTTTTCAACAGTCTTAGTGCTAGGGGGTAGCCACTTTTGCTGCCTAGCCTAGTTAGCCTCTGGTCGCCCACAGCTACTGTATACTGCAAAAAAAGGAATTTTAGGAAAGTTTTTAAAAAGCCTTGTTTCTGGGAAATTTGTCTTATTTTTTGTTTAAAAAGAAAATGAATCTTGTCTAGCATGTTTTCCACGAGGAAAATTATCTTGCTTTGAGAAAACATATATAACTTTGTCTTAATAAGACACTTCTAATATTGAGATAGATTGAACCAGTAACAAGTTAATATCCCAGCAGAGAAACAAGATTATTTTCCTTATTTTAAGAGCCAACAATTTCCTCAATTCAAGAGAAAGTAGTCTTGTCCCACTGTTTTAAATGAAGCAGCTGTTCATTTTTTCATTGTTTTAATAAGAACTGCTAAACTGCCGGTGCCTTAATTCAAAACAGAATCACTTATCTTTATTATGCTGTTTGAAGAAATTGTGTCTGATTGTCAGCTTTATCCCTAATTATTAATCTTAGATTAAGGTACAAATTCTTAAATTCAGCTCAATAAAGTGACCAAAATACTTATTTTAAGAAAGTCTGTCTTATATAACTAAGTTAATCATTGCCTGTAATAAGCACAACTTGTTTAATTTTCTGGCATTATTCCAGTTGTAAGGCCCATTACAGTCTTTCAGTGGTTAGATTTGTATGCTAGTTTTAAGAATTCTAGCCAAGCAATATTAGCGTACCCCATTGGCAGATTTGTTATTGCACAATACAATCAAATTTGATAATATATAAGAACATCTAGCTTGTTTCGAGAAGGACTGTTTTTGCAATGTAAGTTTGCTAACTGTATTACGATGGGTTGTGTTTACTGTTCCGCATTTGCAAACAGGGTGTCTCTTCTACCCTTTATGGCTAATTTTTTCTGTAGAAAGACAGATCATATTAGATACACATGGGTTCCCCATCTCCTCTGCAGAATCAGTAGTGAAATAGTCATATGTTAAAGCCCAGTTTGCCTCTGTCCCTAACAGCTAAACTTTTTAAAGATTTTTGCAGCCTACAATGTTGAATATTGTTGATTAATCACTTACGACTGGCACCATCCCCAGACTGCTGTAGTTAAACCTTTACTTAAAGGTCCAGTGTGTAACATTTAGGGGCATCTATTGGCAGAATATTTAATCAATGTGTAATCACCTGAAAATAAGAATTAAAAAGTGTTTTTTTCAATGAGCCCTCTACATCATCGTTTTTGCATTAGCCCAGAATGGACTTCTTTTCACAAGTTCTGCTATTGGTCTTTAACCTCAGTGCTAAATGCCACTAAATCCTACATACTAAATCCAGGGTCTCTAAAGCTTTCATTCTTCTCAAAAGTATAAGGAGTTGTGTCCCTCATATTTAACATTAATCCTTTTGAACTTGTTCAATCTGCTTTCAGAGCCTGTCACTCCACTGAACCTGCACTTCTAAAATTGGTCCAAAAATACACTGCGGATTTCCCCTCAGTTTTATTACTGAATCTCAGTGCAGCTTTTGACTCCTTATATCACTGTCCACTATCTTTAATACTAACTTAGAGTTATTTGCTTATCCTTTGGTTGCATCAGACCTTGTGCCTGCAACCAATACCATACCATACCATTCATTTAGTTTTTGCTTTTCACCAGAGTGAGTCAGCATGAAATTCATTGTCGACATTAAACTATATATCACAAAGTTTAACAAGGGTCTGAAATAACATATCAATGCCAGACCCACCACAAAATCAAAATAGAACTCTATTTCAATTGTACACTATTACATTCCGATTGAATATTGTCTTTGATTGACAAAAGACAGAAATGACAAGCAATGCAAGAAGAAACTGTCATAACATTATTTCACATTGATGATGAAACACTGCAGCTGAAATGTTTAAATCCAATATGAATTTTCAAATTCACTGTCCTTTATTTGTAGTGTATAGATGAGTTGCATCTATAGATACATGTGTGACTGAAAGAGGTGAAATGTGAGAGACACAGAAATAAATTCAGGGCAGTCAGTGCATCTGAAGCAGAGTGGTTGATCTAGCTGCTCAGTCATGCCTACTTTGAGAACTCATGTACATTGTGTATATTCTACATCACTAATTTTAAACACACACACACACACACACACACACACACACACACACACACACACACACACACACACACACATTACTTTCACATAATGCACACAAGCCCACAGCCTTTGAACTGTGAATTTGTTTTTATTTGTCATTTTCTCTTCTCATATTTTGCCCTTTTTTGAGCTTTTATAGCTGACCTAAAACCTTTCCCACACACACACACACACACACACACACACACACACACAAACAATGGGCTAGAGTGGTTAAGCACGTAATAGAGGAAATAAATCAGTGTGATTTGTTGGAAGTAGGATGAATACAAGAGCCAAGCTTTTTGTCCACAAGTGGACAAATTCTAATTGTGTACTAAAAGTTTCTGACAATAGAAGCTGTCAGAGAATCTCCATATCTAAATTATGAAAATGAGATGATTCAAATGTTCAAACAGAGGTGGTACAAACATTTTAGACACACATCCCCTTGATGGATACTGACAGCAGAAGTATTTATAATTTGGACTAGAAGAGGCACAGCAGATGGATGGAATCTATACATTTAATTACAAAAACAAATTGAGCTTACCTCTCTATATGGTAGCTTTTTATTTGGTGTTTTTAATTTGATTTCATTGATATCAGCTTTACTGTTTACTGTTAACTCTTTTTACACTGTATCAGAGTTGTACGGTATTTAGTTACCTCTAATGCAAACAGAATATCCGACTGCCACTGCTTCATATTAAAATCATTTAACAAGCAAAACATGGGGTGGTTTTTATTGTGCAACTTGAAGTCCATATATTGACTGAATTCTTTATTTAAACAAAATGGCTAGACTGTAAATGGATACACCAGTTGTTCTTTTGTTGTATTTCTGACAAGGCAGCTGCTCAATAAGTGTTTGCTGGGGTTTTAAACTGCATTGCTGTTATCGGCAGTGCTGTGCCACAACATGAACCAGGAAATAAATCGTACATTTTTTAAATAATAGATTAGAGTCAATGACATTGTCATTGAAAACAAGTGCGACGGAACCCATCCCTC
The DNA here is from genome assembly GCF_905237075.1 of Dicentrarchus labrax. Lineage (NCBI taxonomy): Eukaryota > Metazoa > Chordata > Actinopteri > Moronidae > Dicentrarchus > Dicentrarchus labrax. The sequence continues at coordinate 2,539,874 of NW_026136722.1, read as the reverse complement.
CAGGGAAGACTGCAATCTGAATTCCCTCTAAGGTCCCTCATGTGTGTAACATTTTGGAGGATCTACTAGTCAAAACTGAAAATAATATTCATAGGCATGTTTTTATTAGTGTACTGTATACTCACATGAAAATAAGAATTGTTCTACACAGTGAGTGGGTCCTCTTTTAAGGAGGCCACCATGTTGAACTGCCATGTGTGTACAGTAGCCCAGTTTTTCATGTGTAGACATGTTTAAGGTGAGCAGTATTCAGCTGGATACAATCTGCAACTACACCGCTAAAAGCAACTAAATCCTTCTGGTCCTTTAAGAGATTCAACTTTAAATAAGTTGTTGATTTAAAAAGTTTAATGAATGGGTTTTTTTTTCCACTTAGCTCCGTCACTGCCTGCATGTGCCCCCTAAGGCCATGTACCAGATTGTCAACAGTATACAAATGATTTAGAAAAAAAATCTATCTGTTAATTAAAACCTTAATTAAAAATGTCTGAATGTACGTCTAAATATACAATATGTCCTCCAGTGTTAGACCTTCAGGCAAATCTGCAGAACAAGAACAGATTGCAAACCAAATTTTTATTGTGGACACAAATCAAAGACACCATTAAAACCACAGTATGGCGTCTCATGTTAATTGATCCATTGTACAAATTAGTGTAGACAGTCGATATCAGCAAATGGCAGAGAGAAAAGATTGCAACATTAGTCTGACGTTTACAAAAACAAACTCTCACCTCCAAGGTTCAACTGAAGGTTAAATTCTTGGGCTGATTACGAAAATGTGCAGTGCCCAAGTGCCTTTTCTCTGCTGTTGATGCACTAAGGGACTGACCACTCCACTGGCTTTGCTTTGCAACCTAGAGGACAAAACTGTGTCCAACCCGGGCCACTCCCAGGTGTAACTGTGTGTACTATAAGTAACGCTCACTCCCTGTGCAACTAGACCTCGGGCCAAAGCTATAAATAATGAAGATTGTTCTCATTTTTTCCACATCCTTGCTGCAGTGCTGTTGCAGCTTTGTGCTCTGCGCCCTGTAACTCTATGCCACGAGAAACTATTTGGACATTCTGTTAGTATTGTCCACTTTATTTATGTCTGATGAAGCAGCTTCTGCTTGGTGAACACCACAGGAATTACTTCCGCCATACTGGTATGAGATTGTGAGGAACACCTGACGCAAAATAATATCAGGTGCACTAGCATTAATGCACACATGCTCCTACGCTGAACCATAGGTATGTATCGAAGCTAACACACAATTGTGCATGCACAAACACAGAACCAGACACACACTCACATGGCAATTTACAGTAGACTGTGTCCTTGATGTGAGGACCAAGGAGCTATTTTGAGTGTCCCACTTAGGCAGTGAGGCAGCTAAAATCCATACATCCTTCTGTGGCACTGAGACACATGCACAAATATTATAGGCTCACACATATCACAAATCTATTAAGATCACATGCCTGTTTTGGATATGCATTTTTTACCCATTTCAGTTCTGTCAATAAATCAATATCTCTAATCGAATGGGGGCAGTGATTGATAATGTTGACCCTCAAAGAACCTGTTTGGCTTGCACAATCCCCTCTTGCGCTTTGATTTATTGTAGCATTGTTTTTTTTCAGCATGCATACACTTTCTCTCAGTCGCCAAGAGGAGTTGTTTGGAAATATCCTGTTACATATATTTTCTTCCCATTCAAGATCACAAGGGAAATTAAAGCACAAAAAATAGCTAATGAAGAGCATCACGGAAATAAAAGGATATCAGGGGGAGATAAAGGCTGAGGACATGAATAATAAGCTACAATTAATTTTGATAAACAAGTAAAGTGGACACGTGAGGGACATTCTTCAACTAAAATCACCTTTTTCAGAGCAAAACATCTGAAATGTTTTGACATTTCTCGAATTTTCTCTTACGTCATTAGGATAAAGCAGCACCACGCACTGTTGCAGGGCTTGAACTTAATTTGAACTTAACACACTATGGTGACCTTTAAGAGAAAAGAGAGGGGAAGACAGGCAAGGAGAGGAGACAGATAATCAGGCAAACAAAACAAAAAAAAAAGAAGCAGGCAAACAGAAACTGGTGGAAATTTCATTCTCACTTCATTCCTCAGAGTAACACAGAAAGGCAGGCAGTTAGGTAAACTGAGTTGGATAACCACTGGGCAGCAAGGGGAGGAGGGCGGGGATGAGGGAATGTGTGATTGGGGGTTGACAAGGGGGTTTGGAAAGGGGAGGAGGCGAAGAGTTGATAGAAAGAGGGAGGGTGAAGAGGATAAATGGTCCTCCCAGATGAAAACAAAAGGATGACATGAGATTGGAGGACTTTATGCAGGTAACCGACAAGGAGGGAACAGAGCGGGTGCAGTGAGTCAGTGGAGGTAGAGGTTAAGGAGAAGCGGGGAAAATGAGCAGATACGAAGGAGTGGGGGAGGTAATGATATTGCTGGGAGACAGAAAGTACAGGTGTCAGAGAAGAAACGACATTGAAACACACAACAAAACAAGATATTGCGTGTTTTTCAGCGCACTATTTCATGTGTGACTGACAAAACACCTGCATACCCTCGTGTGGTTGGGCCCCACTGCATCTCTCCCTCTGTGCCTCTATCTGTGCATGTATGTGTGTGTCTCATTGTGCGTGTGTGTGATGGCCTAGAACAGTAATGTATGCCTTCTCCTCAGCTGGGTTGATCTCATTGTGTCAAACTCGGGGCTTTGACTAATCACTCTCAAATAAGAGGACTCAGCGAACAGTCCCACACACACTCACATGACCACACATGCACATATCCACACAATAACGCAAACTATCCCAGTGATTTTCCGTCCACATCCCCATCTCTTCATCTATTGCTGTCTCTGTCGTGCTTTCAATACATCTATCTTCTTTTCCGCGTCCCCCCCTTCCCTCCAACTGTTTGCCGTCTATCTTCCCTTCGCCTCAGTTTTTCTCTTAATCAGGGACTTTTCTCATGTCCCTTTGTACCCTTCGCTCCCTTTGGTAGATTTGGTTTCATTACATTACATTTGTAGATGGTAAAAACTGACGATTGACAGGAGAGTTGGGAGGAAGACAGTACATGTGACACAGGTCACAGGGGTTGGAATCTTGTTTTTGACATGGTTCTTTTTCTGTGTGTATATTTTTAGTGTATATTAAGGAATATTCTTAACCCAAACCACAGTGTCAAGCCTTATTGAACGAAATTGACATATCGGTTGTCCGCTTAAACAAGGAGGTCAGAGGGCAACTCGGACATTGTCCTCAACAAGGACACTTCAGCAAGGGTGAGGCGCTAAAAAGAATTGAGAACAATACATCCCAAATCACTTAGTTTGAAGGAATAGTTTGACATTTTAGGAAATATGCTTATTCGCTTTCTGACCTGGAGTTAGAGGAGACTGTTTAGCTACTATAAAGACTTCAAACTGCTAGCTGTACACATTATATCTAGTTTGTTAAAGGAACAATGTGTAGGATTGAATGGCATCTAGCGGTGTAGTTACACATTACAATGCCCTCGCATGTAAGAGAACATCCGGTGGTCACGACACTCAAAAACGTGAAAGGCCCTATCTAGAGCCAGTGTTTGGTTTGTCTGTTCTGGGCTACTGTAAAACATGGCAGACTCTGTAGAAGACGACCTGCCTCTGTAGATAAAAACAGCTGAGTCTAAGGTAACACAAACACAACTATTCTTATTATTAGGTAATTATACACTACTGAATACATAGCTATGAATAATACAGTATATTCCATTACTGCCAATAGATCCTCCACACTGGACCTTTAAATCTGCACAACAAAATGCAGTGTAAAAACTACATGTTGTGGTGTTATGTGCTGGACTATTTCTTGGCTGAGAGCAGTAACTGAAGTCTTGTCACTGATAAATAGTGCAACACATAACATAATAACATAAGTTTTCGTAAAACTGTTTCCTGTTCCAGTTTATGTGCTGCTAAGCTGAGCTAACATCTCCTGGCTTTATATATTGAATGGACAGACATGAGAATGTCAAAGTGTATAATCTATTTCCCAAAACTATTCCTTAAAGATATAATCAATGGTTGGGATCAATTGGTTTTGGTTTAGAATTTAAGTGTGATAGCTGAGAGGCACAAAAACACAAGAGAGGAACCTTTAGGACGGTTGTGGTGGGATTCAACATACATGTTGTTTTAGAAATGGTTTTTAACCATTTCAGCTCACAGATTGTTGTCAGCAAAACTCAAATTGGATGCCTTCACTGAACTCCAGTAAAGTGGTTGCAAAAGTGGGTTTTGTGGATCATGAAAGGGGCTCCAAAGAGTTCACAGCAATATAAGTAGCAGTTTCATTTTACCACTTTGAATTCACGAGATCACAGTCACACTTTATATGGATGCATGGCATCTAATCATAGGATCATTTGGATGGGATACAGATTTATATTCATGTAGGACAATATCTTATCAGCTCCTGGGTAGTGTGTGTGTGTGTGTGTGTGTGTGTGTGTGTGTGTGTGTGTGTGTGTATGTGTGTCTTCTCAGCTCTGGTGTAAATTTACCTTGTCCTGGAAGCCCAGATTTACTGTTACCTTTCTAATACATGCTGAGGAGCAGGTGCATGACTGTATGATTGTGTGCCTGAGTGTGTGTGTGTGTGTGTGTGTGTGTGTGTGTGTGTGTGTGTGTGTGTGTGTGTGTGTGTGTGTGTCTTATGAGTGATTGCAGTTCGACCTTTACTTCTGGCAACGTCTGTTGGATTGCACTCAGATCAAGATGGCAAGAACTCTAAATGTGTGTGCTTTGTGTGTGGGTGCATGTGAGTGTGGTTTGATGGATGCCACAGATCATGGCTGTTGGACTGCATTGTGTTGAGCCAGCCCGGCCAAGTCATATCACATTAACACACACACACACACACACACACACACACACACACACACACACACACACACACACACACACACACACACACACTGCAACATGCCCTCTCATGAATGGATGAATGACTGAAGGCTGAGATGATAAAGAATGATTGGAAAGTGGTCTGGTGAGGATAATTTCATTCCTCTGTCACATTGTGTGTGCGTGTGTGTGTGTGTGTGTGTATATATATATAGTTACTGTATATATGCACATATACAATATCTTCTAGAGCTAAAGGTTTATGTTTATTTGCTGTTATATTTATTCACAGAGATATCTAGCATCCTGTATAACTGGGTGCTTAATACTGCTCAGTGAAACTATTTAAATACAGAATAAAATGCAAATTTCAGGTTATCTGTCTGTCTCTGCAGTTATCTTAAATATATTGTTTGTGTATTATTATCTTATATTGTTTCAATAAATTAGGACATATATGAATAGCAGCAAATTTACAAATAATATCCAGTTTCAACATTTTATAATGTACCTTTAGCACATATATGTCTCTAATGTTGTCAGGAGTTGTTGTGTATTGTATGCATATCTTTTGTCTAGCCTTACATTGCGTCATCTCACAGTGGGGAAGTCACGAGTGGTGCTGCTGCTGCTGCTGCAGCTGGCCTCGTCAGGTTGAGACACACTACTCACTGCAGCCTACTGAGGGCAGTGTGAGCCATACATTACGTACTGCTGTCAAAGTAGAGCAGCAGAACCAGCAGCAGCAGCAGCAGCAGCGTAACAGCTGGGTTTTTGCAATGTTGTGTGTGCGTCTCTGTGTTTTTGGTGGGTGTGTGTTCAGCAGGGCACAGTGCTGAAAGGGAAAAGGAAGGAGAGAGAGATAACGGTTTCCAAATAAGTAGAAGGTGCTTGCTTTTGTGGTATAGCTGCAGCAGTAATTACCCACTTTTCCACTGCTAGGAATCCACACTGCAGTGCCAAATATATGTTTGTCATGTGATATCAAAATCTCATTCTTTATACTAATAATTCTTGCAACGTTTCTCCATAGAGATGATGTACTGATGTTAAAATACTACATCTCAAACCTTTGGACATTTTTTGTGGAAATTAACATGATAACATAAACCATTTGCTTAGATACCCTTGTTGTAAGCATATCAGTGTATAGGTGGTCCGTAATACCTCATCTTGTCAATGTGAGTGCCATGCCAGCTTTGAGCTACACGTCAGCCAAGCTTGCCAACTCTGCCCCAAGTGTAACATATCTGCTCTGCTTTCAGCAACTGCCCACATAATGTGGGTTTAATGCCACAATCAATCAATACATGAATGATCAATGTAGACAAGAATGTCAATGAAGTCATATGAGACTCTGTGAGGCAAAATGTATCAGTGAGTGAGTCTTTATTTGTTTCGGCTGAACCGCTGTCATTTCCCTTCAACACAACTGACAGGACAGCAATGACATACATGGTGCACATGGTGGCCCTAAGGTCAGAGGAGCTCCCTTGTGCCTGTGATTATTCCAGATTAAAATCTTGGGATTAATTAGGAGAATCTCAGCCAGGAAAGTGGATCAAGAGGTGGCTTTGGTCAGCTTCAAGGAGTGACAGAGCCTTTGGTTTCAAAGTATCCTCCACACCCTGTACTGACTAACAGTGGCTGCTTGAATTTGATTCAAGTCACTGGTTTTTGCCTACTGTGCTGCAAATGGCTCAGGCCCATCCTACATTCAGGACATGGTCAAACCATACACCCCATCTTGTTCACTACGCTCTGCTACTGCCAATTACTTTGCTACTCCCTCCCTAAAATGGGGCTTTAGCTACCTGTCTTGGATTCACAACAGTGGAATGAGCTCCCCATTGATATCAGGACTGAAAAAAACCTTTACATACCTTCTGGTGCAGACTGAAAAGTCACCTCTAAAACCTTTTCTTTTATTGTTTTAAATGTAGCACTTGAAGCAATTTACCATATTTGATGAAGTTTGATGTAGTCTACTAGCGTGATTCTTACAATTTTTGGGTTGTATCCACTTTCATGGGCTTTCATGAGTTTTGATCTATAAGTTGTTGGCATTTTGCGTCATTGCAGGCACAATGATAATTTTCGCATCTGTAAAATGCATTGTGGGATTGTTAGCAGAAAGTAGCGTACATGCCATGGTAACTTTTTTTTCCCACTGTGGGAATTTTTGCAGGCACATCAATTTCACCCAGATTTGGCCACTCAAATGAAATGGTGGAGGTTAAATAGGCAGTGATTTCAGCCACAGCCAAGGAATCTGGATTACAGAAAATACAATAGAACAAAATAGAACAGAATAGAACAGAGTGCCTGATTACCACTGAGACTAAATAGGCCCTGACAATTCAATACGCTTGATATAGACAAAATTGTGCCAGATCTTGGCCATGTGTCGGTGCAAATATGGGTCAATTTGTGTGGCTCAATGTGTGTCCTCTTCATCTTCATTTGCATGAGTATCCATGTGCATGTGTGTGTGGCTGCACATGTGTTATTTGAACACAGAGGGCTTGGATACACCATCAAAGGGCCATTCACAGTCAAGTGGCAGAGGCAGTCTCTCTGCCTGCCACCAGCTCTAATTAGTCATTCACACTGGTTATCGCCAATCAGCATCTTCTTTTAGCTCTCGAGAGCTAACACCACACAGAGACACGCACACACAAACAAACATGCACAAACAAACATGCATCCTCCCTCCAGAAAAGGCAAAGATGGTTACAGGCATAAAGGGTATATCACTACATTGCCAGGGCAATGGAATCTGAAGCCTGTCCAAACACAAAGACTTTCAATAATAGAAATATGATACAGAGCATATACGTTTAAATAATCAGAAGCACAAGAAGCAGAAGAATATAGTTGAAGCACATTATGTACCTTTCTACAGGTCTGATGGGGAGCATATTTTTTTCTCAGTGCCACTGTGATTTAATCATACCATCAGAGCAACAAATTAAATAAATTGGGCTTGTTTTTTGCAAATCCAGAAAATGCCAGACCTCTCAGAGATTCATATTTAATTACCAAGAAACAAGATGACATATCCGCAAATTGATTTTCTCATTAAATGTTACCAGTAATGTCTGGAGGACTCACTAAAGATTTAAATTCAAATGACTTTTTGCCTTTTGTTTACTTTCTAAAAACTTCCATTTCTGAAACAACCAGGTTAATAATAGAAACATTTGAATGAAAATGAAACCATCACACCTCCATTCAAAGTACTGTAAAATGCATGCATGTACAGGCATGTACCTAAATAAGTAAATAAATTAGGAAAAGCATTCAATTAAATCCAAAAATCCATAAATGACATTTCCATAAATCAATACTATTGGTCACTGTTTATTGTCTGTCTGTGGATTTTTACAAATATTTAACCAGTGAAAGGTATTTAAACCAACAATACCGAGTTGGATGACACAATTACTGTAAAATAACTGAACAGTGTGAACAGGTTTTTTTTCAAGAAAAATTACAGTTCCGGACACACATGGGTTCTGCCTGGCAGTAACAAAATACAGGACTACAATTTGAGAACTACTTTTAGTCTGTGTTCATCAAGTGGGTTTCATATGTTGGCAGTCAAGTCAACAATAGCCAATGTTAAGGTTAAGTTTGTGAAGGTGTATAACTGTGTGGAGAAAAAAAAGCAATTAAAGCCAAATAATGTTCCATCTCTATGTTATCAAACTTAGAAGGTAAATTGACTTCAACAAACAAAACAAAAAAAGCCAAGACGGAGAGGTGGAGAGATGGAAACTGCAGGCGAGCGCAGCCACTGGCACTCAAGCAATCACTTCAGGCAATCCAACACCTTTCTTTTATGCTAATGATAGCTCCTTCCTTATCTCCATCTCTTACCAGTTCTCTCTGAGGCTCATTTGTGCAAGGCCTGGTTTTAGGGAGGTATGGAGAGAGGTTATGGTGCAAAAGTATATGAAACAGAAACAGAATAAAATGAGAAATTAAGAAACACGTCTCTATCTGACCAAGTGTGCAAGAAGCAGGTTGACCACAGGGCTGCAGAGAATAGCATTTATACGTTATTAGAAGTTTGTGTGCATTATAAATTGGGCAAACAAAAATAGAAACCTTGCAGGGAAAGCCTTTGAGAAAAAGATACTCACTTATGAGTTAGCGCCTGGTCAAATCATCTCTTTCCAGGTCAATGTATCCACTAGCAGCCACTGAATGGAAAATCAGCAGTGACCGTGTGCACTTGCCTCCATGATGTAAACCATGTGTGGTTCTAATCAACAATGTGAAACACTTATTTGCGACATCCTGGAAAACAGCCATCCTGCTTTTTTCCTCTATTTTTTTTTTTAGGTATTTTCTCTTTCGATCCTTCCTTTCAAGCTCACTACAGTGTTTCCTCTCTCCTGATGTCTCCATTTTTTCTCTTTTTGCTCTCACTTTCCCCATTTTCACCCTCATCCATCCCTTATACCCACACTCCCAACCATTTTTACGTCATCAGGCATCAAGAACAGTTTGTCATGTTAGTTTAGCTGCTCTGCAGAGAAGTGAGAGGGCTGGAGAGCGTTGACCTTCCTAAATACAAAGGCTCTCTGCATCTTAAACAGAGAGTGTTTTCTGAAAGCTGGAGCTTGCAGATGGTTGCTTCGCTGTTTATGCAGCAGGCTATTATCATGTTAGGACCCGCTGTCGCTCCTATCACTTCTCTCATCACACGCACACACAATCATAGACACACAAATGCTGAAATTCAGATTGGTAACGAGATAACATTTTCACGAAGGCTATGCATTTGGACGTACGCAATCAAGCGGCAAATAGTGCACACGTATGGAGGAACTGGAACAATCGTACAAATTTTAAACATATATGCATAACTAATTGCATTCTTTAAATACAGAATTAACCAGGGAAATAATTACAATGAATTTTGTTTTACGGGACACTTTATTGCCCAGTATCTCTCATGGACAATTATTCAACCATTGCCAAGTTTCCTTCTCTGACCACCAGCCACACATTGTCCTCCACACATTTCTATCTGTCCCTTTGTGCTTTGTCCAGCCGCCTCTCTGCCCCTTTGTGACCACACTGTGAGTAATACCATCAGCAATGCCATGTCTCAGCAAGATCTAGGATGCTGAAGGTCAATCAGAGGCCAGCGCGCCTCATCTGGCTCCTTAATATACAGTCCTTCAATTAATTTTCCAGCAATAAGAGCTTAAACCAATTTTTGCTGCATTTCTCAGCTTAGACATGAATTAAACTAGCTGTCTGTCAGCAGTGTGAGCATCATTTAATACAAATCTGAGCGTTTAATTGCACACATCCATTCATATCAACAGTGGTGGAAAGTGACTAAGTACATTTAGTCAAGTACTGTACTTAAGTACAATTGGTACTCAACTAGAGTATTTCCTGTATTTATGCACTTTTGTTGTATATTCCACTACATTTTAGAGGGAAATATAATATCCACTACATTGTGTGAAAGGCCTTGGTTAGGTTTTGGAAAAGATTTACTTATTTATTTTTTACAAATTGAATGTATGTACGTAAGTTAACTTACGTACATAACATGAAATAAGTCAACATTGACTTTTGGTTACTCAAGGGAATTTAACAGTGGTCTCCTGGATGAAAGTGTTTCTGTCCATCCACCCCAGCCTCCTCCATACGTGGACTTTCTCCCTCATTACACTAGGCCACCTCATTTCATTGGCATCAAAAAACATTACACTAGAAGGACATGTCCAGAAATTATGCTGCAGGGGTACCTATAGCATCAAACTTTGAGGCGTAAGACCACTGACCAAACAGCCGTATTTGACGAGTTGAGAGTGAGAGTGGGCTGGTAGTCTCATATATTAAGCAACCCGGCACATAAAAGGCAATAAATTAAAATTAGCCTCACACCTATTGAGCTACAAAATTAAAATTATGCCTACACATTAATGCATCTACAGTACGATCAATGATAAAATATATATTATTCTTAAATGGGCCAACAACTGGCTCTAGATAGGACCATTTGCATGTTTTGCAGCCACTCTTCATGCTTGGAAGGTGGAGGGTGAAGCAAGGGAGTTGCGATCTGAACTACACTGCTATTGCCACAAAAACCTCCACACATAAAAGTTCTGAATATTTCTTCCACCACTGCATGTCAAGGAGCATTCTTCACTTTCACACAGCAAGGAAACAACTAAATCAATAAAATACAATAACATGGACCATGGTAATGAATGTGACTGTATTAGTCTTTCAAAAATGTTGTTGTTGGCTGGAAGCTATTCAACACTGTAATTAACAAATTCATGAAAATAAATCCCACTGATGTGGAAACAAGCAAGAAAGCTTTCAAATCTGATGGCTGTTGACAGGTGTGGACCCCAGATTTCATATTTTAAACGTCCATCTGTTTCCCTGTCACTCAGCGGGAACATATGGTGGTATCTCACAAAGTGTCTTCATAACGTGACCTGTAACCTTAACTACTAAGACGAACAACAGAGCAACTCTTTGGTCAGCCTTTTGGATGTCCTATTAGGTGACTGTAGGTTCAGGTCTCTGACAGCTGCTTCACAACAAACACACACACACACACAGATAAAATGCCACCCAGCCCTACTTGTTATTCTGTTTTAGGTAAAATCAGTTTGTGTGTGTGCACAAGTGTTAGAAGGGTATGACAGCGCTGATTGAACCAAAATCGGACAATGAATACCAATCTGTGCATTCCCAATCTGTTGTGCCTTCCTTTCTCCTTCTCTGTCCTTGTACGACCAGACTTTTAGTAGCAGCTGCACAGTCGCCGTGTCTGTCAGTGTTATCTATGACACAAAGACTCTAGATACCCTTTAGGGGTCCTTCAGTAAGATCCACAGGGTGACTAGCAAAATGAAAACTTCACTAGAAAGTTTTGCACGCAGAATAAGAACGACTTCTCTTAGCATACAGGTGGTTTCACTATTGTCACCTCACAATTGTGATTAGTTATGTATAATTAAATACTATTTCAATATAAATGGTAATATCCTCCAATAAAATGTTTTCTGTATGGGGTCTGAGGTCCAGGGTTTGTCTATTTAAGTCAAGGAAAGGGACAAGGAAATGTTTGAAATACCCCTGTTAATTCCTTTCTCACAGGTATTTTTAGACTATTACTGAAGAATAGAAGTAGAATTTGAACACCTGTGTTTGAGACAACATTTGTTGCCCACATTGTTATACAGTAAAACTTATTATACTGATGTTCAAATAATCAACTTTACATTTATGAGATAGGTCATAATTCAGCAGTTTTAGAATATTAGATTTTAATCGTGTTCCTTGAAATAAACAGAAAAAAACTAGTTTACATTTGGAAATAATTAATAAAGTTTGTACATACTAAACAACACTGGGTAAAAATGTACCCAGTGTATGCAATACTGGGTTAATTTTACCTTTATCAGTGGGTAGAAAACTACCTAACAGAAGGGATGTTTTGACCCCTAACCCAACAGTAACAGGCCACGTTGAACTGCCAGGTTTCTACAGTAGCCTAGAAGGGACAAACCAAACACTGGCTCGAGATGGGGCTGTTGGCATTTTTGCTCGTTTCTTGGCCACCTTAGTTTCTTGGAAGGGTAGGGTGACGTGAGGGAGCTGCAATCTGCAACTAGACCGCTAGATGCCACTAAATCCTCTCAAAGCCAAATAAAATCACATTTTGTTTGTGATTCCATCAATCGACACCAGCTTGATTGTGTTTTAATGCGCATTGTCTTCTGAATATTAGGTAATGTCTTGGTTATGGCTAATTCTGGATGAGCTATTTATATTAATCTTCATATCTGTCTCATGAATACATCTGAATATCCAAATAAGTACAGGGCTTACCATGGAAATGAAAATTCACACAAAAAGATACATATAACAGAATAGTAAACAGGGTAAGGTGTCTCACTGTCTACAATGATAAATAAATCAGTGCCAATATACTCTTTTGTCAGATTTTCACAAGAGAGATTGGGGTATGATGTTTGCATACACCAAGTCAACAGCAGCACCCTCCATCACTGCTCATGAAATTTCACTTGAAACTTTCTGGAAATAGACGAGCCAAAAAGCTTTATGGAGTCCCTCTCGTTTTCTGTCACCAGTTTGTGTCTGTCTCCATCTCACAGTTTCAATCTTTAATGGCTTTCTTCTCTTTATATATCGCTCTCTCAGTCTGCTCTCCATCTCTGTCCATCCCACCATGTCTCCATGCACTTCTTTTAGCGTTTCAGCTTTTGTCTGAACGCCTGGGTTTCCATTGCTGTCAGAATCTCAAAATAAAACACAACACAAATGCAAAATGTTGTGGAAGGAAGAAAGGGGAGAAGGGAGGGTGGGGGAACAAATCACAAAGCGATAGGAGAAAACAGTGGGGGTTAGACGAGTAGCTGGGGAGGGTCAGGCTGCCTTGAGCAGAGTTCACTCTAGTTATCTTTCTCCTTTGATTCGCCTTGTTTTAGCTCCCGCTCTTTATTATTTCAGTGCACGGAGTACTTTCGCTGCAGTTTGGAGAGACAGACTCATCGTTGTGCCCTGCAGGGAAGAAATGCAGATGGCAAGATGCTCTACTCCTCTCTCATCCCTCACTTCCCTACTCATTTTTTCCCCTCTCCTCTCCTCCATCCCTAATGAATCAAGAGAATTAATTAGAAAAATATAAAATTAGATGACTGGAGGAATGAGGGAAAAGAAAGGAGGGAGTTGGGGGCAGAGAGAATGACACAAATAGATTTTTTTTTGTTCTTTTTTGGGCATGTAATTAATTATTTAAATCTGCCCATTGGCCAGAGATGTCTGACTATGTAGCTATGTTTGTTTTTTATTTGCGTGTGTTGGGTAAATACAGATGATTTGACAGATGTGTGTTTATGAGTTGTTCTTAAAATAATATCAGCACACGCTAAATGTCCATTTTAAAATGCTGTTTATGTGTGAAAACGATGTACCTTCACACTTGTGTTTTCGCCTTGAATTCATAAGGATCACCACCCACACTGCAATAAATATGCCAAAACACCAAACTTATTTTGGTTAACTAGAAACAAAACTGTGCATCGCATCCAACATCTGGTTACTCTGCTGAGTCTCAACTGGTTAAACCTCTGCTCAGTCTCCTCCTGCTCTCTGTGTTAAATACAGCCATTCATGATTTACACATATATTAGGACATATTTTTCTCTATCTGTTGTTTCACATAGACAACCAACAAAATAAAAATGTATTATGTATTATTGTCTTTATTGAGTCTGTATATCATGTTGTCTGATCACATCAATGTGTTGAAAAAGAGTGCAAATAAGTGCCCACATTCAAAGGCACATTGAAAAGCTGGCTGTCATAGAGTAAAATAATCGTTTCAGCATGGTGACATGGTAATGGCAAACAGATTGCCCAAGGAATTCTATTGTTCACATGACAGAAATTGTGTCAACAATGAAAAAAGGTACATAGAGAAGCTAAAATCCTGCTTTCTCACCTCAATCCACATCGCCAATTGCTGCAGTAGGCCTTAAAAAACAAAAATTGACGGACACAATCTCCACCAGTTTTGAATCTAACCTCGATTGTAATTGGATCATCAACAGAGGACGTTGGACAATACACAACAACCTGTAGAATATGACAAGTTTTTAGGTTCCAAACTAAGTTATTATTAGTCCAAATACTCCAAATAGTTAAAAACTTGATGTGCTTACTGGCACGAAGCCAGTTCCACGTTGGTGGAAAAGGCCTATGAGAGTAGATAGTGGAGACATACATCGATCAGCCATAACATCATGACCACCAGGGTGCCCAGATGGTTGTAAGCCCCATACGCAACAAACTGTGATACACTGCGTTTTCTGACACCTTTCTATCAGAACCAGCATCAACTTTTTCAGCAGTTTGAACTACAGTAGCTCGTCTGTTGGATTGGATCACACGGGCCAGCCTTCAAATCCTCACACTGCTCATTTTTCCTGCACACAACATCAACTTTGGGCATAAAATGTTCACTTGCTGCCTAATATATTCCACTGACAGGTGCCATGATAACCAGATAATCAGTGTTATTTAGTGTACTTCACCTGTAAGGGTCATAATGTTATGGCTGATCAGTGTATATACACACACACACACACACACACACACACACACACACACACAACACACACACACACACAAATCCATTTGACCTATGGTGTATGCGAGGGGAGAGAGGAACCAGCACAGTGGGGATGTCACACATCAACACCAACATGACTCACCTCATCCCCTTAAGACTCTCTCTCTCCTTTGAGTAACCTTTCCCCCTTCTCTGAATCTCCCATTATCTCTATTTTTCTCATTCTCCATTATTAACTACTCTTCCTTCATCTTTGTACCACTATGATTGTCCTCCTCCTTAATTTATCCATCATCTCCCCTTCCACTTACAAGCATCATCCTGTCCTTTTATGTTTTCACCTCTGCATTTGTTCTTTTTTTCTCCCTTCCCGCTTTCTCTCTCTTTCTCTCTCTTTCTCTCTTTTCTTTTTCTCTCTCTCTGCCGCTGCCAGTCTGCCACTACTGTCTAGCTCCCTGAGGGGATACAGTACAAGTGTTTTTGATTTGGAGCCAGGGTAAAGATGCATCAGACAGTGACAGCTGTGTGTCACACAAACATGCATACACACACACACACACGCACACACCCACACATACACACACACACATTCATGTAAGCACCAGCCAGTACACCTTCACACATATACACGTGCAAAATTGGTATGGATGCACAAAGACCTACAGACACGCACAAATGCATTCAGCAGTCAGGGGCATCGAATGTCTTGTGAGGTGTTTTCTCCTTTACAGAGGGAGGGGAGGAGGAAAAAGTAGAGAAAACAGGAATAGTCTCCCACAAAGGATGGAGAAGAGCAGTGGCTTACATTCACAATATGCTCTCTGCCTCAAATACAGTGTATAAATGATTGGAATTGTGTCTCACAAGCGGTAGAGTAGTGATGGTGTTCCCATGTCAAAGGTCATTAAAGTTTAAGTGTCTATTGATTTTTTCTGATTACAGTGGGATAGTGTGGTGAGTATAGCACTGTTCGGTCACTTTTATTGACCAGAAAAGACATGCAAGAGAAGTCATTATACTGACGCTACTGAGAGGCAACTGAGTTCTTATACGTATGTATGTATTTTACATACAGTAGTTATTTATGTGTCTCTCTCCCAGCTATCTCCCTCTAGTTTCTTTTGCATAACATCTGCCTGATAACATTTCAACTTATAGTCACTATGTGATTCAGTGCCAGAATGCATTACTTATCAGACGTACTTTTTTAGGTGGATTTTTCATGTATCATTGAAATTCTCAATGTAAAAGTCTGACGTACACTGATTAAAATGTCTTTGAAAGATAAATCCACGGAACAAAAAGCGGAATTTGAAGTAGAGCTGTGTATGAAAAAAGAAGAAGAAGAAGAATGAGAAGAAAAAAGCATGGCCTTGAGGTAGAGAAACAGAGGATTTGCTTCAGTAATGCCTACTGCAGCACACTCTGTTCCCGAGAAGCCATTAGGAGTTACAAGGGTTTACGTGTTGGCGTGCACACAGACTGTTTGAATTCACTGCTGGCCCTGATCCAATGTCACTTCATAAATATTAAAAAAACATGTATTCACATACAGATCAGTGTACAGTACAGCACAGGTTAGAACTTTCAAGTACAATGTTCATGCCTCACCCTGAGGCCCTCGATTTACCATGTAGTTGTTCAGGTGAAGTAGGGAGCAAAATGACTTCAGTGTGAGAAAACAATTAAACAGACGAAAACCTTAACTCAAATCACCATGGCACTTAAAATGTAAAAGATAAACTTTGAGGACCCTCTTATAGAGAGCAGAACTCCTGAGGAGCAGTACAGAATGTAGGAGGTGCAACATGCCCAGAGAGTAAAGCCAATGGGTACAAGGGATAGATGATGAGAATCCCACCCCAATTTAAGACCAGAACTGTCACTGGTAAGCCACTGGGCATTGGGGGCCACCACGAACATCCCAGTGGGACTTCCTTACATGGCTGGACAGTCAGAATATCTAGACAAAGTTTTTGTCTACCTGAGGTGCATTTAAAGAGTTGGAAGATCATAAATTAGCTTAATACCACCTGATGACAGGATCCCTCCTGAGAGGAAAACTGGAGTGGTGTATGACATGACAACAGCTTCAGTGAACATCTGCAAAACAGCAAACTCCCTGGGCAAATGATCAAGAGAGCACTGGAGACAAGTTGGAGAGATAAGAGTGGAGAGAAGTTCAGTCCACAACCGCTTACAGCATCAACTGGGAAAGTTAATCGACCAGGTTGACTGTCAGTGGACAGCCAGAGGAATACCATGGAGGCCATTCCCCTCCAACCCCAGATCAGGTAATCAAAAGAGGTCAAACCTCAAATAATGGAAAAGCATGCAAAAAAATTTGATGGGAATATGGATTTAATGTTTCTTTCCTGTGTTAATAAAGGGAACGTTATATTCTCATCGCTCCACACAGATGATCTGGAGTGACGTATTTTGTGTCATGATTTATTTTCTGAGTCTGTTTCCATTGCAATTTAGCGCAGTTTGTTTTATTGATACTCCAACTTTTGCTCCGCAGCCAAACATAAAAATTTTGCTTTAATAATGGTATCCTACCTCTTCTTCAAAGTGTGACGGCCCTTGTTACCATGGTGGTATTTCTTGCTTGTGTTATTCTGACAGGAACCAGACGAGGGGAAACTTATTAGACCTACACCATCAGAGCAGCCAAATGTCACACACACACACACACACACACACACACACACACACACACACACACACACACACACACACACACACACACACCCAAAATGTCTTCACAGACACAAACCTACTGACAGACAGACATACACAATTCTCCACCCTGCCATTCAGGCACGCACATAGTATGTTCAGATTTACTTACACATTTAAGTACACATACTCTCTCTACATAAGCAATCGGCAAGCAAAGTATACACGTACCCACATGCACACACACAGGCTTATCATACCTTTGCCAGAGGCCTTTGGAAATGCCAGCAAATAGCTCCTCAGAACAACAAGGTGTTGCATTTACTTTCTCAAAATGCCACAAGTTACACACGGCTAGATGAAGGCGAGAGCAGGGGAAAAGGGTGAAACGAAAGAAAACGAGAAGGAGAGAGCGAGAGAAAACGAGTAGGAAGAAGTAATAACATTAACACAGATTAACATACTTTGATTCAAAATTTAAGAGGGCTATTACAAGCTAATTTCACTAAACACACATTTAAATTCAGGCAGAGTAGCAGAATTGATAGCTTAATTAAATACTGGAGGGAGGGGGTGACAAAAGGGGGGAGCAAATTGAGTCAATGAAAGGGGGATGGAAGGGGAAAGAAAGCGCAAGGAGAGTTGCGTTGGTATGTGCTAGTGGGGGAGAGAAATAATGTCCTCTCTTCTCTATTGTACTGTGTGCTAGTCCGTTCATTCACAAAAGAACCAGACAAACTGTTTCTTTAGAGATTTGAAGTCTGTAGGGAGTATTTTTGTGATTGGCATCTCTGGCCTTCCAAACTGGGTTCGTAACACTTTTGCATCAGAAGGAAGGATACCATGTCCTTGATAAATACTTTAAATACTTCGTCATTTTAATGATAGCTGTTGACTGACACTCTTTACACCAGATCCATTTTGGACATGTTTTCAGTTGTCCGTCTCACGTCTGTCTGAGGGGACATGCTTTCATTTTAAAGTCTGAAGCTGTCTACAACAGCTACATAATGGCTCGCATTCACTTAACTCTTTTTACTTCCAACGTATGGACCTTCAACAACATTGATTGACAGCAGAGCAACACTGAATGCATTCAGTGTAGACACTGATGGAGGACCTCAGCTGCCACTAATGTGCTGCTTTCACTATGTAACTGGTGTGGACAAGGAGCTTTTATGTGATAACATTTTTTATTGACGCAGCAGCCACTGTTTCCAAATCAAACTAATTCTACAGATACATCAAATATTCATCTGCTGTACAGTGATCTTTAGCAGGCTTCCATCACCAAACATGTTCAGTCAACAGTAAAAGTAGTCTCAAACAGTTTCCAGCATTCAAGTTTTGCATTTAATTACATCTACATTTCAGCAGTACCCTTTAGAAAGCTACCAGATTCAGCAGCACATCAAAATTACTTACTTTTGAGCTGCTTGAGTTTTTATATTCTCACTTTTGACATTATGCTTGTTGCCTACAGTCACTCTGCTAATGTATTAACATGAATCATCCATGTCTCATTCTGTCCTATTTGCCTCTCCTTCTCATCACATTCAGAGCTTTCTAAAGGTAGAAAAAAGACCTACTGTATATATTGCCCTGCACAGAAAACATTGCAAACACACACACACACACACACACACACACACACACACACACACACACATACACACACACACACAAACACACACATCTTTAGTGATTCTGAAATTGCCTGAGAAACAGCAAGAGACAGTCATGCACCCTCTCCAAATTGCCTCTCTGAATGTAGACGAAGAACATTATATGCTGTGTCTCTTACCTAAATTGTCTTTTTATGGAACTAATACCTGGCTGAGATAGAGGAGACTACTGCCCTAATATGAACGAGAAGATCCTTTTACTAGCAAAGAGGTTGTGATTTGTTACCTCTACATTCCTCTACTTTATGCACGAATTGAACAGAAATGAGTGTGTGTCTATTGCAAGCAAGCTAGCTATATATAAATAGTGTTTGATTCCACCACTATGTGTGCGTATAATAGTGCTGTGTCAGCAATGAGCCTACAGTCTGCACCTTCCTCCAATCAAAGGGAACTAAATGATCATCAATGACTGATTCTTCTCCCCTTACCCAACCATGCAGTCTTTAATCTGTCAGGCTCTCCTTTTCCATTATTTTCCTTAATTTCTGCATTAATATTGTGGAGCAGCTATTTAGAGTACATTTCAGAGACGGAAACATGTAGCTGAGAGAGCGTTAGAGAGAGAGAGAGTCCATTGCTGCTGATTTAGGACTTAGTAAAGAGAATAAATTGCTACTATTAATTCTTGCTTAAAGATGTAGCCTGACTGGGCACTATGCCAGTACATACCGCCTATGTAGGTGCCAGCACACACACAGACACACACCACACACTATGGATGGGTTTAGAGTTCAGTAAAACAGCCAGTGCTGCTCTGCAATCGGGTAAATGACCTGGCCATCAAAGCTACACCACAGCACCACAGCTGAGAGCAGAGAGTGTAAGAGGAAGTAAGAGACTCCAAAAGTCTTCCTGGCAGAGGGAGATCACAAAAAAAATCAGAAACAAAATGCTGCCTTCACGGATTCAAGCTGAAGTAGAGAAGAAGGTTGAAAAGAGTTGAAGTGTGCTTTTTGATTCCTTTTTTAATTAAATTATCAATACTGAAAGTGTCTGCAGTGTTAGACTCACAAGCCAGTATCTAAAAGCTCAATAGAGACTGAAGACATTTTCTTGGCTTTTGTTGCTAAAACTGGAGGGGAAACAATTAGAGAGTAAAAAAAACACCTGCATTGCAGAACCACTCGAAAATCTTTAGGGTGGTGACATGTGCAAGTATCAGGAAAGGCGTGTCCTTGAAGTAAATGGTATATGTTTGTTAGTGGCCATTCTTGCCACTGTTCTGTGCAGCAAATTTTGTGTCTTTAGATAGAATAGAACAACACAAATATTGGAATAATGACATCATTCGTCTGTGCCTTCCAAAACATATCCCTTTTGAAAGATTAAACTGTACAATGCTACAAACCTACAAACCTACAATGTTAGGTTAGGTTTAGGCTTACAATAACAGCTTGGGTAATTTATAGAAACATTGTAATTTGGGTTAAAATTGGTTCATTTGACAACAATCAGCTCAATTAACATCATGCTTAAAAAAAAGAAAAATGTTGACATTGTTTTAAAAACTGGTTTTGTTGACCCATCCATCCATCCACCCTGACCTCCTCCCTACACAGATTTCATCACTCTATAATTATGTCACTGCAGTTGGTACAGGGCTTTGTCTCTTGGAAGTAAGCATATGTCATTTGGGCAAATGACTGATGCTGGAGAGGACAGTGTCTTAAACAATATGGCTGATCTGAATCGTGGTCTGATATGAACAGAAGCTGCTAAGCAGAATCTCCAAATGAAATGTGTTGCATTTTGGATTTGTATATGAGTAACCCAAATTTCACACCAGGAGATGTCAGTGGCACTATTGGACGCTACAGAGATGTACAGCCCTCACTGTTGTCACAACTGATTAATGCCAAAAATACCACTCAAAATTATTGGTATCTTAAATCCTCTCAATGCAAAGGACAGACCAAAGCACTGTCAAAAAGATGTTTTTTTCATATTTTCTCATTTGATATTTTCATCCCAAGTTTAAAGTGTGGCACTTTTTGTTCTACTCTTCCAACATGGCATGTGTTAGTGATGCACATGAAGTAAAGGTTCTATGAAACCACTTATTCTGTTTATACGCACTGTGCTGAGAAGTGACGGTGTGCGTTTCTTAAGTTAAAAGAGATGCTGAAAATGACTCATCCTTCTTTAAAGTGTAGTGTGACTGATTTTTGAGCGTGACTCCAGCACTAAGTCAAAGTGAGAGCACCAGTGTGGAATACTGACCTTTAACATTTAAAGTTTCTGAAAACCACCAAAGAACTGAGTCATCCAACATTAGTGTGTGTGTGTGTGTGTGTGTGTGTGTGTGTGTGTGTGTGTGTGGTGTGTGTGTGTGTGTGTGTGTGTGTGTGTGTGTGTGTGTGTGTGTGTGTGTGTGTGTGTGTGTGTGTGTGTGTGTGTGTGTGTGTGTGTGATGTAATTGCCAACGACACATTAAGCTGTGGGGAACTGGCAGAGTCATGATGTGCAACCTCATATGGTATGGAGGTGATGTGACAGATCTCAGTGCATGCACATCACCAAACACACACAGATATGGAAACACACACATACAGATGCACACACAGTACAATGTGTCACAGGTCTGTCATACTATCCTATTTAGATGTGCATCCCCTACATTGATGTGCCACTGAGTAAAGCTCTATATTTAGATCCTGTTGATTCTTTACTACAGTATGGAGAATCAGTGATCATAACAACATTAGCATGTTACCGAACTTTACGTGACAACATGTTACAAAGGGGTAGTTATACTAAACTTTTTACAAGATTTATTTTTTGTTATTAATTTAAACAAACAATTTATTACACATACATTTATTACTTAAAAAGGAATTTGATATTTGATATTTTAGGAAACATATTATCCATTCTCTTGCTAGATAAGAGGATCAATACACACTGTAAAAATTAACACAAAATTGAGTGGAATCAACTAATCTTTTCTCATTAACTTAATGTTAATATACAAGTTGTATTCTTTCAAGCTGATTAAACTTAAAATGTTTTGTTTTTATTCCAGACCCATTCAGAAAGATTATATAAACATTAGTTTTTTTATTTTCCTTGAAGTCATCTGACTTGAAATGATTAGTTCAATCAACTTATAAAATTAAGTTTCTAAATAAACATGATCAGTATATTAGCAGACTTCCCAGCATGCATTATTTAAATATTAAAATGTATTTATATAGTTAAAACTTTCCTGAGACTCTTTTTTTTATAGTTTGAAAAAAAACAAGAACAAATTATGTAAACTTTCTGTGTGTCTCTAATATCTTTTATAATAAGATTTTATAGTCACAGGTGTTTGTTGCCACAATAATGATCAATGTGAACCATGCTGATGGTTAGTACTGAATTCAGTCCCTACCCTCTTATGAGTAAAGTTAAAAAATTCAATGGAAGCAGTTTCACATTGTCTTTGTGCCAGGGCTGGAGCAAAGTAGCTCTGACAGGAGTAGCTCTTGCTGTAAATTATTTTTGTGGAATGAAAATAACTCTTCAAAAACTGAGAAAATGTAAAAGGTCAGTGTCACCAAAGTTATTGGTGTAAATTTCTTAAGCTTATTGAACATGTTCAGTTAACTTAAATAGCTTTTACAACTCAAATAAAACTTTAAACAAATTTTCCAACCTTACTTCACTTAAGTCACATTTGTAAGGGAGTAAATTATATTCATATTTATTTTGACTTCATTTTAATTCTGAATCTACTAAAAAATCAATTTGAGGGCTGCCTCATGTAAATCAATTACAACCTTCACAGAGTCATTGTATGCCCTCCTCTGACCTTCTGTGTCAGTTATTAGCTCCATTGCACCATCTGAACCAAACTTTGTAATATCACATTATGATGATCTTTTACGGTCCATGTTTGAGTTATAATGATATCTGTTGGCAGCAACCCTAGGTGAAATTTCATTTAGCTTCTGGGTTTGGCACCCATAGTGGAGTGTTTCCTGCTGCTCAATGAAAGATGATGTAATTTCTTCTCTAATCTGGGCCACATTGGTGTCTGCAGAACAGAAAGTTGCTTGCAGTTGCATGCAAGATGAACCCATTTTAACCTGCATTAATTAAAGGACCAGTGTGTAGGATTTAGTGGCATCCAACTGTGAAGTGGCTGTGCAGATTGCAACCATTTGAATACAGCTCAGCCTTCCAAGCATAAAGGAGGAATTAAAGTGGCTGGAAAACTAGCAAGAAACGTGAAAGGCCTAGAGCCAGTTTTGTTTTGTCTGTTCTGGGCTACTGCAGAAACATTGCGGTTCAGCTCCTTCTGTAGATAAAAATAGTTCATTCAAAGGTAATGAAAATGTAATGATTGTTATTCTCAGGTGATTATAAAACAATGAAAACCAACATATGAATATTATATTTCATGTCTGCCAGTAGATCCTCCTAAATGTTACACACTGGACCTTTAAGTCTTTCAACGTAAAAGTTAGATATGAGTGTAGTATCACTGGTTCAGAGATTTGTTTATATATGTTTATATATTTTAGAGGTTGCAAGGGACTATACAACATTTAATGCTCCTGTAAATATTTAGAGCTTAACAATTGTGTGGCCTCATGATAAAAATAAAATAAATCACTTTAAAATGCAAACATCCTCATGTGGACAGCAATCTACTATGTACAGTTAATCTTTAACTACACAAATGTATCATTTTCAATCCAAATCTACATTTCAACCTTTGAAAAATAACAAAGAAATCTTTAAAGCCAGCAGCATTTTAATCCCAACACTTCCTACTTTCTTTTTTTTGTTTTGTTTTTTGGTAGTGTTACCCCACTGTCAAGGCTGTATAACTCTCCATTATTACTTTAAGTCTTTCCCTCTACTCTCCCTTAATGCTTACTTAACACTGGAGCTTGCCTGTCCACCAGCGAGTCTCCAATCAGTCCGCTGTATGGTGTTAAAGTCTTTTCAATCTGTGCAAGTGAAGAAGAAAGATAATTGGAAACAATCGAGGAGAAAGTAAAAGGCACTGAGGCGAGCACGGTTAGGAGATGTCGGTGTGGGAAAATGTTGCCTTTTATCGCTGTGAGACAAAACAGCGATATCAAACATAATGATGCGCACACATGCCTTCACACACCCTAGCAATCACACACTCATACCAATAGGGGTAATGATTATGCAGCTTATCAGTTTACTGTTTTTCAGAGAAGGCAATAACAAAGCTCGAACAATAATTAAGCCATTAGAAATCAAACTGTCAGGTTCAAACAGACTGGCTTTATCTCTCTCTCTCTCTCTCACTCACACACACACACACACACACACACACACACACACACACACACACACACACACACACACTAAGACTGACGCACATTTGTTTAACGTTCCTTTTACTATACAATTTGTCAGAAAGGGCTTGTATTATTCTGCTGCAATTTACAACAGAGAGTGCAGAACAAAAAGTTGCAACTAAAATTATAATACCAGAACATTAATGGCTCAAAATCTTCTTGCTATCTTATAGTTTTTTCTCTCACTGCTCAGTTTAAATGCTAATGTATGCAAGGGTTCACATTTCAGCAGCACCTTCAGGTCTTCTGTTGTGTCTTTGTGCTGTGTTTCCCACAGATCACTTGTCAGTCAAGTGATCTGATGGAAACACACAGTGACAAACATACCAGTTCCTGCAGAACATGTAAGTCTGAAAAAATTACTTTCATGTCAGTTGTTAACTGACAGCAATGAAATGGGGTGTTGGTGTTTTTTTTTTCATGTTTTAAGCACTGCTTGAATGTAATGTCATTGATTGGTTTAGAAGAGTATAACTATACAACATCCAACACACAAAGAGACCAACCCCGTATAACTGGGGTAATACAGCAATACACACAGTTGTATAGTTATCTTATTGTCAATAAACCCTATGAAAAGATGAAAACCAACAATATGTTATTCCATCTTTCTTTCTTTTTTGTTAACTTTCCAGTGTTGTTTGTGGCATTCAGCATCAAGCCCACTCTTTCCAACTGAAAATTAAACAGAAAAAGTAGGTCACAAATATACAGTTAATTTTCTTTTTTTAACTCAGTGATTTGAAAATGTTACTTACACAGGAATAAATGGTGTATTTATTAAGGGATGTTTTCATCTGCTAACTGTTACACATTTGTTGACTAGTGAGCATTCACAGCAGCAGGATGGTGTATATGGGACTGACTCAACATAAACAAAAGCACCCATGTTCATCGTAATGAAGGAACATGTCTCCCAGTGCAATGCTGGGAAACATGCTCATTAATGTGTTTTTAATCATTATGTTTTTTTTTTTTTTTTTTTGACAAAATAAGCTATATTAGGCTTTAGATACACTAGAAATACAGGAATGAGAAGTGTTGCCAATTAGAGAGCTTGGCCTGCAATAAGGATCGGTTCGGGTGTGGTGTGAATACATCAGGGACAGGCTAGGCTAAGGCAAACATGTCAGGCCTGTGCTGACCTATGGTCGGTGCCGTCTGTCCTCCTCTACTTCATTTGCTCCACTCTGTTGTCCAGTAATTGCACTAATTTTTGCTGCTGTTACAAAGGATCTTGGTGTCTGTGGATTATTTTAGGTCTCCTCTCTGTTTCACTCTGCCTTCCCTCTGATAACTAACTGGGTGTGTGTCTATTACCTGACCAGAGCAAAAGCACATGTAGACATACTCAGACTGAATCAAGGACAGGCACAAAGTTGCCCCAGCAACAGCCCATGTACCCTCTTTGGCTGAGCTGCCCCTCTGGAGGAAAAAAATTATTTTAGTTAGTATTTTTTGCTTTGTGGCTACATAAATACCCCATAATCACTGAAATTAGACCACATTAAATTGCCATATCATCCAAACTTTTATATCTTCACAGGACAGATATAAGGAGGCCCAAAGAAAAAAGTATAAGTGTTTATAAGTGTTCTGCCAAGCGATGCCCCTGCAAGTCCTGGGACTGAACCACTTACACATGTGAACATACACTAGTGCATACCCACAGTTACTTGCACACTTACAAACAGGCCAGAGGGACACATTCACATTCACATCTCACACAAGCAACCACACACACTTACAAAGACACAACACACACACACACACACACACACACACACACACACACACACACACACAACACACCACAAAGACAAAAGGTCATCTTTTTTTGTTTTAAACATGTCTGACCTTTGAGTTGTTGAAACTACATGTCTATGCTTTACATTTAATTTGTTTAAACAGGATAAAATATGGATGATATGCTTGGTACTGTGGCGGCAAAGGAAGACTAAGATTGTGAAATTGTGTGTGTGTGTGTGTGTGTGTGTGTGTGTGTGTGTGTGTGTGTGTGTGTGTGCGTATGTGTGCGTCCTTGCCAAGGTCTCAGCAGGCTTTAGAAAGAGAGCTAAGGCAGCACTTGAAAGGGAACAAGAGAGACAACAAGCAAGTAAAAGAGGAAAATGAGGATGTAATGAAAGAGGAACATGAAAGTGTTTAAAAAGCTCTGTGACGTCTGTCGTTTTGCAGAGGTCACTCTACCCAACGTTGTAAGAAAAAAGTGACAAATAAGAAACTTACACTAACACATTAGTACACATTACATTGACACTGATCTGGATTGTAGCATATAGAAGCTACCTGATCACTCTTTGCACTGTCTTACTTACTTCAATGCCAAAAATATGAAGCTTAGGGTGTCAAGAGCGAATGCATTATGCAGCTGACTAGCTATAAAGACCTCTTTAGTTTTCAGCAATGTGGACATGAATAAAACATGTGTTCAGTATATATGTGTGATCTATTTAAAGGTCCAGTGTATAACATTATGAGGCTCTATTGGCAAGGTGGAATATAATATCCATGTTTTCATTAGTGTATAATCACCTGAATGAGTCGTTATGTTTTTGTTACCTAAGAATGAACCGTTTATATCTACAGGTGCCGCGGGTTGCCTTCCATGGAGTCCGCCATGTTGAACCGCCATGTTTCTACAGCCGAAGAAATAAACCAAATAATGACCCTAGAAAGATTTATTCTCGTTTCGAGGCCACCATAGTTTCTCCTCCACCCATGGAAGGCGAGGGTGTAGCGAGTGAGATGCGATGTGTCAATTTTAAGACAATTTCTTAGATCTGTCTCATGAGTGTGTGAGATGTAGTTAAATAAAAAAAAAAAGAATATGCTACAATTTCAATTTTCAGCTCTGTCTTCTTGCAAGATCGATTCTGTCTCTAGGGAACTCTGACAAGTAGATGAAATTCTTTATCTCTCCATCTCTTTCCATCCCTCACTCACACACACACACACACACACACACACACACACACACACACACACACACACACAGACACACAGACACACACACTCTACATTGTTCTACAACATTCAACAACTGAGCTAAAAGGATTTGTATTTGTATCTTTGTACCCCCTGTCCCCTCTCCTATAACAAACAGAAGGACAGAGAGGGAGAACCATTAGTAAACACACACACACACACACACACACACACACACACAAAGGATAACACACTGTATATACACAACAAACAACATAATATTGCCTTGCAACTGTCTCACTTCCAAATCATTCCAGTGTGCCCTACCACATACAGTATAATACGAATATACACTGTGTGTGTGTGTGTGTGTGTGTGTGTGTGTGTGTGTGTGTGTGTGTGTGTGTGTGTGTTTCTGGTTGTCTCTCCTTATTTGACCTAATTTTCAATTAAAATAACCAACGCTTAATTTACAGAATTTAGAATTAGAGTTAACATGTATCTTCAATTCAAACCATCATGTTGGGTGTCCGTACAGTAAAATATACATATTTTTCGTTTGTTCCTTTAATCCTATCATTTCTATCCTCGGACAAGGGTCTCCACAAGGACAGAAAGATGCTGAAAATGTTCCAAAGGTAGACCATTTTTCTCACCTCTTTGAGGTGATAATTCACACGAGTGTTGTTTTCTTGGCTTTGGCAACACTTGAGGTTATGAGAGGTTATTGCTTTGCTGTCTTGCACTCAATACGAATACTGACCAAAAACCCTGTAATAAAACAAGACTGAGCTCTGTGAGACTATTAGAAAAAGACATGGTAAAATTAAGGTTCAAAGCTTATTTTTGAATCATAGCTGTTGAAGAAAATGTATGATTAGCCAGATGGTGATCTCTACATAAAGGACTTCTGGGTTTTATGTTGTAAGCATGAACGTGTTAAAAATATTTATGTGCAGCATTAGTTTCAGTTAAATAAAAAAAACCACATACACATACATAGTAATACAAAAGTGTGTGAGAGTGTGTTTGAGTTTGTATGTGTTACTTTGGATTAAACCATTAGGAATACCCAATCGGAACTATTGATCCCTTGTTGTTCTCTGGTCCTTCTAACTTGAAAGGAGACTGAACAAAAATCACACACACACACCCACCCACCCACCCACACGTAAGCCTTTGTATTGTTATTCTTTGGTTCCTCTGCTTCTTCAGGCTAATGCTAATAGCAATGTTTAGAAAAGATCCATAACCATAATTTTTATAGGCTGAATGTGTAGTCAATATGAAAACCACTTGCTGGTTGGTTTCTTTTCCTGACTGAAGGTTTATCTCGCAGTTAATAGCACCTGTTTCTCTGTAGCACATGCTGTGTGCAAAGCTGCTTTCTCTTTTTCACTTTTCTTGTCTAGTCTGAAAGAAAGCTTTATAGTCAGTCTCTTTAATTCTGACACATAAAAAGAAGAGTACATTGACAAATGTAGAGTATATGTATGCAAATGTGGGGACTTATTTCTTCCAGCTGCTGTCATTTTACAAATCTGCTTTAGTGCATGTTGACACACATACAGTATACAATCACATATTTTCTCTTGTTCTCTCATTGATCCCTTGCTTAATCTAAACAACCTTATCATGCCGATATGGTAAGTACACTACCACAACAAAGGCCCTGCTTTGTCAGAAGAAACACAACCCACCATTGCTGTTAAAACACAAGAGAAAGCCAAGCAGTGGAGAACAGGAAGGAGTGAGTGAGGGAGAGAAAGAGGAAAAGAGCAGGAGGCAGAGAGGCCTGGAGGGAAGGAGGGAAAAGATAGAGAAGGGAAGAGGAGAGGAAAATCTTAAAGCAAGGGGAAGAAGAAGGTGAAGGGAAAAAATGAGTTTGGCCATGACAAGGTTAGTTATCTCCCAAAGCACCTGGTTAGGAGTGAGGCGCATGGAGTGAGAAAGGCGAGAAGAGAAAGATGTAAGGGCAGAGGGAAAATATAGCTGTGTGTGGTTATAAGCTTAAAAACAGATAGCCTTCATTAATTCATTCAATTACATTTACAAAGGCAGAACATAGAGCAAAATGATTACATGAATAGCAAAGAACAGAGAGGCTAAGACAAGCAGAAATAAAGAATTTCATTTATTGTCTTTCGGATTTCACAGTAATTCACATTGTATTTAAAAATAAATTATATAATAAGGGAATATCTTTGTTTGAGCAATATGGGAAAACTAAACACTAAGAAAGAAAATTGAAAACTTAAAAATGGTAATAAACCAAAGTATGCTGTCTGTATGGTGTATGTGTGCATGGTGCACAAATTCCATCATATCACAGGATAATACACAGTAGAAAATAGTTATACTCTTTAAGTAAAATATGTGATAAAAATACATTTTGTCTTTAAAAACGACGATTTACTGATAACACTTCCAAACTTAATGTATTATTTTTTAGCATATAATAATAAGTGTTTTTAGAAAAAGTATGGATAAATGCATTCAGCCACTACCTTTTTTCTCAGCTTGGACAAGATCTGGAGATAAAGCAAAACAAGAAGCAAGAAAGAGCTATACATAAGATTGTAGTACAATTTATAGCATCAAAGACACTAGTATCAAATTAACCTTGCAATGAAATGATGACCTTGATCCTAAAATTTCAAAAGGCGATGCTTAGAAATGATAACTGATGTTAAAAGTAATATTAAGTATTGTTGATTGAACCAGTTAGAAGAAACCTTGCACTGCGAAAGTAAATTGCGCTATGACCATGCAAATTTCCAGGTGGAAAATATGGAAAGATAAAGAATAATGAAAAGAAGGAATAAGCAGGAAGAAGTGGCTGTAGCCAAAGAGATTAACAGAAGAGACTGTGTACAGGAGGAAGAGAGCAATGGAGGGATGGAAGAGAGGAGGTTAGGTAGGTATGTGACCATGAGATACAACACAAGGCGCGGTTATCTGCTAACACACCCGGTAAAAAGGCATAAATAATGTAAAGCTGACAGCACAGAATATATATTGGACTTCTAATATGTAGAGGCTCAAAGTAAGGAGGAATGTGCGTGTGTGTGTGTGTGTGTGTGTGTGTGTCTGCAGATCCCCCCCCCCTTGAAACACATCTTTTTTTAAACTTAAAGGCAAAAATTAGAAATGATTTGTGTTATCTGTAAAATCACAACATAATCACAATTTTGAGTACGTTTCACATGACAAGTTGTTTCCTTTTCGTTCCACAGTTACATACCTGGCACACACTTTCACAAAATGGTTAGTAACATGAACACTTACAGTTAGAAAAGTGCTGGTCAAGTGAAAGAGGTGATCCTCCAGTGCTCTCTTGAATATTACCTTAAGGACACAGTATCTTCTTGGCACAAAGATACCTGCAGTTTACCAGTACTGTAAAGACAAGTTATGAAAAGTAGTGTTACACAAAGGAAGAGGAGATTATGAGCAAGGTATGAAATCATTTACTTCACTTTCAGTCTTTATACAAGTAGAGCTGATTTATCAAAGTGGACGAAGTGGACATCAGTAATGTGTGATGATACACTGCTGTTAAATGTTATGTAGGTACTCCAGTAATTTAGTTTTGGACTTTGGACTCAAAATGGAAGCAGAGCATAGGTCACCTATTGTGAATTTTAGTCCTTATTATGGGTCAAGCTCCACAAACACTGAATTCTACACCTCCCACAGTGCAACTTAATAGCATTTTTTTATTAGACCCTCCCTGGTCTCCAGAATAGTAGCAGATAACCCTGAGGACATCATCAGCAAAATTTGATTTACTGATTTAGTCCCTCCAGAACCACAGAGGACATTATACAACTGTTTTCACTGGCTGTGCAGTGCTCCCCATGATGAGTAAACTGACCTTTATGTGTAAAATTGGTTGGGAATTCCCCTTGAACTCCCTGCTGATTCCTAAACCGATCAGGTCTTTAACACACACACACCCAGAGTGACAGTGTGGCTTTTCAGTGGACAAGACCATTGTGATGTAATGCTGTACCAATATTTGCTTCCAAATGTTGCTCTCTCTCATTCTGCGAGTGAATAATAGGTTCCTTCCTGAAAATGTGATTCAACCTCTAGCGTGACGAAGGGTGAAATGTGTGAAACACTAAGTGCACCAAAATCCATAATGAATCATCAGTGTACTTATTTTAAAAACACTGTGAGAGAGAGGCGTGTTTGGCGAAGGAGAGAAAAAAAGATGAGAGTAAAATGATGGCTAGGGAAGCGTAAAGAGGGCAAAAAGCAAAGGAGGAGGCACGGATGGGGAGACAGGATAAGAAAGAAGGGGAAAAGGAGATCAAAGGGGAGGCAGGGGGAAAGAGAGAGGAATAGGTAAACAGAGGTGTTGTGTTTGTTATAAGAAATGAGCAGGGCTGCAGTGTAATTAATCACAGAGAATAGTGATTTAGACAAGTTATCTGTTCCTCCTCTTGGCAATGTGACTATACACACACACACACACACACACACACACACACACACACAAATGCAGCCAACATACCTACAGATACTCTAAATCTGAATGGACTATATATGGAAACAAACAGGTGTGGCTGGTAAATAGATTTAAAATGATGACCTAAAAATCTATTGTACTGAAGATTTGTTAATTAACCCCCAACCTTTTCTCAGGCTCCTCTATCTCTCTTTCTCTGTGTGTGTGGATAGACAGAGGCTGGGGTAGTTCACTTGTTCCCAGGCAGACATGGCTAATTGAATACAGAATCAACACTTCTCCGCATTGCTTACACGCTACACATGCTAAGTACCTCCATTAGAGAGAGAGCGAGCGAGAGATGTGAGGGTTGAAGGCATAGACACTGTAAAAGGAAAGGCAAACTAAAATGCTTTCACAATATTTAGGCTTTTTTTTATGTTCATGATTCATTATGCACTCATTTAAAATGTGCATAAAACGGATGGAAACTCACTTTATAACTACAGCAAAATGAATGCATTTGTGATAAGAATTTTAAAAAAAGTATCTTCTGAATCAAGTCATTACTTTTGGGTAACTTTTCTCAGCAACTGAAAAAAAGTTACTTGATCACTAGCTGTTGATTTGTAAAGGAACGCACCCTGGCTATCGTACCTTTGTCTCTATGGGACATGCTGTGTGTCCTACAGGTAAACTGAAATATGCCAAATTATGTGATTATAAATAAATTGCTTACTTTGCACTTGACACAACTTTTGAGCTACTGCAGTTTCAGGATACAGTAGCTTATCATGAATTATACTGTGCTTGAGTGTAACAACCGTTGAACAGGCTGTCAGACTCTGTTCATCATCCTCACCTCTTCATTATCCACCTTCTCTATTTCCAGGTCCCTAGAGGACAATGGATTGAAATGAAGTAAATGACTCAATGAATTCACCATTCTCTAATTCGGAAGGTGTGTGCTGATGATCTTTAGTATTCAGATAATATATCCCATATATCATTTTTTTTGGCTCAGCGCCCCCCTTTCCATTATCCAGGTCCCTTACCGCCCTCCATAAAAAAGAAGGCTAATTGTCTCCGCTTAATATTATTGTGTATTATTATGATGATCATCACCAAAAAACAACAGTAATCAACATATATATTCAGGGAATATATATCATTATGATTTCTCAGGGGGGAAAAAAAGCCACGTGAATAGAAATTATACACCGATCAGCCATAACATTCTGAGCACTGACAGGTGAAGTGAATCACACTGATTATCTGGTTATCATGGCTCCTGTCAGTAGGTGGGATATATTAGGCAGCAAGTGAACATTTTGCCCTCAAAGTTGATGTGTTAGAAGAAGGAAAAATGGGCAGCGTAAGTGGTCAGTACCTATCAAAAGTGGTCCAAGGAAGGAAAAGCAGTGAACCGGAGACAGGGTCATGTGCGGCCAAGGCTCAATGATGCAGGTGGGGAACGAAGGCTGGCCCGTGTGGTCCGATCCAACAGACAAGCTATTGTAGCTCAAACTGCTGAGAAGGTTAATGCTGGTTCTGATAGAAAGGTGTCAGAACACACAGTGCATCACAGTTTGTTGCATATGGGGCTACGTAACCACAGACCAGTCAAGGTGCCCAGGTGGTCATAATGTTATGGCTCAGTGTATTTGTTTGTTTAAAAATGCATAGGTTAGAAATTTGACATTCAACCTTTAATTACTGACATTATTATTATTAATTATTTTAGTGGAAAACAAGAGCTGTGTGTGGGTGACTTGGATGGATTCCTGCTCAAAAACAGTAGATATTGTTGGGAAAGTACAAAGAATCAGCCTGGTCTTTTCCCTGAGAGCAGGAAATGCTGGGCATATTTGACCCACTGGGCCTTGTTGTCGCTTTAGATGCCAACAAGACATGGATAGTGGATAGTGGATAGTGGGCTCACATTTGGCCACATCCACCCGAAAGGGCTGCACCATCCAGACAGGAACATTGTCAGACCTAACCTTGGCCCTAACCTTGTCCCTAACTATCCTCAGGTGGTCGATGTAAATGAGGCGACATATGTCACATATTCAGTATGTCAATTATGGCATTATATATGGCAGAATTTCAGCAGATTTTTGGTTTGACTCTGTTTTATGCTATTTAAAGTAACTTAAATGTGCTAAATGTCCCATGTTTGGGAATTTCCTTTCATTCATAGATTTATTAAAGATGTTTAATTAAGACTTTAAAGTTTGTGACTAGACAAAACCGTTTTATAATGCTGCAGAACAGTTGCAGTGGTGTCTTAAATCAAGCCAGCTGTTGGCAGGCGTCTGTTTTAGAATATTGCTATAGAAAATTGTGTATGTTTACTATGACTGTATAGTTTGTGTCTATACACACTTGCAGCACTGTACTGTGTGCAGTCAAGCCAATGAAGCTACTTGAACTGAATAGTGTTATAAAGTGTGTCTGGATTCAGCCACTAAATTGCTTTTAGGTGAAGTCCGGCATATCCCTCTTCTAAATGTGTAACCGTGGCAATAACACAGTGTTCATGGAGTATCCTCAAGAGAAATGACTGCTTTCAAGAGGAAGAAACTCCTCCACAGGTAATACCAAGAAAGATAGCGTTCACCTTGCTGAGTTACCACAGTAAACACCATGTTGGTCATCTATGAAATCATCTATGAAATTTTATAGATGATCCTCTGATGTGCCATTCCCATGAAGGCAGCATCGAGCTTTGCTACAGCAAACTGACAGAAACACTAAAGGAAAGAGAGTTGCTTCTATGTAAATGATACACAGTCATGTGTGCTTGCAGTGTTGTACACTGGCACTGACATTATTTTGCAACTAGTGCAGTTCTAGCTTGTCTTTTTTTTTGCTCTAAACAAAACACTCCCCAAGAACACCATAATGCCCCCTTTCTTAAATATAGCTTCCAGCACAGAGGTTGACGCAGCACTGACAGATCTGTGTGTTGTTC
The DNA here is from genome assembly GCF_905237075.1 of Dicentrarchus labrax. Taxonomy (NCBI): domain Eukaryota; kingdom Metazoa; phylum Chordata; class Actinopteri; family Moronidae; genus Dicentrarchus; species Dicentrarchus labrax. Next base: position 2,504,743 of record NW_026136722.1, on the reverse strand, counting down.
TGTGATGGCACTAGACCTGGTACCCAGACGCTGCCTTCGCTGTTACTGTGGAGTTTGGTAAATATGTCCTTAAAAGGTTCTACCAAACAACCAACAATGCCAGAGAGGTGGACCAAGGAAAGTTAGAAGGCAAATTCTCCCCCGCCATTATGTAAGTCAGACCACCACTGCATTTCACTGTAAATATGAGCATGTGACAAATAAACCCTTGAATCTTGATCTTCACTCTTTCACATCCAGGACATACATGGGAACAAGGGTATCCTGTTGGAACTATCTTTCTCACCAACTGTTAAATGAAAGTCCAATATTCACTAATGTTCATCCCTGCATAGTTCAGTCTGCCAACTCCTGAGAAAAAATATCTAGGTCTCTTTGGCTGGCAAGATGTCCAACTCTCATCAGAGCCAGTCACTTTGGCTCTCTGCCACTCTGCGCCGGGCAGGTAGTGCACAGTGGACTTGTATGAGCCTGTGAGCTGGGAGCTGCTGTCTGTAATTTGAAATAAGTTGGCATTGTTGCGGTTTGTCTGACAAAACAATGAGCTAAAAGATGTACCGAGCTGCAAAGCAATGTTGATTCTCAGTGGGATTGTCAGTACTAGCAAGTCTTTCTCATTAAAAGGAGTCATTAGACCAGTGTTAATATCAAAATGTAACATAATGCTACATCATGCATACCAAGGCCCTCTTGCAAATGCATTAATATTAATGCCTTCTTTTTCCTTGATGCCAGCCTGCAAAGAGGTAACATTGTTTACGACCGTAAGGCAGCACCCAGGAGGCACATTCTGTGCATATAGTGTCTTTGTAATCAAGTGAGTATTGTTCTTTTAGGAGCTTAAATGCACATCAACAGTGAAATAACATCAACCCATAAAAATGGTCCACAAATCTTGAGATTCAAACTCAAAATGTCTGGCCTCTTGTCAGACCCATCAGGTTAAAGTGTACATACTGTTTACATGTACATCTAAGTGTGTTAGTGTATTCTTGTGTTGTAGCGCATGTTTCCACATTCATGCTTAAATACATTTACGTAAATGTGGGAGGGGTGTCTTGCATATGCATATAAATTGTGTGTCTGTTTCTGTGTGTGTATCTACACTCAAAGGTCAGATGCCAGACAGTATTGATCACTATATTGAGCATATAATCATTAAACAGCTCATTATTGATCTCACCCAGATATCTGAATAATCACACTTCCCTATCACTATGAATCTTTCCATCCATTTTCTCACTTTCTGTAAATCTGTTCAACAACAATTTTTCCACAATAGCCACTGTGGACAGAAAAAAGTAATTTGTTCTCTTCCCCACTCAAATTTACAAGGCTGGGTTAACAAGGACCTTTCAAATTGGATTTGTTCATTTGGTGTGATTTTAACTGGACTTTTGGTGGGTCACTTCATGTCACCACATGTGTAATGCATCATATTATGGTCACTGGACTTGATGATGTGGTGTCCAGGCAAACAAAACCTGTGGGATCCCCATCGTTCTGCGCTACAAGAGCCTTTCCTTGAGATTCCTGTTGGCACACCACTAGCGGGAGTAAACAGCTGAAGTTAGCGTCTGCAGCTTTAAACATTGACACAGCACACCAAGAATTTTGCCCCCCCTCCTTTAACGAATCGTTTGTTAACATACTGGGCATAGACAGATTCACATAATTTAACAGTGTTAGCGGCTAAGCACAGGACTGTTTAATACTGCTACTACTGTTAATTTTACTTTTACAGTGGTGGTGTAGCTGTGCACCACTGCTGCACCGGTTGTACTGTCGATATTTACGCAATTGGCTGTAACTGTAGCTCTTTGAGACACCGCTAAGGTGATGTTAGTTTAATGCTATGCTTCACACAGACACCATCTTTGCATGCAACTAACTCCCTTTAACTTTGCACCATTTAACAATTTTCTAGCCAAAATTACTTGATTGCACCAACATAGTTTGGTGCCCTTTTAAACCACTGTTGCACCAACAAATGGTGTCTCTGTGTTTATCATAGTACCTACAGCTGTAATTCCAAATCGTGTGATCTCCTCTCTTATTTTTACTTTCATTTCCTAATTTAAACCTTTGCTGTTTTTCATTTTGCCTTTGTTCTCTTTTTCTCTCATTCACCACCAATACTTTTTAGCTATTTTTCCTCCTCATTATTTGCTTTTTGATCTTACTGAATGGACAAATTCAGTAATTTGGGGCTATTATGCTAGGGGAGCACTAAAATGTGTTTATCTTACATTATTATTCAATGTTCAATATTTTCAGTCACTGTCTATGTGAATATTCAAAGGCTTACTTCCTAAAATATATTATGCAAATGCAATACAAGATATCTGCCATATTTTCTTACATCTTTGTCAGCAGTTGTACTCTTTGGGATATTGCTTCCGTGTTTTTCAGGTAAAACATAGACAATCCATTTAGGTCCCTATGTTGTGTTTATTCCACTGTGAGTTACACCCTAAAATAATTCTTGAATCCATGTATTCTGACTCATAGAATATTCAGCAGTCTCTCTTCACATTTAAAAACATTTTGGATAAATTTATTTTCATCAGAGGTGGAATAGAGAGTGAAATGCAGGTGAGTAATCCTTCTCCTTGCTTCTTGAAAACCAATGTTTTTCTCTCAATGCAGCTATAGACCACCACTGTAGGATTAGAGGATCGTAGGAGTGGGCAAAATGAGTAAATGCTGTGTGTAATTCTGGCAGTCACGCCATTTCAGACCTTCTCTTGTGTAGCTCAAATGACAAACAAATACAAGAATATGCAGATGCAAACACACTCACACATGTGTATGAACACCAAAGCCAGTCATGTCTGAGTCTTTCTGTCTCTGCTGCTCTTCCATACAGACAGCACATATGCAGGTGAGTTAAGGTGGAGCTAAAAGCATGTTCAGCTGAGGCAGCTGGAGGACACTGATAAGAACCAGCAGCTGAGTGGGAAAGCGGCTGAAGAGGCATTGCTTCTACCCAGGCGAGCTGACTTGATGCTGGAAGGGCTCGCTGTGTAGACTGGCCTGTGTCTGACTCTGTACCACTCCCCAGCGCTGTGGGACCAGAAAAAGAGATGGAAAAAAATGGGTGAAAAATGTAGCTTAATATGCCTCTAAATACCATACTGTGTATCCTGCAACAACATTTTAAATTAGAGCGAAAAAGGAGCCCCATAATTCAGATGAGGAGTGACTTTTTTTTCATTCTTCGTTACTTTTTAACAATCTAGCTTGAAAACAGTTGTGCCTTTTGGCTACTGTGAGCGAGTTGTGGGAGACTTCATTCTAGTGTGTGTTGTGCAAGTAAATAGAGCCGCTTTTATTATAAAGCAAACTAAGTACTCAGCCTGAAGGATCAGGAAATATTGGCACTGCACAGTAAGTAGTGTGAGAAAATGTCACCAACACATAAACCACTACACCAAAAGAATATAAGAACACTAATATTGTTAAAAGCTCAAAGGGGATTTAAGAAACTGGAAACGGAGAAACCATGACCAACTTCCCCAGTAAGAAGAAGCAATTGCAGACAATTGCAAATCAACTTAAACCTGCATGGTCCTTTTGAGACATGTTCTTTTCTGGAGCAAGAGAGAGAATGCCAAAAAAATATGTCATTTCTCTGGTACCAGTACTGGTAACTGGTTGAAAACACTGATGTACATATTCCAGAACTATAACACACACACACAAGGCTACATGGAAGGAAATAGCAGCTAAATAATAACTTCAACTGAGCTAAAAAAGTCAGAAAAAATTGTAACAACTAGAATATAGCATGCAGTGGAAGGTGTAGAATATTCTCACTTCCTTTGACATACTTCCCCAAAAGGGATACACAATTTAGAGACCCGATGTCTTGTGTCAAATAAAAAGGGTTGTTAAATTTGAAAAGTTAACTCCTGGAATTTGCAGAGGCCTTATGAGAGTTCAATCCAGGAGATGTTTTTCAGGTTTTTGAAGCTTAGTCTTTGTGTGCCAGATAACTAAATAATAACTTTTTAGGTTGGAGCTTATATTAGTGGCAGCGCAAAGTGAACACAAAGCAGGCTGCGAAATAAAAGTGCTAAAATCGATTTTAAAGCAAGCATTCTTCTCTGTTTGATGATGGTGCGTGATGCCCGATGCCGGTGGGGTACCTTGCTGTAAATAAAAAGAGGTTTGGGAGTGAAAAATGGGGTGAGAACAAAATTCAGCTGCAAGACAGAGGAGGTTGAGTGAAGATGGGAAGATTGGATGAGAGAAGGAGGGAAGGAGGAGGGGAGATGGGGGGGTTACAGGGAGACCAGGAGGGATTCTGGATAAAAGGATGGAGGGCTTGAGGGAAAAAGAAAAGAGATGTTGGAGGGTTAAGGAGAGGGAGGGATGAAGGTTAGAGAGCAGAGGGGAGTGTAGAGATAAGAGGTGAAGGGGATCGAGGGGGAACAGGATTACCAAACCCCTGCTTGCAACTTACAGGCACATGGGAGAGCTTAACAAGAGGAACATAAACACACACGGAGAAAAAAATCTTCTGACATGCACACTCACTAAAGCTGAAATCGTTTGCAATGGGTACAACAAATTTAGATGGAGCAAGATATGATGTCATACCACAGGAATGAGGGCTCATGGTGCAGTAATTTGAGTTATAGTTTTAATAGTTTTTCCTAATGGAGCATCTATGAATTGGGGGTGTTGAAGCCTTTTGATTCATATTTGAGATTTTGGGCTGTACAGATATACTTTTTATTTAATTTTAATATCATTAGTGTAATATATTGCAAATATTTCTACTGCAGAGTGTGGGACTTGAATTTAATCTCTCCATCGTTTAAAGAGCTTTGGCAACGTGTCACTTGTTTCTTGTTGTCATTTGTTGTGCATAGTTTTGTCCTTAAATTAGAGAAATGCTGACATATTGCCTTGCATTATCTGATTCTTCTGAGTGCCTTGATTTGTACAGATTTATGGTTTTGGATCCACTTTTTAATGTTAACAGTTTTTTGAAATTAATAAAATAAAGTCCCTGTTCAAAGAATAACATACAAAATGCTGAACACCATGGTATGGATCAAAAGTTAATTAAATTTACTATTAAGCCTCTACTAAAAAGCAATCTGACACTGAAACTCAGGGAAACAAAACTCATGTACAGTGTTAGGAGTTTAAAATAAATGAATAACAATTCAAAAGAGGACAATACTCAGTGAAAACAATTGCACACAGAGGTGAAGTGGTATGGGATCATTGTCTTGAATTGTCCAGGGGCAGTGAGAGTGTCAGAGAGGGAGAAATGTTCCAAACTCAGAATAAACCCACAGGACTTGAAGCATAGGGCAGATAGTAGAGAGAGTTTGATAGGGTCTTGTGGTACAGTCTAGCATATATGTTATATAGGGTGGCGAATATCCAATGTAATGTTTTGCATCTGATAAGCCTTTAAAGGCATTAATCTATCTCAACCCAGCCAACACAGACTCTTTTGGTTTGTTTTTTTATAACAATAATCAAATGTACATACTGTACATACACAACACTGAGCAAAACTGACACTGCTTCATGTTTGATTTTCAGCTGAAAGGTCACTGGGATGTGGGTGAAGCGTGTTTACGTCATGTTAATGTGCTGAACATACTTCATGTCAAAATATAAAGTGACCGAAAATGCTGAGACACATCATACATATAAAAATCACACAATACAAAGTAGAAGATTTGCAGAGAAAAACAGGTGAGAGCATATTAATACTGTGGGCACGTGCACCTCATACACCCTTGGGCCTCACGCTGTAATGATTCCCATGGTCAATAAAAGGGATCTGACTTGAAAGATTACTGAGTCCAAAACTGTGTGTGTGTGCGTGTGTGTGTGAGAGAGAGTGTGTGTGAGCTGTCATTGCCTCCAGCAGTCAGTCATCGGGCGCACTAAGCTTGATAAATGACGTGTGTGTGGTTGTGTCAATGATTATTTACATCACTGACAAAGTAGTGGGTATGAGTCATGTTCTTTGTGTACTGTATGTGTCCATGCACACGCTTTAATGATTTGTTAATGACTATTTTTGTTTTAATGATGGGTGCATTCGTGCATGTGCACTTACAAGTGTTATCTTGAATTAGTGTATAGCTGCACATGTGAGAGTACAGTTGTATGGAATTATTTGTTTATATGTGTTCTTGACATTGGTGTGCATCAGTGTTTGTGATTAATGGGGATGAAAGCAGAGTTCGATAGTGTGTATTTGCATGTAGGTACAGTATGTGTGTGTGTGTGTGTGTGTGTGTGTGTGTGTGTGTGTGTGAGTGATGAAGAATAGACCAGCTGCTGACTGATATGAATCAAGGCTAAGATCTCATTAATTTCCAACTACCACTCTGACGTTTGGCCTCAACTCCTATCCTACACACACACACACACACACACACACACACACACACACACACACACACACACACACAAAAAACCATGCACGTACCAATAAAAGTACTTGAATCCATACACAGAAATGCATCTATATGCACACACACTCACACATACATATGCTCAGATACTCTGTCAATACATCCATTACATAGAAGGAGGCGGGAAAGCTGTAATAAGTCAATTTCTCTGAAAAGCACATTCATTTATTTTCACTTAGTATGAGTGTGTGTTTCTGTGTGTGTGTGTGTGTGTGTTTATATATGGCCAGTCATGGTCCCATACATCATGCCAGTCATAGAAAGTTATAAGCAAGTCTCAAACCTTGTATGGGTCTTTACACACATCAAATTTCAATCTCAAACCCTGACCCTGTACCATAAAACAAACAACCTTTACAGCGAACCAATCAAATCCCAGCATCAGCAGAGTGATGAGTGACACGTCCAATCAGTGAAAGCATAAAATCAGGGTCAGTGAAAAACAGCACTGCATTGGAAAGCATGGATCATGAAAGTGTGAGTGTTTATGTGCATGCTTGCGTGTTTGTGTGTGTCTCCTGCAGGCATGGTTTATCCAATCACTTGCCATCAGTGTTTCTGTCAGTCTGCCAAGAAAAGCCTTCAACGGTGCCATTGTCTTTATAGCCGGCCAAAGACAGACACACACACATGCATTAACGCACACACACCACTGCAACCCTTTTTTTTCGAGTGAAAAAAAAAAAGAACATTTACTGCAAATGCACGATCAGATACACAAACATGTTAATGCACGTTGATCTATCCATACAGACCTAAATATAGAGCTATGTTGACATGATTCTTGTAACACGCAGAGCACACATTTACAATTCACTTTCAGATCTTCCCAATATCCTCTGAGAATTGTATATAAAACATGCATGAGTTGTTGCGAACATTCCCCTTAATAACACTTAAAACAGAACTAAGATAGATTTTAAATTGTCCTGCAGTTGTGTACCTCATTTTCCACCATACCATCACCAATGCAAGTTTTCGTTGTCCACAATGTTAATCAAGCCTCATTCATGTGAGTGTAGCCCACAGTGGTTTTGGCTATTGTAGGCCTGGTGCTCCCTCTTGGACCATCACTGCCCATCGAGAAATAAAAAAAATCCTCTTTTTTTTGTTCCCCATTTCTCCATCCATCTCTCTCCTTTCTTTAATGCTCCCCTAGAGGCACGTTGTGTTGTATGTGTGTGGGAAGCATTTAGGAATGAAAGTGAGAAGTTGATTATGTGTGGTTGGGACTGAGGGGCAGCACTGCAGGCATGGTACATGTGGAATATCACACACACATCAAAGTGAACAGATGTGCTGATGAAGCTGTTGTTTGACTACGTGGCTCCAGGGTACATAAACACCTTCCTGAAATAATCAGTCTACATATGCTGCAGTACACTTTATTAATAAGTAACTGTCACGAATTCTGAGTTTTAATCCAAGTTCCAATTTTGTCTCAGTCCTTCTGTTTATATATTTCCCCCCTTTTTTTCTTTCTTAACTGTCTGTCTTGTGTAACAGGAAGGGCTTTTGATTACCAATTCCCTCTGTTATTTTCAATACCAAATACACCATAATTGGTTATCAAAGCTGTTCAATTTCAAACTAAGTTTCCTCCAAATGGGGACACAGAATTCAACTTCTTGATTTGGAAGAAACAACAGCTTCAGGACTTCATGGTTGATGGTGCATTCAGGCAATCCTTATTAGGGTGAAGAAATGTCACATGAACACAACTTTTTTTTTTTCAAGTTAGCGTTCAGTCAATATATATTAAATATATATTACATGCACTCTACAGTAGAAATCTAGGTCTCTCTGGATTTAACCATTTATCCAGTTCAGTATTTGCCAGTGGACACATGTCTGCCAGTTGTTCTACTTTGGAGGATCCAGCCACTTCATTAAAATGCAGATAAGACTATTGCTTTATTGAAACCTGTGACTGTCCTGTATTAGCATTGTCATGCATATTAGTACAGGACATATACACCTATAATTCTTATCAGTATATACATTTGAATGAGTACGTTTGCAGGCCTGCCCAACTTAAGCCAACTTTAGTCAACTGACCAGAAACTGAAACATGTGTAGAAGCACATCAGCTTTAACTATAAAGGTATTTTAAGAGACCGGTCTACTGTGAAGTGCTCTTTAAACACACAAGTGACAAAAATACAAAAAATGAATATGTTTGTTACTCCTGAATGCATCACAAAGCATATTGTTTACTCTGCTATTGGCTTTTTTTTTAGCTTTTCTATTTAAGCTTCCTAATGCTCCAAAGGACTGTAGTATGTTAATATCCGTTTTCATATTTGTAAAGCCAGAGGCCATATAATCACACCGTCTCTTCAAAAACACTGGAACGTTTCATGCCCATAAATAAACCAAAAAACCACTGGTCTGCAATATGTTCATTTCCTTCTCTGTCTTTGAGCCAGTTATTATAGTTTGACAAGCTCTCTCACTCATATTTAACAGCTCAGGAATAAAATTATACTACCCATCAAATTTTCCTAATTCCTAAAGGCCTAAAGATGCTGTTCTCAAAGTGGCACGACATAAATCAGCCAGGGGAGAGAAGAGACTTTGGGAGAGACAGAGAGTGACAAGAAAGGAACAGAATGGAGAAGACCAGACCAGAACACAGTAGTGGTAGCACCCCAAAAAAACTATGAATGGTGAATAGAATTGTTTGTGGTGCTCACAACACTGACATTCTTTGTTTTATTTAATTTAAATATTGAAATTTGGGTGAACGGACCCTTTAAAGTCACCTCATTAATTTGTGTTTTATTAAAGGGAGCTGCACTGGAAAGGTCAACCAGTTAAGCTTATTCACTGCAGTCCATAAATATTATGACAGTGACACGCTCTCATTAGTTTTGACTCTGTACTCCGGCACATTCAAGGAAACAATGACTTTGACAGTAAAATACTGAGTTCCACCTTTAGGGATGTTTGAGGGCGTCCATATTGTTCACATCCAGATGTGTGAACACATTGTTGTCTAAGTCAATGATGCACACACTGGAGGTTATTCTCTGTTGATGCTGCTCTCCTGCACTCCCCTCCCTGCTTATTTCCTCTGTTTAGTGTGATTTATGTGCTCTTTATTTTTTCTCCATCTCCTCTTTCTCTTTCCTTCCTTCATTAATTACACTGATTCTCTTCTCCTTCTATCTCTGAGACTGGATCATTATTTACTATCCCGATGCCCCTACCCCCTCTTCCTGTCTTTATTTATCACACAGCCGTTCCCTTGTATGCGTGTGCACTGTCTCCTACTGTCTGTCTCTCTTTTCCACTTATTCACCATTTTCCTTGCTTTTCCACCCTCTTTTGACCTCAGGTATCCTCTTTGCCACCTATATTCTTTCGTCCCAAGCATTAACTATTTTTCTTCTCTTCCCCTCCTCCCTCATGCTCAAACTTTTTCCCCCTAATCCCCCTCTCTATTTTCTCCACCACCCGCTCCCCTCTTATCTGTACATTTTCTTTTACAGAACAAGGAAGTGTATTTTATCAGAAGAGAGCGCAGATTGATGAATTTGCGTCAGAGATGATGACTTTGCAATGGCTGGTTTGTTCACAAATAATGTAATGCATGACAAATGGGCTAGTGAGGGGAAATAAAAAGGAGGTGGGTTGAGAGAGGGGTGAAAAGAGAGGAGATGAAAAAGAGGTTGGTGATTGAAAAGGATGATTGACAAGGGGAACAGAATAAAAGAGGGGAAAGATCCGTTAAAGGATGTGAAAATTACTGAGAAGAGTAATAAAGAATAGGAGAATAGATGGGTGGACAATAAAAAAATAACACAACATTTGTACATTTATTCTTCTACTTTTTCTTTCCACTTACTCTTATCCAATCAGCTATTTGTTGTCACTGGATTGTTGCTGACTATTGTGACTATTCTGCTGCTGTGTTGATTGTAAGTCGCTCTGAATAAAAGCATTAGCTAAAAGCCTGTGACTGTAAATTATGAGGCGAGAAGGAAGACAGGGCAGCATCTCGTAAACTGAGAAGCAGGGCATTATTTGAATAAAAAGCTCAAAATGGCCATGGATGGAGAGCTGGAGGGAGAGGCAAATGGTGAGAAAGTGAAAGCAGTTGAGTGTTAATATGCATTAGAAACATTTGGCATGGTGAGAGTCATTGGCTCAAACTGAAAATGGTTACAGTTGTAATTCAAATCTCTGAACTACACCTCTGTGCACATCTGTTTGTGCAGTACCTGATCCCCATAATTTTGCATACTGAATGACCCCATATTCATCAGACTGCCATACAATCATATGCTTGAATACATTTGTGTTAATATATAATTTCCGTGGAACACGGTGTGCAGCTTTGGACTGTGGTTAGGTGAATTTTGATGAACTTATATCCAACACATGGAAATTTGTTTTATTTGTGTAATGTGTCTACATTGTATAACAGTTAATAAAGGCCAATATTGACAATCAGTGTAAGTGACACATGGCCTTGAAATAATGAAATAACTTAATTCTAAAAGTATATTTAAAATGACTTTCTGTATTTTAACACAAGATAGCCTCAGAATTGCTCCATTAGGCAAAATAAACATCATTGTGATCAGGTCATGTACTTGCTACCACTTTGTTTTGTAGCTCCAGAGTTCAGCTTTGGATGGAAGTGACATTCATGTTAATATGCAAATGTTTAGGGCTGGATATCATAAAAAAAAATTATTGATATCGATATGATAACCTGACTTTGATAGAGATTTTTGAACTATACTTTTTTTTATTCCAATTTTAGAAAATGTATTTTAAGTAGGGCTCAAGCGAGTTAAAGTTATTCGAGTAAATTGATTACTAAGAATCATTATGGATTAAATGAAGCCTTGATGCAAAATCGAGGCTTTAATTTATACATATAACTATATACAGCACACTGTGTTTTGCCCTGTGATTACTGCCACACAACCAACCTTTGAAAGAGAAAATAGCAAGGGAAGAAGGGAAGAGACAGGCCAGAGAAAATGACAAAAAGTGTCCACAGTTTGGGATCATTTCAAATAAAACCAAAATGAAAACTCTGTACAGTGTAGTGTGTCTGCTGTAAAACCAGCTCGACGTTCGTGCTTCATTGTGAAAAGCTAGTTAGCCAGCAGCTACAAATCATTGTTTATCTGCAGATAAAATCACAAGAGAACATCATCATTATCTGATAGCGTGCAGCTTCAAGCAACAATATGTTTTCCCTCCTATTCAGACTATTCTAATTGTCTGTAACCTGATTCGTAACTGCTAACTAGCTGTCCACACTCTGGACCAACTCAACTGTGAAAAGCAAAAGACGACACAGTAGTAATGTTAACCTTACATAAATAAATGGGACTTTTTATTTCTTTTCTGTGTCAGCAAACACAACACACTGCCTTTCAGTAACTACTGTACTGCAGCCTGAACTACACACTGTATGGCTGACTAATGTAACGTAACTACCCCTGACACACCTGTGACACACCGAGAACGACTCACTTCCCACAACAAACCTGCACAGGTTACACAAGGCCACCATTGTTTAAGCAGAAGTCTGGGAACAGGTGCAGTCAGGCTGTAGGTAGGGGAGGGATCAGATCTTTTAAGTAAAATAAGTATTTCTTATCTGATTACTCGATTAATCGCTCAAATAATCAATAGAATACTTGATTATTTTATTAATTGATAGCTCCAGCCCTAGTTCAAAGACCTGAGAGCAGCTGGAGAAACTGTTTTTACTTGGTGCACTTAATCTACCTGGATAAACTAAAATGATTAAATAAAACTCAATAGCTGCTATAAATAACTGTCAAAGGAACATTCATAACAAACAGTATGGCAGCAATACATTTTGTCTAATCCAAAGAAGAAAGGAAGGGAATGACTGTATGGGGGACATTTACTGTACTGGGCAATAGTGGCAGAGTGGACCTCTTACTGTCTCTGTGCTAAAGACCAGCTAACCGGGGTCTAAGATTAATCCACCATCAACTTCGCTATGTTTTTCTCCATTTACCTGTCGGTCTGTAAACAACACAATGCTGTCTGAAATGCTTTCTGCCCCCACTTTGGCGAGGAGAGGATGCGCTGCGGGTTGCATCCCAGCGGACGATGAGGTGAGCGGACTCGAGCGGATACAGGTTACCTGCACTGACTAGCTAACAAGTACACAGCCCGATCTCTGTGTTTCTTCTGCACGCCTACGATGTGTGACGTTAGACAGGCTGCTGAATGCTTACTGGTTCACTGACAATGATGAGTTTCTTCGATTAGTGCCATAAAAGGATTGAAGTTTGTTACCCAGCCCAAGTGGAGATACTGTATGTCAGTGGTTATCTTACCTATTTTGTACATTTGCTGATCACATGTGTATATGACGGAGGCCAGGCGTGTGTGTGTGTGTGTGTGTGTGTGTGTGTGTGTGTGTGTGTGTGTGTGTGTGTGTGTGAGAATGGAGTCATTAAAGTAGCCTATATAAATGGTTGTGATGATGAAGTGTGTGGATCTTCAGAGTCAGTGCTACTCTGAATAATGCCTGAGGATGCATTTAGACATCCTCAGTGCCACAGCAATCTATCAATGTAATGGCCTGTTTAAATGTGTGTGACTCTGGGTGTGTGCAGAGGAGGTTTGTGTCTTTGTATTTGTGATTGAATATGTGTGTAAGTGTGTGGCTGCAGACATCTGTGTGATTGTAATTTTGCAGAATATATATAAACATGTGGTCCCCAAATGATACGACTGGAGCCATCAATTCTGGAAAACCCAACAGCAGTTATAAACTTTAGCGGTCACATTTGACCTTTAAAGCTAAATGTCTTAATATATTTAGTGAACATATTGTTGTTATATTTATCTGACTAAACTATGCTCTTGTGAAATGTGTATTGTGAAATCAATTTAATGTAATGACAACCAACAAGTAATTGGGCCATTCATTACTTTTAAAGTTTGAAACCGGAGGTAAAGTGAAGTGTGTTTCACTGATTGTGTAGTTGTTTTACTAACATAGCATCTACCCTCCAAAGCAGGCATTCGCCAGCTCCACAGATGTTACTTACAAGGATCGGCATGTCACAGGATGTGTTGCTGGAAATTAGTGCTAAGTAAAGACATTAACTATAATGATGGAACACTTGTTATGATCTCAAATTTAATTGGGACAGATGAGTCTTGGGTATCTTCTCTCCTATGTGTTTCTCCCCATAGAGATAGCAAGCTCCAACTTAACACATTGTCTTGATAAAACAATAGGGAAATCACAAGTTGCGTAGGACTGTTTACTGTATGGTATCTTTTTTTAAAACCAGAGATGTTTGGAAAACCTCCTGTGGAATGCATGGAGTCTGGTGCTGTTTTTCCTGATAAACATGTAGCCTATAATTAATGTATTGTCATACTGTTGGAAAAGCTCTTAAGGTGGTGAATCTCAGATTTGTATCAGTTTGGCAGGCAGTTTTATTGCCCTGAGTGGCTGAGAAAATGGAATTCCACCCAAGCTTACACATACACATATTGTTCAGGATCCATTTATTAACTGCACAGTACTGTATGTGATACACAGGAGCATGATAAAAAATATATATATACTTACATAAAGTAATTTGCATGTCATCTGCATTCATTATGCAACTTTTTTAATCAGTCCTGTCCTGTGATGTTTTACCATTAACCAAGTAGTTGTGTTTGTTTGTTTTTTCCATTGATTTTGGTAAATTGACACAACTGACACGTACTACTCTATGTGCACAGCAGGCAGTGCCATATGTTTGCAAGTTTTAGAAACAAGTCATGTATACTTTACATGTTTGGCAGCCATTTTTAAAAATATACTTTATGTTTGTATAATTATTCATATATTTTTCTTGCAGGGAGCCACTGGTTTTAAGGAGAGATGTTCATGAGTCTATTTTGCAAGTTATGTCTAAAGTTGGTTACGGTTGTGATGAGCTTTCTATCATCTGCTGCATGCCATCTGTTTTGCGTAGAATACTGCATAGCTATACCTAAGCAATTCAAAGCTTAGGGCTGAGCATTGTTTAAAATGTTTTGATTCCTGTTCGGGTACTGATACCTTGACTTCAATACAGGTTCTTGAACAATACAATACAATTTAATTATAAATCATTCAACAAAATAAAAATGACAATAACTCACTTCAAAGCAGACTGATGGAAAATCCTTACAGTATTAGACTATATTAAAAATATAAATATCTGTCAAAAGGAACATTAATAACAAACAGTAATGGCAATATGTCACTGTAGTGTCTAGTCTGCCTAATCCAAAGAAGAAGAAGAAGAAGAAGAAGAAGAAGAAAGGAATGACTGTGTGGTTGGGTGACATTTGTGGTACTGGGAAATAATGAGACCTGGTCTGGATCGAAGTAATTCAGTCAGTGCCATATGTATTGAAGTTAGGCACCCAGCCCTACCTGAACTACCGGGTGCTTTTTTCAGGTGCCTAATAAAGTTTAATGTGGTCGATTCAGCGTTCTTGGATACCGCAGAAATTGCATTTAGTGATTCTTTAGATTGGGTTCTGTGTGAAGTTATTATAGAGGTTATGACAAATGCCACAGCAGCTGCAGATATGCTCACCATGACATTGCTGCAGCTTTACAGCTATCTGTGACTTCAGTGTTGGAGTTGCTCATGATGCAGTTAATTGAATAACCTATGTAAAGGAAGTAAAGACATAAAATTGTAGTTGATTAAAGTGATTACTGAGTACTGCATTACAGACAAATATAATGTGATTACAGTCATGCGTTACGTTGCAATGTGTGTTAATAAGGGAAGGGAATGACATTTAGCTCGTCAGAATTTTTTCTTAATGTTAATGCACCAAAAATACAAATGTAAAATAAAGATTGTTTATGAGTTCAAGTCAAGTTTCAAGTCTTTTGAAGATGAGTCTCAAGTCAAGTCACAACTTTTGCAACTTAGGTGCAACCGGAGTCCAAGTTCAACGCGGAAGTGTCTTAAACCTGTATTTTATGTAATGACCTGCAGGGGGCAACTCCATTGGCTGAAATAACACACTGATACCATGCAGTCTGATGGAGAAATTACCTCCACAGTTTGCTAATGAGTTTATGGTCTCAATTGTAGTTTTAAATGATGGTCCACTTAAAGTGTAAAATAGATAATAAAGAAGGGTATGCTTTTGGACGTGTCTACCTTTTGACTGACAAGTCATTCTCAGTGAGTCTGTCCAGCTCAACACACCTAACTCAGATCAAACTGTCAAACTAGGCAATGCTGATAAAATATGAATTAAAATTATCTTACTGCATTGTTTAGCTGTAATATGAGAACGTGTGTGACCAAGGGCCACCATTGTTTCCTGCTACGGACGAGTCGGCACTACACAGCCAAGACACAGTACGTCACCTTCACTGGCTCTGTCAAACTGTCATGGCAACGACCATAATTCCAAACTCAAGTCTTCCTACACAAAGCTGTACTACACAAACCAGTGGCTGATGTTACAGTAGGGTCACACTTGGTTTCCAATCATCATTATGCACTAAATACACTATACACTATTAAAATCAACTGAACTTGAAACTCGCCTAAGTTGTGTAATTCTTTACTGTTAGTATCAGGTTTGCTTTTTTTTGTCAGCTATGTTATTGCTGCAGAGAAGTGATGTTTAAATCAATCTGCTCTTAAATAGCAGAGCTAATTGTGCTTTATGAGGAGAGACAAAATATTTAACAAGAGATTGTGGCTTCATGATTATGGCCAAAATGATAATCCCAATATAGTACACTTCATCCCAGTCACCCTAACATCAACATTTTCCTCCCAGAATGGAGCAATCTCCTCTCTTCCATGCTTATCCAGCCACCACCTCTCACCCTCTACTTCCCCTTTCAAGTACTTCAATTCTCCCACCTTCTATGGCTGCACAATCAATCAAAGCAGCATTATAATGAAATATTGTAGTTCTGAAGATGCCCTGGCTTACCAATCTTGTTCTCCAGACTGCAAAAAATCTCACATCATCAGGTTTTAATAGTTTTTACAGTGAAAGTTTAATTTGTGATGCAAAAATGATCATTCCCACACTAGTCATGAATCATATTGGAATCACAATAATCGCAATATGATCTTTTTACCATATCGTGCATGCCCTCCATTTACTTTGACTTTCCTCCACTTTCATCCTGTCTTCTCGTTTCTCTCCCCCTCTCCCTCTCTCTTCTGACATGACCTAGTTTCCAGCAGCAGCCAGCACAGACATCTGGGCTTCGGCTCACATGCCAGAGAAGGCATGACACCCCTGCTGGGAGGGAGAGAAGGATAGAGTGATGCAGAGAAGGAGAGAGGTGAATAAGGGGTAAAAGGAAAGGGAGAGTGAGATGGAGTGATTATAGGAAAACAGGATAGGAAGGCAGAGGAATAGAAAATCCGACTGTGGTGAGCAGAGATGAATTTAAGCGAGTGAGAGCGCGCGGTCGGATGCTTTGAGGTTGCAAAAAGTGCATTCGAGGAAGTGAGAGAAAGGAGGAGGAAAGTTGATGCACCAGCCATGCACAGTTTGACGCAGGCAGGCAGCTGGCATGTAATGTTTATTAGCTATTAGAGTTAGCATGGTTTAGCAGGGTCACAGTGGCCAAGCAGGCTAAGTCGCTGTGTAATCTCTATGTTAACCAGATATCATGTCACATATGCAGATCAACCTCACCTACACAGTCACACACACAATCATCCCTTCATCCCTGCCCTTACATCTGCTTCACCTGTTATCTTTTTTTTCTCCAATTGTAGCGATATCATGCTGCTGGGACATAATCTGAGCTAAGAAGAATTCAGAAGTATTTCTCTCTGCGTGAAAAAAAAGAAGTCCTATTTGTCAACCCTATTGTGCGTCCTTATCTAACACAAGACAGTGCTAGACGCAGCAAATGCGAACCTGTACTGGCAGACAGTTTATTATTTGGTTGGAGACAGATTAGGGGTAGTAAAATAGAATCCTGCAATTCTGGCATAATTCAGCTGACAAAAAGACGGATTATCGCTCCTCTCGCCAAAACCCGATTTAATGTTGAACATTTCTTCCTCTATTCTCTTTCTCTCTCTGCGTCTATCTCCCTCTCCCACGGTCTGCCCTTCTTGTCTGTCAGCGTCTTTCTTGTACTCTTCTTTTTTTTCTCCACTTACCCTTGTTCTCCCCCCCTACCTTCTTCCGTTTTTCTCCCTCTCCACTATTTGGCTCACCTTAGTGCCCCCATCACTCCCATCCTCTCTTATGTTTTATCCCTTTATCCTCTCATATTTTCTTTTAATATGTGCCTCTCCTCCCCCCTCTCACCTTCCTTTTATTCCTTTTAATCTCCTGTTATTTCTCCATCACGCTAGCCATCCCTCACTTATTCCATCCTCGTCTTACTTGCTTTCTCCCTGGGGTTCTCTCTAATCTTTGATCATTGCTGACCTTCACAGTTTCCAGTTTGACTTGATTCTTGCACTCTGATCCCTCACTCCCTTTAAACTAGGACACAATAATATAGACAGGTAGTTACTGTCTCTTAATTTAATAGTTTTGACAAGCTTAAATATTTTTGTTTTTCATCTTATTTCGATGGTAAAATCACTGAAATTGTACAGTAAGTTAGAACATATATATTGTATATGTGTTGCGAGGCATGGGAACTTGCTATTACTCTTTCTCCTTCCAGTAACCTTACTGTATTTTTCTGCCCTACTTAATTCCTCCAACCTGGCTTCCTACACCCTCATCCTGTTTTCCCTTCACGTCTCATCACTCTTTTTCGTCATTTCTGTCAGCTTCTCCGTTTGTCACAGCCCCTCTTTCCGCCTTTCCCTTTCAGTACCTTATTTAAGTCTTCAAGCATCCTACTTTGAGGTCAGAGTATTGTTGCAGAAAAGGTACAATTGGAGGTGAGGGAAATTTAGGATGCTGTGGATAAACATTTGATGAGAGAGTTACAATACATGTTTGCTTGTGAGTGTGTGTGTGTGTGTGTGTGTGTGTGTGTGTGTGTGTGTGTGTGTGTCTGAGGGAGTGAGTGAGGCAGGGCATATAATGGTTAGAGATAAATACAGAGGCGGGCAGATTGCCATCTGGTCCCATTGAAATCAGTTGGACTAAATGCAAACCATTGCACTCTAAGCCAATATACTCTGGTTATAGTAATGACTTACCTTATGTACTGCTGGGTAATTTTATCTATAACAATGCATCATAATTGTTTTGTGTGAAAAAAAAAAATTAAGTAATAAATAACTACTTTGAACTGTAGTGAGATGGAAGTATAAAGCAGTGTGAAATGTGCTCCTGGTCTTACACTTGCTTGCTGTTGCTCTACAGTGGTGTACAGAGACTTCATTATCTGTGTCGGTATTTGGACAGAGGACTGGAAGTGGGCATGGTTTATATGTTACATTACATCAGGAGAATATTGTATTTTCTAACCTAATATTCATTGGCAATGCAATTGCTGTGCCTTTAAAAAATAATTTCATATTGGCATATAATTAAGTAAGAAATAAGATAAGATAGACTTTATTGGTCCCACACTGGGGAAATTCACTATTTTATTTATTATTTATATTAAATAAATATATGTACACGTCCTAATACTGTACTTTTCATCTCTTGCTCTCTCAGAAACTGAAAAATGAATAAATCATCCATTTTCCACTTAAAATAGAAACTAGATAATATACTAGATGTATAGGAAAATTTCTTTCAGTTGAGAATCATCTTTAATTCGAATGAAACCAGGGCTACAATTACGTTAAATGTCAATGCACCATCAGGTCAATGAGAAGAAGAAGATTTACTTTATTAATCCCCAATGGGGAAATTATTTTTCCACTCATTTACACTCATAATACAATCATGCAAAAGCCAAGTCCCTAACTCCCTAACCCTATAGACATGCAAATGTGGAGAGATGGTGGAGAGATGGGCTGCCATGTAGCAGCACTTTGGGAGTAGTTAGGGGTTAGGTGCCTTGCTCAAACACATGGGCAGTGCACTGGAGATGGAACTGGCAACTCTCCAGCTACCAGTCCATTCTCCATACTGTGGTCTGTGCTGATTTTGCAGCCTTATACCACTGGTAATCAATTATACAACAGCAGCCTCACTAGCTTTACTAGAATTAACCAGTAAGAAGACAAAACTCAGACAAACACAAATGACCATCAATAAATAAAAAGAGCTATGGACACCACGGCAGGTGGCTGGTGCAACAAGCAATATTAGGCCAGAGAAATGAGATAACTATAATCTTTAACAGCAGAATAAAACATCACTAAAGCAGTAAACACAGCGACATAAACAATATAAACACACATAAGCACACATTAAAGCAAACACAGCTGTACGGTTTTTACACAGGCATAGTGCGCACACACACACACACACACACACACACACAGTGCTGCTTTATAGGCAACTTTACACACCTGTTTAAACGTCACTCTGTGAGTCTTGTAAATCTCGAAGTCCTAAACCTGCTCTCGATTCAACTTCTTTGCTTGGCCATTCTCGGTAAATATTATATCCAGTCCTCTCAGCCTGCCCGTCCCATTCCTCAAAGTTTTCAAACATTTTGTGCTGAAAGAGGCAACTCCTCACTGAAGGAAGATGTCAGGCAACGTCTCAGGTGGGTTTGATTTGTGTTACTTAGTGTGCTGGTGAAACGCGGTAGTTGGTGGTCATTTTGGGGTTGCCATGAAATCATTATTATGTGAACATAAAAATATGTCTAACTAGAACAATGGGGGCTATTTCAGGTAGCTACAACACATACTGTAAGTCTCAGTGTTTGGAATTCAGGCAGTGGTGGAATAGCTTAAGTAATAGTCCGTTTTTCTTATTCCTGCAGGTACTGTCACAAAGACACACACAAAGTAGAAGTGTCCTAAGTTAACTGTTCCCTTGGGTACAAATGAAGTAACTTTGAACCTTGAACTGCACAAAACAGAACAGTACATTAAATTCAAATAAAAAAAGAGAAATGACTGCAGTGACAGATGAAAAGAAATAGACTGGGAAGAGAGAACGAAAGAGAGAGCAGTTCAAGAGATAAGGCAGGTTAAAAAGTTACACTGGCTCAGATAATGCAGCACAGAGAGACAGTGTGTTAGTGAAAACAATGTTCACTGTTATATGTAAGTTCAGTTATGCAAGAAATCGAACAGTTTGATTGGCAGCTTGACTGACTCACCATCGTCTTTATTAGTGATACTGTGTGTGTGTGTGTGTGTGTGTGTGTGTGTGTGTGTGTGTGTGTGGAGTATGCATGGGCATACACACTCCCATATTTTCCAGTAACACAAGGTGCCCTTGATAGAATGAACCATTTGTACCATGGTTGTGTGTGTGTGTGTGTGTGTGTGTCTGTGTGTGTGTGTGTGTAGTTATCCCCTGCCACCATCTGTTCTCTATAGGCTGATGATCATCTATCTCCGCATTAACTGTCAGTCACTGTGTTCCCTGTTGACATCTTTCCTCTCACTATCTGAGCTACAACACCACACCGTTACAGTGGAAAGAGACATACCAAGAAATAATGTCTGGTTTCTTCCGCCATCCAATTATGTGCATACTGTACCTCTGCGTATGTACAATTGTGGACAGTTACAATTTTGAATCCCTCAAAGGTATAGATCACATGTTCAGCCCTAATCTATATACTTCTGGATACAACAGATTAAGACATCTCCCACCCACACAAGTCAATGTATGCGTACGTTTTGTTCACATTCAGTGTTACTCACCAAAACTCACTGTGTTTATCCTTAAGCTCTTACGAACATGGTGAGTGCATGCCCTTCCTCATGAAACATCTGTGAAGCCTTAAAAGATTGAATCCCGTATTGTTTACATCTATATTTATTGGCACGCAATTTTCTTCTTCGCCTCTATTGGCACTTTACTGTGTATATTTTTTTACTGCCACCTGTTGATCAGTGGAATAGTGTTAAATCATTGGCTGGACTGCCTCACCATCGTGAAAATGACAATGGTGTCCCTTTTATAAAAAAAAAAAAAACTCAACTGAAGGGTAACATATCAAACCTTTAGCATTTTAAATGACTGGATTTTGTCAGAAAACTCAGTTGCATCTTTTCCTCACAGCTGGAATAAGTGTTCTCCCATCACTATTTTGTGTTACATCTGGCACATGCCTGTAAGATAAAAGGAAAATATGTCATCCTTTACTTTCCCAAAACATGCTCATGCTCATTATGCTTCATTCCCTTTCACTCCCATCATTCCTTCCCTCAGTCTCATTTTTCCCCATCCCCCACCTTTCTCCCAAAAAATTATATTTGGTTCTAGTAAAATATTCATGTCTCAGTCATAGCACTAGAACTATGAATCATAGATCTGAAAGACTGGGAGGGAGAGAGCAGGAAAGGGAAGAGAGGACAGGGAAAGGGAAAGGAATGAAATGGATACAAATGTAATGACAGGAGGAGCAGGAGAGAGAGATTGGAAGAGGTGTCAGAAGGGGAGGGAAGAGAAGAGGACATGGGTAGAGTCATACGTTGGGAGCCAGAGGTGTAAAAGGCACGACTGGCTGATGGATGAATGAAAAAAGGAAAGCAAGGTTACAGGAAGAAGGGACAGGGAGGAGAATGTTACACTGGTAAGTCAGGGGAGAGAAGGAGGAGGGGTGAGGGAAGATGCAAACATGTTTTAAAATGAGAGTTGTACAGAGTTTGATGTGAACATGACTGAGGACAAAAACAAGAAAGGAGTTACAGTTATTTTCCTCACATATTTCAGTCTGGATTGATTTTCCAACACCTGTAGTTATTCGTGGCAACACTGCTCACACGTCTGAGCAGCTACTTTGTCAGAAATACAAACAGAAGAGCAACTGTATCTGTTTACAGCGCAACCAATTTGAATTAAGTCAGTTAAATATGGTTGTCGTGGTCAGCACTCCTGCGACTGCAGCAGATGTTCGGTTTGCATTTGCAGCAGGTTCACAAAATGATTGCCATGTCATTTTCTGTGAATCACTCATGTTTGTGAAGACAATTTGAATCCAGCTTGGGAATATCGGATTCTACCACTAACAAAGAAAACTACCCGATAGAGAGAAAATTACAGAATATAAATACATTAAAGGACCAGTGTGTAGGATTCATTGGTATCTAGTGGTGTAGATGCAGATTAGAACTCCCTCACTTCCCCCTCCCTTGTTATAGATAGAAGATATTATGGTGGCTGCAAAACGTGCAAAAAACACAAACGCCCCTATCTAGAGCCAGTGTGTGTTTCTTCGTTGGGGAACATTGTTCAACTGAGGACTCCATGGAAGGTGACCCACTGTGTCTGTAAATATGAAAGGCTCATTATAATATAACAAAAACACAATTCTTATTTTTTTATTTGATTTAATTACTTTTCAGGTGATTAAACACTGATAATAACATAGTTATGAGTATTATATTCCATTTCTGCCAATAGATCCCCCTACATGTTAGACACTTGCTATTGCTGACAAATGCCAACCACTAATAGAATCAAAAATTTCATGAGAATCTCAAGAATGATAACTTTAAGGAAAGAAGAAGAAGAGAAGGCAGGTATGGTGAAGAGGAGGGGTATGATAGAAACAAAAGCCAAAAGAGAGATGGGAAGACAGCCCTGTCATCGCCATCTAACGCAATGCAGACAATGACAGAAAGATTACAGGTCACAGTTTTAATTTCAGTGCAACCTTTGTCCTGTGATTGTGGCAAAATGTATTAAGCTGCAGCTTTGAATGAACATTAACAAAATTTGTGTCACATCAGATCTAATTATTTGTTCATAAGTATTGCCAGCATCAGCTGCTTATGCACAGGGGGAAAAGTGTGTTAGCTTGAATGAAGCAATTCCAGTAGAGTTTACATCATATTTTTCCTACATGATGTAAAACGACAAACAAATGTTGTGTTTCCCACAATAACTCTAAAAAAAGGAAAAGAGGACAGGACAGGAGGAAAGGCAGAAGGAGGAGGAAGAGGAGGAGAAAGAAAAAAATCCCTAAAGATGCCACAGACAAAAATGCAATCACACACACACATACTGTACAAACACACAACGTGTGCAGGGCATGGATTGCTTAGGTTGATGCGAGGGAATATCCAGCGTGCCCAACATTAGCGAAAAGTGTGAGCCAGCATTTTCTGTTTCCAAAGAAAATTTGTTGCTGATAAAGAATTCAGCGCAGGAGCAAAGTGTTGGCTAAGTGACAGGGAAACTGAGATCCAGTAGGAGCAAGTATCCCTCAAGTGTTACAAAAGACCTGTGTAAGCTCTTCTGAGACAGAGTGAGAAGGGGGAGGAAGCTAAAGAGAGAAGGCCAGGTGAAACAGGGTCAACGCTCATCTTCCACTGAACCTTATGAGGGTTGATTATCTCCAGCCCTCTCTCTCTCTCTCTCTCTCACACACACACACACACACACACACACACATACACCTACACACACACACACACACACACACACACACACACACACACAAACACACACACACACAGGGCCCGGCAGAGTGTGTATCTGTGTATGTATGTTTCCCTCTCTCTCTTCCTCTGTGGTGTTATTCATGCTGACATACTGTAGCCAATGGCTATGTGCTTATCCTGTCCACTTTCCAACTCTTAAGTTAAGGCAGATCACAGACACTGCTAACAAATGCATGCATACATAACCAACATTAAACGTATCTGTCCCGAGAGCGAGGTTAAAGGCAAAATGTCATTGGATAGAAGATTGTTTCACATCCTAACGGTGTTTACTGTAAATATGTATAGCAGCCTGTCTGCTTTAGTTTAGCCTTTGGCTGTCTAGCAAATGAATGTGTATGTGCAGATTTCATGTTCCATAAAGTAAACAGTATGTTATACAGTCTGTTTACATTAGTCTGACTGCCTATTTTGAGCTGAAGCAAAAAGGATGTAAATAAAAAACATCTTAGGGCTCCTCTCTTAACCTCCACACGCTCACTTGCTTGACTCAATTTGATGTAAGTGTATTGTTGTTTTTTTGTTTCTATATTTTTTGGGCCTTTTTGTTAATTGGATAGGACAGCTGAAGAGTGACAGGGAAGGGGGCAAAGGGCCACAGGTCTGATTCCAACCCATGGCAGCTGCAGCAAGGACTTCTCATATTGGGCACCAGCTCTACCAGGTGAGCTATAGGACACCAAACTGTGATGGCTAGCCACTGTAGCTCAAACTGCTGAAGAAATTAATGCTGGTTCTTATAGAAAGGTGTCAGAATAAACAGAGCATCACAGTCTGTTGGTATAGGGCTGCATAACATTATGACCACCAGGGTGCCCAGGTGGTCATAATGGTATGTCTGATCGGTGTATAGCCATTTTCTTGCAGGCAATTTAATAATTGAGTAATACAATCAAGAGGGCATGCACTAATTCAGGACCTTACAAAACATGTGGCCAAGAAACAACGCGCAACTTCATTGGTTTGCAGTAAATTATTATTGGCAGGCACCTGTGCAGGCTTTAATGGCTGTGCTTTAAGGGTTGTTTAGCTTTGTTCTCTGTCTCCTGTTCCTTTACGGCAAACTCTTTTCACCTGTCTACTTTTCATGCAGTAAAACTTGTACTAATGTTGTATCCATGATTATGTTTTGGTGCTTGAGCAATTATTATTATGGGTTATTATACATTTTGTAATATATTTGCTTTTCAAAAATGCAAAAAAATAAATTATTCAATCAATTATCCATGTGGTCTTAGGATCAGCACCATGGACAGCGGTTATGACGATTCTGTATTCAGTGTCAACAAAACAATTTAAGCAAAACAACAATTCTACATCAAAAATATTTGCTGCCTGTAAATAAGTCACCTCTTAGTAAGATTTCTGCTCTTTACATAAATCTGTAAGCAATGGATTAGGCTGAAATCTATGGGAACAGTAACAGTGTCATAGTCCTACAAAATTCTAGAAGTGATATCATTTGGGGTGGTATTGATGGTCTCTGTGCTGCTTACGCTGCTCAAAACTTTTGCTACTCAGTTGCAATGACAAAAGGAGAAGAAGTTGGCAGGACTGTCCCATCTGAGAGAGCCAATCCACTTCTAATTACCCTGTTCCCTTCCTTCACTGAATTGCTCTCACACAGAGCAGCAGAGGGGCCCTTTTTTTCTGTGCGTCTGAAAGTCTTCACCAGAGAGCTCACTTATGGTGAGACAGAAAAGGAGGAAGGATGTACTAAAGTGGAACAGAATCCAGCTGAGAAAGCTGAGACTTCATGAAAGCTAGTCCCATGTGGTTCCAACCATTCAGTCAGTCGAAAAATCTCCTAGCAGACCCACGAAAATCATACTTTTTATAACTAAAATGAGACAAGTTTCACCAAACCAAGACTTTTATACCATTTCCCACGTCTTTTGGATTATTTGGGGGGATTTTGGAGGTGATTTTTACCTTTTCTTTCTCCCCTCAAAAGCATCTTAGACTAGAATACACTATTTGGAATCTGATATTCAAAAGTTTGAAAGAGGTCTAACAACAAACATGCAAGAATTAAATGTAGAATTCTGTAGAAAAATTCTCCCTGTCAGTGTTTTAGTATTATATATGATGTTTTTGGATTAATATCACTGATGCGTTCATGTGTATGTTGCATTTTACTGCTGTAGATGTTTATGGTTGAGCTCATTTTAACTACATTATATACTGTTAGGTAGTTTTATCGACAGCAATGCATCATATTGTATAAAATCATCAAATGTTTGCAGCGTCACTGTCCTATGAGAGCAATATATGTAGTTTTCATGAGCTCAGAAAGACAGCCCCTGTTTTCAGCTTTGTGACAATGTAATTTTCAGCTAATCAGAGGTTTTTAAATAATTTATTTATAGTTTAAGAACAAGAGAAATTCCTCAACTCATAAAGGAATATACTTAATCCTTCAGTTTATCAGAAAAAGTCAAATTTAAACTGCACTGAATAGGAAGTGTATAAAAAACTTTAATCTGAATAGTAACTTGTAACTAAAGCTGTCAGACAAATGTAGAGGAATAAAAAGTCTAACATTTATATTGTAATGGAGTAGATGTATAAAGGTGCGTACAGTGGAAATACTCAAGTAAAGTACATTTAACCTTAAATTTGCACTTAGGTACAGTACTAAAAGTGTTCAATTTACATTCCACCACTGCACACTGGTTTATGGGTGACAGTATTTGAATTTAAAAAGGAATACAACAGTGAGTTAAGAGAGGACAACCCTCTTAAATTTAGCCTTAAGAGAGAGCCATTGCTCAGTCAAAGGAAAGATAAAATGTTATATAATGATTTATGTTATAGCACAATAGCTCCTGGCACCAAACCTCTGTGAATTTTCTGGTCTAATTTCTTTCTGCTGCTCCAATCTATACGAGCAGCTGAAGTATGGACATTTGACCTCAGCCTGATCACAGCAGGTCTAAATGAATTATAGATACTGAAATTTCCCATTGATTTAGTAACTGGCAGATGGGACAGTGGTCCTGGGTCATAAAGCTGTAATAAGGGAGATGTTTTAGACCTTTCTCTCACACTTTCTGCTCACAAGCGCAACGTAGGAGTGTTAAATAATCTGAAATATGGCAGTGCAGATCAACATCACACTAGGATGAAACTCCAATTGCATAACAGTGTGAAAATGAAAGAAAAAGGGAAACTGCAAGCAGAAAGAAAGAGAAAACTGCTAAATATGAAGTCAGAGTGATGGGGTAAGTTAGTGGAAATATCTGCTCGCCATGATTCATTTTTCTAACAGCTATTTTAGATGGTATGTGACTGCACTCTTAGGATGCAGGGTCCATTGCACCATACATTTTTTGTGTCCTTATGCCTTAACAACAAAATGGGTCATCTGTCAGTGTCTTCAAAAATGACCCATGTGACGTGTGGGAGGAGATGGGATGCAAGCCACAGTCTGTGGTCAGCCCACCATCCATGATAAGAGATTTTGAAGCATTACAACAACGTCACACTACTTCTGCTTCTTCCTTTTAAAGCTGCTTCAAGCATTTTAACACAAAAATTATGTTTTTGAGGAAAGTTTAATCCTGGATCACCACTAACCCTCATACAGTCAAATGTTGTGTAAAAATCATGCAGTTCTAATATATCTTTTATTTTGTTTTCCAATGAGAAAGAATCTAGCGGCCATGAAAGGAACTGTATCTTATGGTACTGTTGTTCTGTTTTCTTGTTAGTCTTATTAAGGGAGTTGCCACCTGCAAGTACTAATAACCCAATGCTGGCCAGCTGGTGTTGAAGACTGATTACCTCACCATATACTGTAGGTTAAGCATGTGAGGGATCATTCCATCTCTGTCTCTGGTCTACTTTATTTCTCTGTCATGTTTCTATTCATCTTCACTCTTGTCATATTATATATATATATTTGAACTTTTCAATATTTCAGTACTTCTCCCTTTCAAGGGAGTCTCTCATCCCACTGTCCCTGGCTCTCTACCTTTTATCTTCCTTTTCCAATATCACCAACATGTCCGTAGGGTTAGGTCTGAGCAGAGGCTGTGAAGCACACTTCCCTTCAATATTAGGAGGGAGGCGGGAGAGGCAGTTGAGGAGACTGAGGGTCTTGAAGTTGAAGTAGCAATGTTCGCCACAGAACTGAAATGGAACATACAGTCCTGGACATTGGTTTTTCTCTGATCATTTTTTTTTATCTATTCATAATCTTTCATCTCTCTTTTTAGGCCTGTGTCTTTTCTCTTTCAGCACTTTCATTACAAGAGCTCGCCCACCATAAGGACATTTTCCCTTGCTTTCCACTTCTGCTGTGTGACCATTGGTTGTTAATGCAAGAACTCTTTTCCACAACTGGCATTTAATGTGAAGGTTTAAAAGGATAATAATACAAGTGATTTTATGCATTTGTGCTAACAATCCCTTAGGCTGTTGCTCTTAATGGACAACTGGAAATACAGTGTAAGATGATAAAAAGTAATATAGCTGTAGATTAAAGGATTCATTTTCCTCCCCCCAGAAGAAGCAATTTACTCTCATTCATTCTTATACAGTATGAAAAACAACTTCCACAGGGCAGAAAGATTGGTACTGTTTCATTTTTATTTCCATTCTCATTAACGGTAACAAAAACACAACCATTCTTATTGTTAGGAGATTATACACTAATGAAAAAATATGAATACGAATATTTTATTGCATTACTGCCAACAGATCCTCCTAAATGTTACACAATTCCTCAAAAGCAAGTCATCTAACAAAGAGTATAAACAACAAACATTAATGTGTACTCCTCCAGAGTCCTACAGATGAATATGTGCCAATCCATCCATCCATCCATCCATCCATCCAAGCATTTACTAGGTTTTGGCAGCATCAGGCTAATCAGAAAAGCTAGCCGTGTATTCCGAAAGCATTCCCTGGTTAGATGAGATATCTGAATCTGCCAAGACTTTCTGGGTTTGAGCCATTGACAGTATGTAATTAGTGGACAGAGCTTTCAGCTCTGTGAAGTGAGGCTAACGTGGAAGTGTCCTGCATTCTTTCTAATGTCCAGCAGGGGGCAGCTCAATGGGCTGCAAAAAAGAAGTCTGATAGTTTTGAGTCCTATGGAGACATCACTAGATTTATTAGCTCAGTAAACAGTTTGCTAATGAGTTTATGGTCTCAATCACTAGTTTCAGATTTTCTTCAAAACAGCATAACAAATTATGTTACTGCATCGCCTAAAATCTTTTCAGAAACATATTTTAGTGTACAGTTTATCTGTAATACAAGAACATGCTTGACAAGGTGAGCTGCAGTTGTTTTCTACTACAGACAAGTTGCAACTAAGCTTAGCTCAAATCGCAGTAGATCACTGCTGCTGGCTTAAAAAACAACAACATGGAAACGGCTATAATGCTGAACTTGAGGCTTCAAGATGGTTCACTCTTGGTGTGAGCCAATGTCTCAGCCCAATCAAATGTTCAAACTACTTCAGCTGCTTCCTTGAGTAGTAATGGTTTCACAGAAACCATCTCTGTTCTACTTTGTTTTTCATCATAGTGATGTTATCATCAGTCACTCACACACTGACACATACGGGTCCAGAGCAGAACAAAAATTGAGAGTGACTTGAGAGTGACTCTTTCCCTAGTCTAGAACACTAGTTCATTTTATTTATAAAGTCCTGTCATTTGTCTCACATTCTTGCCTTTTTTTTAGATTTACCATGGAGGGGTGAGTGTGGGACACTCAGGAATCGGACGCGTCATCCATGGCAAAAGCGCTGGAGGGAATCTGTAATGAAACTCATCTCAACACCGGCAGGATTTGCAGTGACTGCTCAAATCAGATTTTTCCACTTGTGTGACACAGACCTTATCTTTTCATTGCTATCTAAACAGTGAGAAATCTGAGTCTTAATCCCCCTGTAAAGACGACGAGGCAGCAAATTAGATTTTTAACAGGTAGTGAAGATTCATCCCTGCCTACATCGGTAGTTATTACAGAGGATACGCATTTATTCTGCATCAGCTCGCCATACACTCGTAACAGCTGCTGAGGTCCTTCCATCACTCTTCTGGCACTCTTAAATCATTTTCCAAAGCCGCACCGAAAGGAAGGAGAGACAAAAGAAGACAAAGAGATGCTACATGATACTCATTTCACTTTCACAACCTGTTTTTCCTCTCTCTCGCTCTCCCTCCGTCTCCCTTTCTCTCTCTGTGTGTCAGATGGGATTCATGTATGTAATCTATTTAGGAGAGTGGGCAACTGTGGAGACTAAGGCACTACGACACATCCTGCTGGCGAGGACCCTGTTTAAAAAAACAGACACACACGTAGCTTGCAAGCACACACATAGTCATGCTACTTTATGCACTTGGACATTTTTTCAAGAGTTTTGTAGATATCGTGCCTGGCAAAACTGGTTCAATGTCCTCATTCTATATTCTGTAATCCATCTCCAAAGAAAGTGCTTTTAGGAATTAAGTAAAAAAAAAAAGCCTTGTTTTCATACTGTAAAAAATCATACATTTTTATACGATGCAGTGGCTTTGGCGTGAATTTTATCAGTCTTTTGGCGACATAATATTGGCTTGGTTTGATGATGGGACTGACTTTGTTGATGCTCAGAGGGGATTTGTATTTTTACTTCCAAAAGGAGATCAGAGGTCAGCATCAGTTACAGAACATTGCCTCTGGATGTGATAGAGATTCAGTTTTGGGATCAAGGCCACTTCAGGCGGGTGGATTCTTGTTTCTAGGATGGTATTTCTTAATTAATATTATATTTCATCAGAAGCTTGGGCTTTGAATATGTAGTCCAACTCCACTTTAAGTTTTGAGTGAAGTGAATGAATTTAGTGCACCCTTAGGTCTGCAAAAAAGTTCACAGCTAAAGCACGTACACACAACGCACAACATATAAAAAAAACAGACACAACCGCTGCATGAATCGTCACACAGAACTGGCTATGACCCACTCGCAGGAAACATGGAGGCAAGATATCACTGCGTGGATACACACACACCCAGAGGCGTGCTTGTACATACACAGAAAACAGAAATCCACATCCAGGGGTGCCATCACTGTGAGGCAAGCCAGAGTTAGGGCAGTGTGATGTTGTTATATAACGGGGCTGGCCAAGCACGGCTAAGCATTTTTATCTGGGCTAACAACTCTCAACTCTACATGGAGTTCACTGACGTGTGTGTGTGTGGGTGTTATGAAATCAGCTACAAGGGAAAAGACAAAATGTGTGTGTGTAACAGAAGAGGAGTGGCGAAGAAAATGAGACAGGCAAAGTAAAAGGTATAAAAACAGTCTGACAGCAATGCAGACTTAAAAAGCTCCAGAAGATCTGGTTAAGTGCAAGCAAACTGCTTCTTCACGGCAGAGCTGATTCAGGGCAACTCTAAGGCAAGTGTCAGGGTCAGTCGTAATTCCTTTGTGAACCAAAACTAAGTTTGAGGCAGTATCATGTGTACCATTCTGAAGAGGCACATTTTCTAAGGCACAGTTAGCGGATATTACGTACCAGTACTCAACTAGGGAAGAATCAAAAGTTTTATCCCAATGATGGTCAATTTTTAAATTTCTTAATGCTCATTTGTGGACGTGCTGACAATGCAGACACGTCTGTACCTAAACACCTGTGTCTTTATTGATTTGTGAATGGTGACAAAATATGTCACAAAAAAGGAAAATATATATTTTGACATTCCTTCTGAAGAGTGCATCACTATTTTCAATATTTTACTAAATCAAAAAAGCATCTTAATAAATAAAAATCATGAGCTAGCACATATAAGGAATCCAGTAATTGAAAAGTTGTTTCAGTGTGTTACCATCATGAGTTAAAGCAGAACTAATTTCACAACTACAATTCTAATAAATGGATAGATAAACAAATACTTTTTTCTTCTACAAACAGTGTTGTTTTATTTCAGTATTTCACTCTTTAAGGTCTAAAACACATGTTGAATGCATTTACTACAAATGGACCCTTGTGCAGTTTAGTTTTTAATCATTATAAAAATTATATCAGTTATTCTGCATTTGTGATGTGTTAAGAATGTTTGCTCTCCAAATCTGTCATATCCAGTAGGAGTCAGCAGTAACATGTGAGAATACCTCGGAAACACCCAACTATAACCATGCAGAAGTGGAGCTGAGTGAAAAGAAATGAGATAGCACCTGTCCACCAGCCGGTACTTGCAGATTCTCAACCAAAGCACGTATTTTGGGAAGAGATTTGCGTTTTTGTTAGCTTGTCAGAATATTAGTCATGTCAATTTTTATGTATTTGACTGTCTCTGCTGTCAGGAGCCTGTGGAATGGAAAAAATATTTTTTTTTTATGCTAACAGGCAGAGGGAGAGACTGGTAGGATCACTGGATAGCTAGCTGTACCCATATGGTCCATGATTATCTATAACATCACAGAGGTAAGAGAGGACATTGAGAGGCAGAGAGATAAGGAACAAGGGAAAGAGAGGGATGAAAGGAAAGTTGAGTTATGTTGTGGTCTGCGTGGTGTGTGTGTGTGTGTGTGTATTAGCCAGCAGGCAAGAGATGTGAATGGCTGTCCCAGATACCCAAATAAGTCTCCTCACATAATTCTACATCACAATTGCTTAAGTCAGCAGGGATGAGCCACACATGCACACATACAAATAGAGCTGTTCTGATACCGACACCAATATTGTTAAGTCCCCTGATACTGCCTAAAATGCAGTATCGAGTACACTACAACCCCCCCGATATTGAGGTCATGACTCACCCTACTCTGGCTCTGACAAAAGGTTTAAGCAGGCCATAAGACAATGATCTACAAGTATACAGGTGTTATACACATATATAAATATTTTTTTTTTTTTAAATGTCACAAAGTTGAGGAATTGGAATTGGTATCAGAAATGAAAAAATGGTATTGGTAACATCTCTACATACACACTCCAGCTTCTTTAGCTGCCACTCCCATCTTGCCCAGTTCATCTGCCTCTGTATCACTGGCTTTAATGTGGTTAGGTGGGACTGAGTGCTACTGTCAAACCATCTCAAACACACACACACACACACACACACACACACACACACACACACACACACACACACACAATACAG
Source organism: Dicentrarchus labrax (assembly GCF_905237075.1). NCBI lineage: Eukaryota > Metazoa > Chordata > Actinopteri > Moronidae > Dicentrarchus > Dicentrarchus labrax. The sequence continues at coordinate 2,471,670 of NW_026136722.1, read as the reverse complement.
ACCATACAAAGCTGTCTCATTCCATCTACACGTTATGAAGCTGAAGATCAGCATAAACCATAGGGTTCCCAGAACATTTGTATGATGTACATTGTCTGATATTGTACCATATTTGTGCTGTGTATATGTGTGCACGCATGCTTGCAAGTGGCATTCAGTCGAAGCAGACTGATCCACAGCAGGCGTTCTTTGATTGTGTTATTTAAGCGATTTGATTCTCCATGAGCAAACATTTTACACACACACACACACACAGACACACACACAGAGCCAATTAACACCTCAGTCTCCCTGTGGTATGCTGCAATCAAGCTAGATATTTTTAATCAAACATGAGTGCTCACATAGCCGCACACCTGCACTACACCCATTCACATCCACCATCACACACTCATACACATACATACAGATGCACACAGTTTCTGTGATCTGGAATCATATGAGCTTACAAGTTTTGCAACAAGTAATTAGGGTGTGCGATTAGCGATTAGCCCAATACACAATTAGCCTCTAGCACTAGCATGCTCAGTCATCACCATTTGCAAGGGCAATGTGATGGGATGGGAACACTAAGGTAAGCATAGTTATGGGGCAATTCACACAATGCCACCTGCTTTTTGTTGTAGCTTCCCGCTGAGTCAATTACATACAAAGCTGAAAGATGTGCTTGTCTATCAAATGCGCAATAACACCATGTGCATTTTAATGTCAATAGAGAGCTGAAGTCACGCTGGGCAAGCTTATGTTACACTAACTCAATGCAATCTCTCATTCAGCATTTTTCAGCATTCTTTCTGAAAAAATAAAGCCTGTTTACTGTCCTCATTCATATATGACAAACTGGCATCCACAGATTTTGCTATATTTCAAAACAATTGTACATATGGAGTGAACAAAATGCCATAATGCTGAGTAAGTTTATGTTGCAAGGCTATAGATTTGTATTATTATAAATGTCAAAGGGATTCTCAATGAGCTATTCTGACTACTGGAACAGAATCCAACAGTTCAGGTTTCACTTTGACTCTCTATTGGACTTTGGTTTCAAACCTTAACATTTAAAGTATCCATTTAAATAGAAGCTTCCAAAAACATTTTAACGGACTGGGTGACATGTTAGTGTTAACTGTTATGTTATAAAGTCACTCTGTCAAGACTGTTATGTTCAGCTAAGGCAAATAGGTCTGTAGTCACTGTATTTTCCAGGATGTCAGTGAATGTGTTATGCCTGTCAGTGTTTATAATACGTTTAGAAGTCGTTTTCATACCAGAGAGTTAAAGGGGACTGTTGTTGTTGTTCCTGCTAGTTGTGTGTTGGCCTACAAGTGGGAGTTGATGAACTGCGATGCTAGTGGATGGAGCACACTGTTGACAGCCAGGTCTTGTTATTTTGGCGTTGGCTACGGCCCACAGTAGTCTGTATTTTGTTCTCCAATAAAGAGCGAGTGAAACCAGCTATCGTCTTGTAGCTTCTTGCTGAGGGATGCTACAATATTAACTTCCAATCTAAACATGTTGGAGATGCCAGAAGACTCAACCCACACGTCCATCTGTTCTTCTCCTAAACTGCAGTAAATGTTTCTTTTAGTTGCCCTAAATAAAACCATTAAGTGAGGAATTCTGAGAAAATGGCCACGGTGTAGTGAGCTGCCAAACTGCGTTGGTGACAGCAAACATTCACTCTGCTGAAATGTCACTGAGCAAGGCACTACCTCCCTTTCTGCTCAGAAAACTAAGGCTTTGTGTTATACATAGCCTGATGCTAAACTAAATTCCTTTACTGTAATTTAGTCTAGTCTTAGGAAATTTACAATAGCCCATCTGGGTTTTCTGCCTCTCCCTGCACTTTACACTATGTGTTATCTTTGTCGTTTTAATGTAATTCTAATCTGTGCAAAATAAATAAATAAAATAAATAAATATGGGCAATACAAGAAACAGTAAAATGGACAGAGGATTGAGGATGAAGAGGAATAGAGGCATAGAGACACAGAACAAAAAGCCAGTACATTTTATCCCCGTCTCATCCCTGCGCAGCTCAGCTTGGCTCAAAGACCACAGCAATTAATTACCTGCAGGCACATTACGGACACCTGCAATGATTTATGGAGCCCTTTATGGAGATGCACAACACTGATAGGTCAAGTTCGGGATACATAAGAGGAACCGAGCTAAGTCATGCTCCGACACAAAAGACAGATGAGTTAAAAGAACTTAATTCCCCCCCAAAAAACCCCTGAAAACTTTCATTTAATTTAATGTGCACAGCTGTAGTTTGCTTCACTCAAAAACTGCCTTGAAAGTGTACAAACACACACACACACACACACACACACATATATATACACAGATGCTAGCCTACATTGGGCTGTTGTTGCGTGTTTTGTTGCTTGTGCCCATGGGCTCTTTTCTCCCTCTGTTCTCTTCATCCCCAGCAGAGAAAAAAAAAACAAAAAACAACTCATCTTCATTATTTTTTATGTTGAGCAGAGCTTCACTGTATCCATTATGCCTGTGTGAAAGATTGTGTCTGTTAGACAATACATGTGCAAAAATGCCTGTGTGACTTCAAAAGCACACACCTACTTTGGCTTTTACAAGTTTAGTGATTTAGCTGAGGCTCTCACCCACAGAAAGTGGAGCAGGTAGCGATGCTTCAGCATGTTGCTCAAGGACACGTAAAGCAGGACACACGGCTGTTGGTGGAAACAGTGGCTGCTGTGGGGAACAAGCCTGTTCCTGTCAGCCAGGACATGCATCCCCAGGCTAATATCACCCTGCCAGAAGGATGATATTCGAGGGAGGTTTTAATGGACTACGTGGGGGAAAAAAGATGTGTGTGGCCCGTATCGCAGTTCGTGCCAGGGAATATCTTTTGCTAGGCAACTTTTCGAGTTAGATATCACTTTGTTAAACAAACAGTTGGAGTCCAAGCCATGGGCTATCTGTTATAGGCTTATGTAAGGGATAGACTTATATAACCAGACAATCTTGAATTTAATGTTTTGTATCACTGGATTCCATTTTATACCCAATAAGGAGGAATATCCTGATAACGAAGGAAAGAAATTGTGGTAGAAATCCCAAGTGAATAAACAGAAACAGACATTTCTTAGGATAGTGTCCAAGGAATAAAGGTATTGATTTTACATTTCAACAAGGCTAAACTGGTTAAATGAATAAAGAGTAGAAGTGATATTTTAGAGAAAAAGCTAAAAAGTATAATCTTTGACTTGTGCCCCAGATTGGGCTGTTGCAGGCGAATGAAATCCGAGGTGTATCACTAGTATAGCATGACAAATGAAAAGGTCTTTAACTGTTGGAGGTGAAAGTGAGAAGGTTAAAGTGGCTTTAAAGCATTGAGATATTACACCCAAAGGGTTGTAATCACACAACCAGAACAGATCAATACAATCACATCACACAAGTGTATGAGACAGCACTTAATGTTTTATACACGTCGAGCTAGTTTATATATTAATTTTTTTTTTTTTCTGAGAATAAAGAGGTCTCTTTTCAGGCAATTACATTTTTATTTGATGTATTATCACTCCATTCTTTACCAAGATTACTTGATTGTCTTTTACATGAAATAGAAATTGATGTGAAAATTGGTTTAATAAAGCTGTTATCACACCAGAGGAATAAGATTTTGTAGGTGTCTTAGAGTAGTTCCCCAAGTTTGAACTTGCATTTTCTAGTTTGCATAAACAGTTACAAACATTCTTATGATGCGTGTGAACAAGCAAAATACAAATAGAATATTCTAATTCATATTCTCAGTCTTCAGAAATTCAACTAAAAGCCAGTATTTAATGTTATGTTTTAACTGTCTTTAGCCAAATTCTCTGTGGCAGATGGGCAGCCTCAGGCGCTGGTTTGTGCCCACTGTCACTAGACTTTACTGTGGAAGCAGCAGTAACAACATCACCACTCTAATCTCACACACACACATAAACACATCCCATCTTTGAACACCCGTCTTTCAATTTCAGCCTTTCTGTGACATAAACTTCATAATATTGCATAATATTGCATTATTACTGTATACTGTATATTGATCCCCTGTGATCAATTCAGTTTTTTTTTTGGTATCTTATTTTATCAGATTTTCAGTAATTGACAATGAAATTAAAGTTTTTTTAATTTTTCATACTGATGCAATTTTGATTCTTCTGAAGCAGTACAAAGGCTCCTGGAGTGTTTCCAGGTCAGAGACAGGTACACTACACTCTGCAGGCAGCGTTTCACAAACTGCAGACTCATACCAAGCGAAAGGCAATCCCAGGCTCAGGGCATTTAGCTTCCTATGTTTCATTTCTCTGTAATTATTTAATCATTTTATGCAAACTGAAGCACAGTCATACTTCAAACAGTAGTGGCACTTGAAATTCACAGACTGAAGGCACATGGCCTCATTCAGCAGTAATTACTTTTATTAATTACCAAACAAACAGCAAGAGCCTCCACTTTTAAAATCGCCATGTGAGAAAAAAAAGCCCAATATCCTTGCCTGACGTTTATCATTCAGAATTAGTCAAATCTCCAGATATGGCCTGTATACGTGTTACCATCACACTGTAAAACACTTTCCAATTATAGATTTTATGATGTGTATAATTTTTTTTTTATAAAATTTGAAAGCAAGTAAATAGACGTAATTTCTTGCTGCAGTGTTAACTAACTTTGCTGCTACAATTGTATAATGTAATTTAACACTGTGGTTTAACATGGAACTTAACATCAAGGCACTGTTTTCTCACTATTCATCTTATATTATTATATATTTATTGTATTATCTTTATTTATATTTTTCTGTGTATAGTTTGGCACCAATTTACCAAGGCAAATTCCTTGTATGTGAAAACCTACTTGGCAATTAAACCAATTCTGATTCGGATTCTGACATAATTATAGTTTTACAGTTACATTATTGCCATGGCTTCATTACATTAGAGAAACTCTGCAGTTTTCCAACAGATGTAGTCTCACTGGTACAGACTGCAGTCTGCACAGCATAAGAGTGTGTAACGTGTGTATTTTTAAAAAGGAAATTTGTCTGAATGATTTGCTCCGTTAGACACACAAATTAGAGCAGGTAGCGTTAGTCAACACCTTGCATATCCAACCTGTTGGTTTCGAAAGATGACTTCACACTGAGAGGGGGAGGGTTCCTCAGTACACAAACACAAATACACACACACACTTTCCCCATAAAGACACAAATCACAAGCTAAGCTTTTTCTTTCTTTCTTGATCAAGATTTCCCCAGTGGTGAAGTCTCAGCATTATTTGAGACCAGACAAACCAGCCAGCACCACGCACACGCACATGCACATACACATACACATACACATACACACACACGCACGCACGCACGCGCACACACACACACACACACACACACACACACACACACACACACACACACACACATAGACTAACAAAATGTTTTGTGCCTTGGGGACCTAAGACCCAATTAACTTTATTACTGACATTACAGCTGGAGACAGTGGGAAGATTATATAACACATGCGCACACACACACAGTCTCAATTTATCATGGAGTTGCACAGAGGTGCAATAGCATTTAACATTTTATGAGCCACACTCACACATTATTACAAATATGAAACATATAATGCATGTTAGTTTATTGTTTATTGTACTCACTGACAGTTATATTAACCTCACGGTAATGGCGTCCTGAGCAGAGAATGTCACACTCCCTTTGCCTTTGTTGTTATCTCAGCCTGTCTGTGATTTGTTTACAAAGCCGGTCTGGCTTTGTCTGTTTTTGTCTATGGAGTCTGGTGATGTAACCCGTTTTACGGCTATTTTCTTATCTAACTCTGCAAATTAAGGGTTTATTTCAATATCAGACCCAAATATACATACAACAAACAATGGCCTTACATGGGGCAGCATGGAAGTCTCTCACACTCTTAACTGAATTTATTTTAATGTGCTTTGTTACATTTGATGAATGGTTTTTCATTACTAAGCGATGTACCCATATGTTTTGCAAAAATGTATCAGCTTTGTTTTTAAGAGAATAGTTATGTTTTTGTGTGTTTTTTGGTGTCAGCATCTAGTGGTCATTGGCAGAAATGCATCTTCAGAGTTATAGTGAAGTTTTGTTTCTTCTCCCTTATTGAGGTTGGTCTTCTAAATTGCCTTTTTATGTTTTTTTTTTTTTTTTTTTATTGCTTTACATCCTCTATTCCCTGCATCTGTCTCCACACGCTCCTCTGTCCTTTCTCCTTCTCTTTCATCTCAAGTATGCACAAAAGGTTTTTACCAAGTTTCTAGATCACAGTATGAATGCCCTGTTAAGTCCTTTCAGTTTACTCCCTCCCTCCTATATCTTCCCCCCATCCCTCCTTTCTGACGTCCTCCATTAGCAGACATCAACAAGCTGTCATCAATCCTCAGTGAGTGGCATCATAAATCCATTACCCTAAACAATGCAAAGCATTTTATCCCCACATCCATTTCTCTCTCCATCCTCTGTCTGCTGTCTTTCATCTCCTGTCATCATCACTCTTCACTGAGTCATACATCAGATTCCATTATTGTCCTTATATAAAAACAATGGGCAGCCAGTGTTTGCCACAGGAGGGCAACCCGAGACACACATTGCCAGAAAAGTATTTCAAAGTCAATTTGGTACTCTTTTATGGGTTTCACCTCTCTCTGAGTTTTTGTTAGGGTATGGTCATTCTTAAACTTGCTGCAATATATTGTTATGAGCATACATGACATTTATCTAAAAGTATAACAGCTCTGCAAGATGTTCACAACATTAAAATAAATTCGCTACGACAGTTGAGCTGGAATTAACTATGGTGTTAACACAAACTGCTATCAGTGTGGCAATAAAAAGCTGCATTGGAGTGGTTGTAAGCCTGGGTCAATGTTAACAAGGGCTGGGGGCAAAGACCTCTACAGACTCATTAAATTCCTATGAAATTGAAATGACCAGTCAAGAAATGCCTCTGATACTTTAGAGGAGAGCTTTTTTTAATCCTTTTTCCAATTACATTTATAAAGTATGTTCCCTGTAGGCCACCGTAGATTGTAGTATAGTAAGTTATTGTACCTTTAAGCTACAAAAATGACGAGTAGAAGAAAATAACAACCCTTACATGAAACAACCATGTTAAAGCTTAAAGCAACACTGTCCTGTTCTATAGGTTTTAGAGGTGAGGTTTCTGCAGAAAAAAAGTGTGTGCCATGTAAAATATGAATAAATAAAATTAAAATTAAGAATACAATGTGCGGTACCAAAGTAATTCTGTGTTTTTAGTTAAATTGTCAATTAAAATTGCCACAGAAAAAAGGCAAAATACCTTTTTTGACAGAGACCAAACTGGAAATAAAGATTTAAACAGTGCTTTGGGAAATGCAGGGGCTTAGTCCACTCATTACAACAGGAGTTATATCTACTGGAATACTGGTCTGGGATTATTTTGTCCCAGTATCTCATTAAAACCATGGCCAGTAGTTGCTGCCAGCTGAAAAAACAGGACTAAAATGACTACAGTATGTGATTAAATTGCCTTTATTTCCTTCTTGGTTTGAGGCTTTGGGGAGTAATGTAGATGGCTTTAACATTAAATGAATGGGACTGCTCAGCGCACACACGAATACAGGTTTTTTTTAGGTTGCTCTAAGAGTCCACCATCCCAGCTCCAGACAATTTCACAGCTACATTCTGTAGATAATAATTATGTATGGGGTTACAATCAAAGCATATTTGCTATTGTAGTGTTTTCTCACTTGAGTTGATAATCCAAAAATCATAATTTTGAATTTCTTTTTATTTAATATTTTTTTCTTTAAGTTGTCATTATGATCAGATACAGTGGTATGTACAGTATATCCTAACTATAATTATCTTATACTTATCGTATTTACCATTTAATTATCTTTCTTTGTGTTTTGTTTTCTGTAATTACTATAGTAGTATAGTTGTAGTAGTATTTACATTACATCATCAACATTTTTCTGCTGGGAATTTTAAAATGTGTCCTAAAAACTGCATTGGCAAACACTCAGAATATAAGCACCAGCATTGTCTATCCCAATAAGCACTTGTCGATATGTACTTATTATAAACATTAAAAAAGTTACTGGTTGCTGTAATCATTCGCAGTGCACATACAGTAAAAAAAAGACTTGATTGACTTGACTTAAATTCCTGAAGCCTCACATTAGCTTTAGTTAAACTTTGGAATGCATTTTCACACAGGAGGACTGTGGATTTTGTCCCCCATCATTTACACTGGAATCACATTAGGAAGAGATCTCTTCATGGCCGGCACAGACCAGAGAAGATACGACGACCATTGTATCTTTTGACATAGACACGAGTGTGATATCAAAACATGAACCTATCCATTAGGACACAAAACTAAAAACAACCTTGCAACACTTTGACTTGTGCTATCAAAAAGATGCATGCCCATTAATTTTTTATAGCACACTCTATTTTGCATGAAGTGTTCCAGAAGTTACCATCCATCTTGAACGAATCTTGGCGAACTAAACAGTAATATCCCATTTTAAGTGTGACGGCATTCACCCTTCAAAGGCTCTTCTTAAGGCAAGGGCCTTTTGTATGAAAAGACCATTGATAGGAAGGTATAGCAAGCTAAACCACACTACTTTGATCCCTTTTTCTTCCTAATAACCAGACCCATTTCTTCCTCCCTGGGCTCCTTTAAAGTGGTTGAGAATAATTATGAGTTTAGTTGGCATGGCTGTGTGTGTGTTTGAAGAGGTTAGATAGGTTCAAAGATTCCCAACGGATGGATGTATGCAGTGCAGTCTATGGACAAACACTTGAGGACTAAGACACACATTAAACAGACACAAACACACGAGCAGGGAGGGCCGGGGGGGGGGGGGGGGGGCTGACCGTGGCAATTGTTTGTCTCCCAGAATCAAATGGGAGGTGATTTTCTGAGGACCAAAGGGGCGAATGGAAAATGACAAAATAAACGAGTGCTCTTTTCTCTCTCTTCTCTTTCTTCTTTCATCTGCCCCTCTGCAGAAGAAGAATGATCTGCCACCGCCTTTTTGTCGAGCTGGCTGACACAACCAATCACACAAACATGCTCTCTTTTTCTCTCTCTCTCTCTCTCTCTCTCTCACACACACACAGCATCCTCTGCACCAGTCTGTTTGGACCACACTGTTGTTGACTGTGTGATCTGATGAATGACACCCCCATTTCAATTATTGCCCCTCCTCCCTGCCTCTGGCTATCTCTCAGCCTGTCCCTCACACTTTCCAACCACCCTCGAAAACACCAAATCTAGCAAGGTGTCCACACTCGTCACAGGGTGGCTTCGGATTTGAACGGGAACATCAGTGAAAATGATGACGAGTAAGTCTTGGTTGGCCCTTTATGGCCTCATGAGGCTATTGAGGCCAAAATGAAGGCCAAGGGCTGAGAGAAGATTGAATTGGTAGAAGTAGTTTGATGGGATGAAGTCCAAGCTTGAAGATCCCTGAAATGTGGCCATTCTGGCTCTTAGCAAGACAGATAATGTAACATGACCTGTCACTCATTCTGAAACGGGAGATATTCCATAAGAACATCATGTGTCATCTTGTTTAGTCATTTTCTGAGATCGTTTGCTGGAAGCTCTTCCACTCTGAGTTGTGATATCCCAGCCAAAAAATAACAACCTTCTGTCATGCACACAAAAATCAATACGTATTTTGAAACATTAACAACAAAGAAACAAATGGAATTCACACTAACGTCCAGTGCAAGCATTTAATATTATTGTTAAAGCCAAGGTTTCAGTCACAAGACTTATTTCTGGTCCTCTTGCACCTTTTTGGCCATGATCGTGGTGATCTTCAAAATGATGAAATATAACAGTAAAATAATTTTGAAGCAACACAAATGCATCTGCTGAAGAATTTCAGGAGAGATCAAGCAGTCCACTGCAATGTGCTAACCAGGGTCCAAAATTAACATTATTACTCAACTGCCAATGGCAGGTAAACTGAGAAGATTTATCAGCGATTTGTTTTTTTTACTGCCCATAAAAAGACATTGGGCATTATGAAAATATTTCAAGGTTTTAGCCAGGATCTCGGGCTCATGCAGCTTTCAGACGCCACCTTTTGCAAAAAAAGCCGATCTCTGTGACATTTCTCTTCGTTTTATGTTTTCTTTTTGGTGGCTTAACACCGGGAATGTGTCACTGCATTTCTAATAACATTTGACTTTGATCATATGATTCGCTGATGGGTACGGTGGACAGTGAGGGTCATATTAGTCTCAGCCAGTACACATAAACACAGTGATGTAAGCCCAGCCCTATGCTGTGATTCCAAATTATTTACCGGCCACCTGGCTGATGAACCCAATTTATTTTTCACCAAACCCTAAATGTACCTGCATTTGGCGCTCGTCGTGTGTTCATTTGGGACCCTGGTACTACCTGTGGGGGATTCACACCACTAGTAGTCAACACAGGCAAGTAAATACAAAACTGAAAAGTTAGTGATACTGAATGTGCTGATTGCACAGAGAGTAATAGGTACATTTCCCTAACATGAAGGAAGTACAACATTCAATTTTTAACCATACTGCACATTTACCCTAAGCTTAATCCATTTTTAGAGTTTCAAAGTAACTTTGAATAAAGCTGTAATGCTGTTATGCTAAATAAAGACTTGTTCATGTTCAGTTTGTTGCTGATTTCTCAAACTTTGACCTTCTCCATAAGGTCAAATCACTGGGTAAGCCCCATATTCTTATTTTGTGTTGCATAATTGCTTTCTTAGTCAAGCTGCTACAGACAAAAAATTAAAAGTTTAATAATGTTTAGTTGATACTGCTATCAACCACACAGTTTAGTCTTGGTACAGAAATTAAGAGGTCTTACCGATTACATACATTTTGCTAAAGTAACATTGCTGTTTTTATATGACCTTTCAGCAACAAACAGTAGATTATTTACAGAAAACTCACAGTGAGTGAATGAGAGTGAATTATTTAAAAGAAAGTTAAAAAAATAAGGGAAAGGAAGAGATAGGAAAAAGCAGTAACTCGTGAAACAGAGAAGCAAAAAAAAGATGATCATGAAGAAAGGGAAAGGTGTTTGCCAGAGAGCGAAATGGTGCATGGAAGGAAGAAAACAGATGGAATATAATGTATAGAGGTTGAGATACAGTAGAGGTGTAAGGCGTGAGGAGAGGAAAGAAGGAATGTGGCAGATGGTAAATGTAGCTGAAGCCCAAATGGCCTCTTGATGCTCCGTTAGACAGACACACACATACAGAATCACACATGCACAAGTGTGCAAGGTCAGTAAGCGGTCACAGCACAAAGGCCTCTATGGCATTACCTGTTCCATCACCTGTGCATATGCAGCTTACAAATACAAACAGAAGAATTTAACTTTGTGTCCACTTTGCTTTTCCACAGAAACAATGAAAGACACTATGAGTTAATGTTTACACCATTATTGATCATTAGAAAACATTTGGTTCTCACTGTGGTATGATTATGGTATAAGAGACAATAAGTGAAGTAGATGAACATCATGTAGGTTTATGAGCAGATTTCGAAACAATTCAGCACAGCCAACAAGCTACCTAAACACACCCTTCACATTTATCTCCAGTAAAATGATCAGCTCAGTTTAAGTTATCAAAGAAACAAACAATGTCTGTTATTTTATTAAGATGCCAGAATTCTGGTTTTACAAATAAGATATATCAGTTATGGCTGATGAAACTGCGGAGTTAAAGAGGCTTTGGTTTGGTTTAAATAAATAAAGTATATTTCTGATGGAGCAAAGTAACAGAAATAACTGAATGATCAAATTCATTTTTCACATCTGTCTGGTGGATGGGCATCACTGACTGTGAAAGTATTTCCCAAAATGTCTGTAAACATCCCAGTATTACCAGGAAATATACAGTCTTCTTATTGTATTATTCGGCAGCACACTATTTACATCCAATGCCTTTTTCTGTGCCAAAGCAGGAAGTAGTATGCCCTGTGGAGGTCCAGGTGGTGGATGGGCATGTAGCGTGTCCAACTTTCATGCAGGAGTCGTGTCACAGACCATTACATGGCTTTAAGCAAAAAAACAAAGAAAGAAAGAAAGAAAAAAAACATAACCATAATAATTTCCGCAACCTTAAAAAATACCAGAAAGAAGAAACCATAGTTCCCATGCAGGGATGTTGTAGAAATGAATAAAAACAAAATTGCCATTGAACATCTAAAAACCTTGCCGCTGAACGTAATTTAGGGTTTTGCATAATTGACCAACACCAGCTTTTTGTCTGGTAATAGGGTTGCAGTAAATAAGTATTTTAACGTATGTGGGAAATTAATACATTTATACAGTAAATTACATAATATTAAGATCAGCTTTATTCGTTCATATTCTGGCTTCTCTGGCATTGCAGTAGCTGTGATATTTCATGTCTTACCTGAGAAGTAGGAGCAATCCATGTAACAAAAAGGGGTTCAAAAATTTCATCATCAAAATGCAATAAATAAGAGTCCGAATTTACTCATTTTAGGTTGAAAGACACAGGTGCACACCTGTGCGTAGAGGTAGGATTTAGTGACATTGAGGTACTAGGCGTTCTTAAGAGACTATGATCTTCATGATAAAACCCTCATATTTCCTACTGAATGTGCACTGATTCTGTTTCTTGAACAGACACAAAGGTGAAAGCAATATCTTCAGTTGCAAAAATAAATGGAGTCAATGGAAAATAAGCGAGCACTTTTTTCTCATTTCCTGTAAAATAATCCGTCAGCATCAACTGACAAAAGCAGTTACTTTCATGGTGAGGCAGACACAGAGCCTGGTGTGTATATTGTGAATTTTGACAGGACAGCAAACCTTGTGAATGGTGAAGTTTTATTCTAGTCGCTCTACAGAAAGAGGGGGAGAGAGAGAGAGAGAGAGAGAGAGAGAGAGAGAGAGAAAGAGAGAGAGAAAGAGAGAGAAACAGTGCCACTGTACAGAAGAGCTCCTGTGAAATTCACACAAAAAATATTGTTTTTACTCTTTATCATTTATAATTCTCCATGGTGATGTATTCCAGTATGAATTTACAAGCGATGTTTACAGGTGTCGTTTCTAAATATATTCAAAATAGTTCCTTAAAAGTCTTTGAGGAAGTATTAGTTTAAAAAAAAGCTCTATTCTTACAGCAAACCATAAAGAAAGAGGTCTCGTATCTTTGGAGGGATAGCAGACTCAAAGTAGAGGGTTGCTTTTTTTCTTTTATCTTCTTTACAGTTGAAGTCCTGACTACACATGAAGGAGAGGGAAGAGAGAAGCAGAGCTGGTGATACAGTAATTCTCACCTGCCATTGGAGGAAGAGCAAGGATGTCCCGCCATACCGTACCAAGCCCTGACCCCCGACCCGTGACCCCATTGGACAAAACGTAGCCTGATAATGACACGTCAGCCAATGAGGAAGTTGTACTAGGGTCAGGTCCTCGCCTTCTCCCCCAAAACAGCAGCAGCATCTTCATCGTGTTAAACATAGGTAATTTTTTTCTCCCAAATATGTATATACTCACACCTGGTTACAACGCATTAGTGATCATAACATCATAACATAAATAATTAACAAAAAAATTAACATAAAACATTAAAATTGTTACATCTGGGGTTGCATGCCATCACCTCATTATTTATCATTAAATGTAATTAAAATACATTTTTGTCATTAAAAAGAGCAGGGTTGTCATCACAAGGGTGTGTCTGAGTGTGTGTGTGTGTGTGTGTGTGTGTGTGTGTGTTGTGTGCGTGTGTGTTTGTGTGTGTCTGAACATAAAACAGCATCAGTTTACATGACAGTTCAGTAAAAAGTAGAACAAATAGAACAAATCATCATGAGTTCATAAAATGCGAGGGTGCCGTTTGATATTTTTTACATGTGCATATTGTTCACTTGTCAGCTCACGCAAGCAGCATGTGGAGATAAATATGATAATAATAATAAATATGCAGATAAGATGCAAAAAAAGACAAATGTTGCTCATCAGTCAACATTGGGTAAGCTGATTGGGAAGCAAGGAGAGGTTCACTGCAGTATTCCAAGAGTACAAAAGGGCGATATGACTGTGGTTGTTAAAGTTGGAGCTTCAATTGAAACACAGTGGCTAATGCAGTCGCCTGCCTTTAAAAACCATGGAGAGGAAAGAGAGAGATTCCTGTTTGAGTATTCCATATAAGGGTAGCTTTTCCCGATTTTGGACGTTTAAGTAACATCCTCCATTCTGTTAAGGGTGCTCAGTTTTGCAAGGAGTGGAGCTGCACGCAACACACCCCTCACTGAGCAAAATGATCTAAGCCCCCTACAGCCATCCCTCCTTTCCCTCCTTCTCTTCCTCTTCTTCTCTCTTTACTTGGGTTGCATGAGCTCGGGCAAAAAGCCGAACTGGAAGACCTAGGACTGGTAAACATCAAAAGGAGAAAAGTTTGATTCTGCATTGCGGCCGCTATAAATCTTGTTGTTTTACTTTTTTTTTTTCTTTTTACTTTTTTTCTACAAAAAATCTGCGCCGCATCATGTTCTTTTGCTACGGTTGAAGCTCCCCCAAAACGCACAGAATCATCCTGAGGTATTTTATTTGATACAATTTGGCTTTGTGGATCCAATCAATCAAGCAAATCAATCAGTCAGTAAAGATGGATACATGAATTTTCTTTTAACTGTACAATTTGTACAGTATAATGCTACCAAAAAAGTGGTTTTGTGGGCACGCGTGTACAAGGAAGTATGTGCAAGTCTTTTCTGCTAAGTGTTATCAAAAAGAACAAACAAACAAATAAGCAAACAAACAGATGCATAAACAATCAGATTAGGAACCAAATGTTCTAAGACTTCAAGCTTACCCAAGTTCTGCCATGCACACACACAACTTACTCCACATTAAGATGGATACATGATTGACGAGCACATAACAGTGGAGCCTCCTCAGCTCCATCCCCCTCCATCTTGCCCCGCCCAACCCATCCCACATCCTACCCAAACAATGCAATGAAGGTAAACAAGTGATCCGTCTCAAGTAGTCTTCAGATCCTCAAGAGCCCTGGTTGATTTTGGAGTATCAGTAATTGATCAATAATTGTTCACCCAATGCCCAGTTGCAGTAGTTACTCTATAGTACTGCTACTTCTGTACCAACCAACCAACCAACCAACTTCCCAAAAAATAAAAAAACGAATAAAGTGAAGTAGTTCTATAGTTATCCAACACTCTAGTGATGTGTCATGTTGATCGAGGAAGGGAAGAAGAAAGGAGGAAAGAAGGAAGGAATCGTCAGTGTTTTTTTTTTTATAGCTAATACCCTGTTTCTGAGTGGCAGGGAGGTCAAAAGACAAAAACACATCAGTGCCCAGCCCCTCCCCAACTCAGACATGGTGGTGGTGGACACGGTTGTCATTTCATCCTTTTCTCCCTTGTTTTTCTCCTCTTTGCTCTCTTCCCTTCCACCATTTTCTTGCTCTTTTGCAGAGGGAGCCACAGCATGACACTGATTTACTAAGCACAAAGGTCAAGAATAAAGGTTTCGATTGTACAAGTATCCATCCACAATATCTGGCAAGACATAGTCCCTTTTCAAAAACATGTAAAATATGTGTCTAAGGGTGTATTTGTGTGTATTTTGTCTTCTCGGACACTGAAAAAAATCAACACATGCAAAATAATCTACTACTCTTGATGGTATTTTTCAGAAAGCTATGCTTTTTCAAAAGCAAATGTGGGAGAGAGGTTTTAAAACTAATGGCTATTGTGCTACCAAATAAGCAAACACTAAAATCCTACATAGGGGGATCCGGATGCCAGAATCCCTAATAAATCTTATAGTTTAATAGAATAAAAAAGCAATACTTTGCAATTATTTTTCTATGTGCAGCGTCACAAATGAAATGCCCTTCAATTGCCTCAGGCTTTCCCTGCTTGTTTGTCCTTTTCCATCGTCTTTGTGTCAGTCTGTTTTTATTTTTTTATCTGTCAGTCTGTAAACATTATTCTTTTATAGCACCTACATTTCTCTCAGCTTATCATCACTATCATGTCCCTACCAAATTTTGACCCAGCACACCGATACTGCCATTAACTACTGGAGGCTCCGCTCTGTGCCATTTAGCCGCTCATCTCCTTTCTCCCTCTCTCTCCCCCTGCACTGCCAGGTGTCTCTGTGGCCATATTTGTCAGAGTAACAAGCAGCAGACCGTTGGACTAGCTCACTGTGACGCCTCTGCTCTCCTGGGACGCCTCCATGTCTGGCCATGACATCAAACGTGCCCATCTGGTCTCCCTGTCAGGCCTCTTCTCCTCAACTAGTGAGCCCCAAGCTTGACAGTGGAGGTGGAAAGGAAAAAGGGGAGAAGGAGGAGGGGTTGAAAGAGAGGTTATCTCCTCTCTCTCCCCCTCTAATTCTCTTCTCATATAAATTCTCCCATCCTCCTCACCACTTCCTTTCAATCACAAATCAACTGCCTCTTTCTCAACAATGCCTGTAGAAGTCCTCCTTTACTGTAACCTAGGCCTTCTCTGTCCCACTAGTGGGACTATGCCATTTCTTGCCCCTTTTTAAAACCTAAGGGGTTAATGATTCCCCTCCCCTTTACACCAGGATACCTTATGGCAACGTGCCAGCCATGCAGCCAACTGGTACATGGCAGAGAATGGAGAAAAATGATGATATCATCTGCAAAGAGAGTAGTAGTAGTAGTACCGTCATACCCAAGTGGGCACGAGTTCTTTAGGATTACAATGTTGAAGAGAAGAAGAAAAACGTAGTGTGGCTATGGCATCCCTTGATGGATAACATAGTTGATAAATTATAATACAAACCCAGAGAGGAGTAAAGAGGAGAGAACACATTATTTCTTATATCAACTAAACATCTGACTCCAGACTGGGGATTTTTTTATACACCCGTCTATTGCTGAACTGGGCTGAGTTTAGGACGCCACGTGGGGCCGGGTATGCACTAGTCTTATTGGCTGAGTAAGGCATCACATGCTCTTTATTGTACATGTCATTGGATATCCGCCCGTCCCGTGAGCAGTATGAAGTGGTGGATTTAACAGATGAGCGGAGATTGTTCGCATCGTTGCGTGTTTTGATGGGGGGCGCTCCAAGGACCGCTGCAGGTGAGGCCACCGCCAGCTGTTTGTAAATATCAGAGGAGCTACGCCCATGGACCAGTCTGCTGCTGGTGTCATCCCTCAGCGAGTGGCTGAGGAAAGGGTTTTCCGAGCCATGGGCCGGGTACAGGGACTTGCTCCTCTTGCTCTCCTCCAGGTTGTGGTTAAACAGCATGGATTTGGAGCCAGTACCAAACAGTCTGCCAGAGTAGGGACGCATGCCGAAGAGGTTTGCGTAGTGCGAGTCAGATGTGGAGTCCACGAAGCGATCCTTCTCCTTGAGGCTGACGCTGCGTGCCGGCCGGCCCAGGTCTACATCCTTGGGCTTTTCTAACATGATGTTGTCAAAGGAGTGCTGACGACTCAGCCTTAAGCGGTTTCTCTTTTGGACATGCGGCCCATCTGTCTGTGGCCAATACAGACCAAACATTTCATCTGGTTGCTGCTGCTGTTGGTGGTGCATGGTGGGACTGACCAAGGGGTCTGTGAGGAGCTGGTCCTCAGTAATGTCATACAGGTTGGCTGTGTGAAGGCATGCCTCACACCGATTATAAGGTGAGCGTGTGGCAGAAGCTGCGGCAGATACAGCAGGGGTGTACGGCCCTCCTGGTGGGTAGCCAGCGGTCACTTTGGACAAGCAGGAACGACAGTGTGTCTGTTTGTAGCGATCAATAGATTCGTGTGGGGACAGGGAAAGGTTTTTCTCTTTCAGGTTGTAGTGTTTAGAGTAAGTTGGATCTGGTAGAAGATCGGAGTCAGTGTGATGCAAAGGCGAGGAGTTCAGATGAATGATGGGCTGCTCACACTTCCTATAGTTGTCACTGTGGTCAGAGTAGATCTCCGGATAATCCAAATCATCAGCAGCAAGGCCACGACTCTCTCGGTAGTGAATGGGGTCTGAGTGTAGACTCAGTTCTCGGTCTGAGTCAATAGTGTAGATTTTCTCTCCTCCTCCTCCTCCTCCTCCTCCTCCTCCTCCACCACCTCCTACTCCTCCTCCTCCTCTCCCGGTTTGGTTGGTTCCACCGCTGACCTGCTTAGTCTTTAAGTAGGACAGCTCCACCTCACTGCAGTCCCTTGGGTATTTTGACGTCACCGATCTTTTTTTTAAGTTGTCCTTGGGCTTCAGGTGCTTGTTGTTTTCTGGGTCCTTGTAGGAGGCTGCCCTGCTGGAACAGTCAGAGATGTCAGAATGGGCTGTGTCCTCAGGGAGGTATCGCTGTGTCTTCATCGACATTCGTGGGTCTGGCATCAGCATGTCAGGCATTGGAGGGGGCCCAGGTGGCGCAGAACGAAGTGTGTCCACTGACTTCTTCCACAGGGTCCGGGGAGGCTTGGCATTGGTCTGGACTGCATCAGCATTCACTGCCACCTCTACTGTGTTGGGATTGGCATCATTCAGGGTCAGAGGATGCTGGCCTCCCTGGAAGATGTAGTTGTTAAGGTGGTCTTTGTGGCGGTTAGCAAGATAGGACTGCAGGTCACCAGTGTCCCCATAGATCATATCTTTGGGAGCATAGCTTCGGTTGTCAGCATAGATGAAGTTTCCCTTCTCTGCCATCATGTCCATGATCATGGGCCCAGCTGAGTGCATGAACTCACGTTTGGGTGAGTTCATGCGGGAGCCACTCAGGTTAGACATGTTGGTCATCTGTTTGGCTGACTTAATGAGCTTAAGCATTTTGTCTTGGGGGCTAAAGTCCAGGTCTGTCTTTTTCTTCATGTCAATATGGACTCCATGGATGCAACTCCAGATTCCCTAAATATGGATGAACAAGTGGAATGGAGGAGGAAAAGCCAAATAAAAAATGAGGAGAAAATGAGAGGGAGAGAGGAGTGGAAGAGGGACAGGGACAGAGATAAAATGGAATAAGAGAGTGAAAATCAAAAATAAAGAGGGATTGAGAGAAAAATGAAGGAGAGAAACAGAATATTGATTACTTAGCCACTTTGACCAAACATATTTGTGCTCCATATGTTTCATTGAAATGTATTAAATTGTAAGTCTTTTATCATCATTAACACAAACCTGAAAAAGATTAATTTTTAATTTTCTCTAAAACAAACTTCATGTTCAGTTTACAATTAAAATCTAAGTGCACCCCTAAGTAAAGATGGAAATTTGTTTTATTTAAGATATTAATCATCTAAACAACCATGTATAATTGATTTAGAGGATGGTGCAGTAACACAACATAATCATTTAGACAGTTCTTAAGTAGAAAGGATATAGAATTAATCATAAACACACAAATAAAACAAAACACACTGATCATTGCTTAAAAAAATACCCCAACCAGGCTAAATACAGTCTCTAGACCCACTGCCAGCACAAAACCTTGTCCATCATAATGAAATTCCATGATATATTTTTAAAAGGGGCACGCAGATAACATGTAATGCAAGTCTTTATGCAGTTCCATCAATTTTACAGTACAACTGTTTGCAAAACAGAGAATAGAATTCATCCAGATAAAATAAACTGAATAAACAATGACTTGAAAATGTTAAAAACTGGTTACAATGTATCTTATAACCCTGTGCCCCAAGCCTCCTTTAGGGGGACTCCAGGGGTGGAACATTCTCTGAGAAGGAACAACAGTAAACAGCTGAAATTAACATAACTACAACTGAGAGGGAGGTTAATAAAACCGCTCCTTTTGTTTGAACTAACAACCAAACAGCTGCCATTATAATGCCTACATGTAATTTAGCTCTCATTTTATGGTTCAAAGAACAAAAACAAATTATTTCTTAACTGAGCCCATCGTCCAGGTCACCAATGCATCCATAAAGGATATTTATCAACAAATTCAAAGGGATTTTTCCCCTAAATCACTTTTGAGAATGTCTTTGAAATAACATATTTTCAAGAACATCACTTTATCGTCTCTAAAAGATTTTCTCTCCTCACTACCCCCCTCTGTTAACTTTGAAAACAGAATCACACTCTGCCTCCAAAATAGTGCAGAGACACTGCAGTGCTTTTAGGGATGCATGTCCATGTCTTCTGTTCTCACACACAACAAGGGAGAATGCTGACCTTTTAACAGAATGAGAGAGAATAGATTGATTTAGCGTGGGCTGCCGTGATTTCACCCAAAAACAGGCTGCAAATTTGGATCTATTTTTGTCGATATTCAGGGCTGCCTTGTGATCCCCCCTCCCGTCTTTATTCCCGTCTTTATTCCCGTCCTCCCCTCTTATCCTCCTTTGTGCAGCCCTCCCTCCTTCCCCCTTGTTTTACTCAGTTTCTTAGTTTAGCCGTAGCTCTCTCTGCAAATATGTGTGTGTGTGTGTGTGTGTGTGTGTGTGTGTGTGTGTGTGTGTGTGTGTGTGTGCGTACTTGCTCTGCTCTCTTTTTCTGCTGATAGAAAGAAGAACTACGACAGGCTGGTCTGACCCTAATAATGCAGCATTAGCCCCCGGTATAGTTCCAGTGCTTTGTTGCACCTTATATCCTTGAACACGACCACTGTTAACCCAGTCAGACCACCCCAGGCCCAAATATTCACACACACATACTCATATATGCACACACTCATTGGCCTGTTTCTGTGAGTTGACTATTAGGCCAAATTCAGGACCGTTTTTCAAAGTGTGTGTTAAAAATATTCATTATTTTTAAAGCTGTACCATGTTGTTCTCCCAAACCACAAAACAGGCTTAAGAATCCTTGTAGAACATGCCTGCACACAAAAAACATAGACCTTCTATACACAAATGGTACTTACCCGACTGATGGAGAAAAGAAGACCCGGCTTGCCGGTGCAGACCCCAGTGAAGCAGTATCTGAGCCTCCAGTAGAAGAGATGCTCAGAGACGAAGGTGATAAGGGAAAGCCCCATGGCCGTTGCCAGCATGTAGAAGACCCCAGCCATGTTGTCCACATCCAGCTGACTGGACATCACCTCGTTCTTCTCATTGTGGCAAATTCCGGTTAGCCACTGGGCTTCTAGTTCCTCCATTTCACCTGAAAGGCAAAAGGACAGAGAGACTCAAATCCTTTAATGAATGGCTCATTGGGTTTTTACCACTTAAACCAGTGGTTTTAAGGGTAGACGTAATATAAAAGTTTATACCCTCATACTACATTAAATGAAACAGAAATTTACATTTAGAATTACTACTGAAGTTACTGTGTACGTACATAAAGACATCCTGTAAAAGTTTAGCAACTTGCATTTTTTCTTTTTGTTTCAAAGAAGTTGATGATAAACGGTGATATCATCTGCAAAGGGAGTTAGTCATTAATATTACCTTAAAACAGATGTGAAGTGATACTCTAAACTTTATTTCAAAGATAATGTCGGTTGAGATTTTTCATGTATTGGCATTTTCATGGGGTGAATTTAGTTTAAAAATATCTACCTATAACCTACACATTTTGAAAGCTAATATATTTAGTTTTTTTTAGGGGCTGTTGTTAAAAATATATTCCTTGGGCATCACCATCTACTGGGCTTCTAGTCCCATTCCTGTTGCCTGATAGGACAAAGAGATTGTTTCTTTAGTGTTAATGAAAGAAAGGTAGAAAGCAACAAAGACCTTATCTTTTCTCATTCCTCACTCTGTGTTCCCTTCCCTCAGTCCCCCCTCCCTCTCTGGCTTCCTCTGTGACATTTGGCGCGTGGCTAATCCAATCTGTGTCATTCAGGGCTGGATAACTAAGGCTGCTAGGGAGGAAAGACAAATATCATGGTGGTGTTCAGCTAGATGTCGTAAGGGTGCAGACTCACTAAGACATCATTAACCCTTTAGGACAATTGAGGAGAATTTTTCTCTGTTAGATGTAGCCATCTTTATAATATGGCATGCTTAGAAATGGCAGCAAAAGAGAGTGAAGCTAAATGAGATCTTTAGGTATCAACAGGTCACTTTATCTCGTTTTCTAACTTAAGTGAATTTAAGGGAAAAGCTCTGGGGAGTTGCGACTGCCTATACTTTTGCTCTGACTCCAGGGTAAAGTATTGCTGAAATTCAAATTTTGTTCTCTTTTAAGCAGTCAGACGGCTCAAGCAATAGTCTGGTAACCAGTCAGTTGGAAGACAGGAACACAAGGATCTACAAGTTTCATCTACAATTTCAGCGGTTTAGTCTGAAGCAGCTAGAACTAAAAGAAAACATTATTTTAAAATGTGTGACTGCAGTATCAAAACGTTTTGAAATTGTGTCCAGAAACACAAAATCCATTCCAGTTCAGGACATTCACTAAATCTAAGTTTCTTCAGGATGTTTATCTGCATTTGACATAATTCTACCTCATAAATGGTCCACAAATAGTTCCTGATCCTGGCTGGATTATTTACATATGACATGAATTTGGATTATTGCAGCTGCTTCAAGGTGGATATGTTTGATCAGGATTGTCTTGTCTGAATCAAGGCTTAAACAAGTAGAGAGAGGACAGGCAAACATCTACTGAATACGACAGTATAAAATGGCAAAGTATTCATCATATGTGTATTTGAAATTAAAGGTTTAACCCTCAAATACGAAATGTACCAGACCATGTGTCAACAGACAGGTTGTTTTGTCTCTGTCTGTCTGCCTGTTTGTCTACTTGTTCTCCACCTTCCTCTACTCATCCCTGAACACATCTTCTGTGTCTTCTCAATGTCCGTGAGAAGCCATAATGCTCTCCACCCACATTATGTCTATCTGATCAAGTAGTATCTGCCAAGACACAGAGTCACTGTCATCTATCAAGGACCTGCCCTCCCCTCACTCCAAATCTCTCTCCACCTGACAAACACTCTTTCCTTGTCTTCTTCTCATCCCGTGCTCCCTGCCTCGTCCTCTCTTTGACCTCTCTCTGGTCATCACAGACAAGCGTTACCCCTGTTTTTCCGTCCCTCTCATCACTTTCTCCCTCCATCTGTTTCCTCTGTCACGCACTCTCTTTGCAGTTCTTTTATCTCTTTTTACCTTGCCATCTCTCATCCCATCTTCTCTTCTCACCTTTCTCTTTCCCTTTATGACTTTTTTCTAATTTTCTTAGAAGAATAACATTGGAGTTATTAGCATGGTGCAAAGATAACACAGATTCTGCTTTGAGTGACTCTAGTAAAAAGCTACAAAAATAAAACGACTCAGTGGGATTAATAATAGTGAGAAGAAAACAAAGTGAAACAAAAAAACAGATTTTTGTATGAAACATGATGAAGTGTGGCCTGCATGCTCTGCAGCCCTGATAAAATTCAGTTAGAGAGGATTATTATGACACCAATGTTCATTTAATCAACTTCAGTGCACTTAATGTGAGTGGCTGTGAACACTTGCATCAGCAAAATGCTTTCGATGTAAAATGTAAATGAATCTGTCACTAAAAGCTCGAGCTGTCTTGCTTTCTCTGTTTTGCAGTAGGAAATTGTTTATGTAAGAACTTCTGAGGCTACTGTAATAAAGGAATGTGGTGATTCAGATAGAGTAATGCACACACACACTCATACACACACACACACACAAACCCCGATTTGGTGCTGCAGAGAGGAATATATTAGAATAACTTACACACTCTGCCCTCTGTTTAGAGCAGCCTTTTGTGTCCAGAATAACATCAAAGGACTATTTATACTTCACTGCTTTCCCTTTGTGTTGTCAGCAGACAAGGCAGTCGTCAAGATGTGTACGTGTATGTGTATGTGTGTGGGAAAGAGAGAGAGAGACAGAGAGAGAGAGAGAGAGAGAGAGGAGTGTGTGTGTACATGTGAATGAATTACTATGCTGGCAAGAAACAATGTAACCTTTTTCCTTCATGGATAGCGCCATGTACTTGTATTTCTATACGAGAATGTTGTGCAAGTGTGTTTCTCACCATCTCCGATGATGGCCAGGATGGCCAGATCCACCTGTCGTTTCCAGTAGGAGCCTTTCTGTAGAGCAATGCCGTAACCAGTGGTAGCAAAGATGTACCTGAGCACAAGCACATCCAAACACACGTACACAGAAAACACATATTTTATCCTTTAAACAAATAGTTTCACCTTTATTTCTCCAGATGGTGTCACTGTGATTAAAAACACATTTTAGGAGATACCTAATGCAAATTGATGCATAGAAATGTCATGAAGTGGAAATTTAGGTCAAACAGATATACATACATAACAAAGACTTTTGGTCGGCCCAAAGGCAAGAGGTCCTAGTCTCTGCCGTTAAAGGGTAGATTTGCATTTTTTGGTCGATCCTAAAGTAACACTGACATGTACTGTACATGTA
Organism: Dicentrarchus labrax; assembly: GCF_905237075.1. Lineage (NCBI taxonomy): Eukaryota > Metazoa > Chordata > Actinopteri > Moronidae > Dicentrarchus > Dicentrarchus labrax. The sequence continues at coordinate 2,447,280 of NW_026136722.1, read as the reverse complement.
CATTGAAACACAGTTGGCCGCTTTAATCATTCCTCTGCTCCATACTGACCACAAAGAGAACCCTTTCTAAAGCATGTAAGAGTTAGAGGACAAAAGCCGCTCAGCAAGGAAACACTGGGGTGGAAATTTTGTGCTAAAAAGACTTATTCAAACGGCCTCATATCATCTTCAGCTGAGCTTTATAAGCCTTCTTTAGACAGGACTGGACTGTGGATTTAGTTCCCCATCACTTACATCGAAAACATTTTAAAAATTGATCTCTTTGCGGCCAGTATGGAGAGAAGAACAACTGACAATGACCAATAATACTTTCAATGTACATATGGGCATGTGAGTGTTGTTTTAAGACATACTTACCTATTAAATAATAATTATATATACATATATATAATCCAAGTAGCTCATATTTATCCACTTTTTGTACAGTGACTGCTGCCTATTATTTCTAATAATATAATCAAAATTCTCAATCAAAATATTTATTATAATATTCATTCTGATGAAATATGTTAATATTTATTTAATATTTAACATATTTAATTAATTTGAATGTTACCACATACACCACATAACTGCACTCTAACACCGGTACCTTGGACCAGCAACTTCCTGGAGTCTCCACTGGCTTCCGGGCAACAGGTCCAGACAAAGAAATACTTTGGAACTAAAAACGCAGATTTGTTGTTTTTTCCTTTTCGGTTTTTGTACAGATTAAATAAACGAGATACAGCATGTTAATTTGTGAGCTTTAGAGGAACGAATTTTGTTACCTTTGGACAGAACAGGGCTAGCTGTTTCCCTCTGTTTTCAGTGTGTGTGCTAAGCTAAGGTAACCTGCTCGCGAACATTATCGTTAAGACGTTTTATGTGTGATTTATGTGTGCCTGTATCTGTGCATTGCAACCATAAAGAAAACATTTACAAACCCTTTACACAACTTTTCACAAAGACCAAAGAATGGTGGGATCAGACCATGAAGTGAAGAGAATTCACACTAAAAGTGTCTTTTTAAAGGCTTGAAGCTTTAGTTACCCGCTGCCAATGGTCACCAGCTTACATCCCTCATCTCTGCCAGCCATGTAGTTCAACACTGCAGCATCATAGATGAAGGCATCCAGTTTACTGCAAGGGAGGAGAAAAAAGAACAGAGGAAAGAGACAGAAGAAAACAGATAGAGGAAGGGTATAAAGAAAAAAGCATGAGGGGTTTCAATTTCAAAAAAAGAGAGTGAGCGAGTGAGAAGTACTGGAGGAGACAGAAAGCAGAAGAGGGGCTTATTTTTCAGAATGCATTGTTTGCGGATCAATTCTAAAGTGTAAAATCATCTCCAATAGTACTGCAATCCAAGCGTAGCCAAACACACAGAGGACACAGTGGGGAGTGGCTGCGGTTCAATACAGCACGCTTCACTGGTGATAGGACCTTGGAGGCACATGGACGACCTAAACAAACTTTAGACAGACACAAACATTTACACTCTCACTCTCACTCTCTCTCATTCTGCCTCTGTTCACATACACACACACACACACACACACACACACACACACACACACACACACACACACACACACACACACACACACACACACACAAATAAGGAGGTTGCGAAGTGGAACGTTCAAACGAAAGTATCCCAGACTCAGACTGACATTTTCAATGTAACTGATGCCATCACCTACCTCTGCTCTCTCACTCTGTCAGTGCCCGCACGCACTCTCTCTCTCTCTCTCTCTCTCTCTCTCTCTCTCTCTCTCTCTCTCTCTCTCTACACACACACACACACACACACACACACACACACACACACACATACATACATACATACATACATATACTCACAGAGAGCCCTGCTAATAGTGCAGTGACTGGCTGGCATTTACTGAATGTCAGATCCAGCCCTCTAACGGAGGCTCACAGCCGATAGTTCAGCTGTGTAATTAGCTTAACCCAGCACTGGCTCCATCCACACGCAGGCTGTGTGTCCAAACATGTAGGAAACCAGGCGTGTATGGGGGTGTGTGTGTGTGTACACTTCAGTATCTGTGTGATTGTGCACATGTGGCTCTGTACTGGTGCATGTCTGTGAGCATGGATTTGTGCATCCATGTTTGTGAATGTTAGCCAGACATACTGTGGCTCTAATGGCTTGGAGAGGGATTCCGCCATTATGATCTGTCACACCTTTATTTGGGTGAATAAAATGTAGCACAGATTTTCTTGCCGCTTTCCATCCATACCTTTGAATGTTATATTTAACACGGCAAATGACCATTTAGTGTGACTCTAAATCTTATTTTACAGCACCAAAGGGAAACTCTTCAGTACAGTGTACAACCTGTCAGCTGAACTATTGTACAAATAGCAACTGGACCCCAAATAAAACATTTCAGCAGCACTATATTATAAATCTAAATCTAAATCTAAAATGACTTCACAAATTCATTTATGTTTCATGGTACAACGTTTTCTCCACATAGAACCTTTAAGAGCCATGGCACTGAAAGTCACATCGAAACAGAAAGACTATTGTACGTCCACAATTCTGTTTCACTTTAATGCAAGGCTATCTTCAGACTGACAAGAGCACTGCGTCATTAAAACCTAAAAGGGCTTGCGTCGGGGTGGCTATGGGTTACCAGAGAGAAAATGAAATACAAACAGTTCAAGTTGAAGGTTGATGAGATGCCAAGACTTTGAATCTCTGGAAACTCTTCTGCTCCACTGTATCTACATGTGCATGTTAAAAATGTGATTTTTTTAAAAATTAAAAAATTCTACCAGCAGCGTGCTTTAGCATGTATTTGATTTGTGTGTGAATGTGTTGCTGGATAACACTGAGGCAAAGGTTAATACATGATTAACTTTTTTGCCAGACAAACATGCATTTTGTGTTGCCAGAGGCCTTTGTATTGGGATCTGTGCGAACACAGCGTTCTCATTGAAAATGAATGAAGAGGATGTGTTTGTCTTGCAGTTCTCGTGTCAGTTCGGGCACCACAGCAGTTTAATATTATTAAAATGATCAATGGATATTTGTTATTTATTTACTCGTAAGAAAATTCTAAACTTTGCTGCTTCTGTGAGTAATTTAGGTCCTGGAATGTAATTAAATCAATTCAACTCCCCCGTGCATAGTTTTGGTTCTTGTGGCTGTAACAGATTTTGCGTGTAAAGCCTGTCAGCATTATGTGTGATCAGAGCTAATCCAGCCATCGAGCCTCAAACAGCTGAACACTGCAGTGTTGCTCATCTGCTAATACCACGGAATAGAATTATCAATGAGGGTATTACTGCCTGCACACACCTGCAGCTACTGAAGCTGTGTGTGTACAGATGTGCAAAAGTGTGTGTGTGTGTGTTTTTATTTCCAAGCATTTTGATTATGTGCATGTAGCAATAGTTTACAGAGGTACGTATATTTGGGTGTTTACCACTGTGCTGTACGTTAATAAAACAACACAGGAGAGACCGACTGAGAACATTCTAGATGCTGGAGTGGTTTAAGCTCTCTTTACATGTTTACATCCAGTTTACTTATGACTTATGGATGAGAGAATATGAGCTGGAAGACATAACCGCATAAAATCATGAATATTATCCTTGTATTTGTTGAGTGAGTGCATTCCTTTTTTCCCCCTCTCTCCTCCTTCTGAGGCAGCCTGTCCTTGGTGCTGAGAACTCTGATTGGAACCCACCCCTTAGCCATTAACCAATCAGAAATAAGTCACATCACCTCATCAACCTTCTGTCATTTACCTTAGGTTCTTCCCACCATTTTATTCTCTTTTTCCCTGCCATCTTTCCATTCCACTCCCTCTTCCTTTGCTATCCTCCCCCTCTGTCTCTCTTCCCATTCCCATCTATACTCTTACCCTCAATTTCCCCTTCTTTCCTTTCTCCATTGCCCTCCATTTTTCATTCCATTACCACTTTCTTCTTCTCTAGTCTCTTGGCCTTTTCCTCCTGCCCTGCACTCTCCCTTCATTTCCTCCAATCAGGTATGTTGCCCTTGGCCTCCTACCCTGGGCCCCTTTCCGCTTTTTCCCATGTGATGGTGTGATGAGAGTCACCCCTCTGCCGTTCCTCCTTCCTTTTCATTTTTCACTGTCTTTACCATCACGTTTCTGTGCATCTAACCATCTCAAATTGCTCCACACTTTCACTCTGTCCTTGGTTAGCTTTGCAATAAGCCCCTCTCCCTCTCTTACACACTCAAACACTACAATGCAAGTATATTGAGGAGAAAAGATTTGAGAGAGCACAAAACAAATTCTGAGCGCTACTCTTGTCTGCAGGTCAACATTTTAGAGGCAACAGGAAGGGATACGTAAAAGCAGACTCTGATTTAAGCGTGCAATCCCAATCATGAGTATGCTCTCAATTTTCTCTAGCTGTTTTGGCAGCTTCTGAGCACTGGAGAATGAAACGGGTTACTTGGCAACCAAAGTAAAGTTCACACAAGGAAAAAACTCTATAAGGAGTGATTGGCTACCATACCTCAATTTGAGGTGATTTAAATAATTTATGCCTACATGGCTTATCGTTTAGATTACAATTTCAATTTTTGTGGGCGTGTGGAATCAAGCCATTAAACTCATCCACTTACCGTCACCTAGTTTATTCATACCAGATCATTACCACCCAACCACCTCAGTATCAGACGATTTCTGAGTGCAGAATTTTGCTCAGAAGTGACAGTGAAACTCAGACATAAATTGTTCTCTTATAATGATTCTAATAGTTTTCTTAGTTAATTATGAATAACAGAAAAAATAAAAATAAGAAAACCCTCCATCTGGCTCAGAAAATCACACAAACAGAAGTTAAGGAGAAGCTAACACGGCCACTCAAACTAATTTTAAAAAAAAATAACCGTCATAAAGTATCAAAAACTAGATAATTGCCTGTCTCAATTTGTGGTTTAAAAAAAGTGTAAATAGAAGGAAGAGTCTAATAGGATGACCCCTTCACTTCAAGGTTAAATTGAACAGGTGACGGTCTGCTCTGTTTGAATTTGCACTCAGGGGATTCAGACAGCCAAAGTGAGCGTGAGCAGCTTTGATCATGCATTGCTGACTCAAACATAGTTACACAATTACTCTTGCTGCTCAAATCATCTGTTAGGCTCCCTCAGACAGAAATCTGATTCTGCTCTTACAAATCCATGCCTGTGAACTGTTAAAGGTTTACCTGCAGACCGAGAAGCGCTCAAATTACTTCTGTGCCCACTCAAATCTTTTGTCATCAATATACTTCCATAACACACCACCACCAGTCCCATTATAGAGGCCAGCACTAAAAATAGCTCCTGCTGTTCCCAGTGAGTAAGCCCATTCATCCCCAGTCTCAGAGGAGCTGTCACACACACACACACACACACACACACACACACACACACACACACACACACTCACACACTCACACACTCACTCACTCACTCACACTATATTTTAATGTTTTTTGTGTGAATATTTTGCATAAGTGAAATAGTTTTTGATCACGGATCAGTTACCCCGTTTTGAGGCTGACAAGTGCGTCCACGACTCCAGTTTGATGATATTTCACCATGTATTGGTGCATGGCCGGGTAGTTCTTCCTGATGTTTCTCTCTGTGGATCCGTTTGGAACCGTCCCGAAGCGGAACGGAGGTGAGTATGCGTACGGGTTCTGAAACTGAAGAAGAGAAGACAGAAGAACGATGGAGAGGAGATAAGGAGAGACGAAAAAAGAGCGGGAACCCCCAAAGGTAAAGAAAGCATAAATGTTCAATGACAGGCAATGTATCAATGTCCGTCTTGTGATTTGAACAGTAAATGAACAGTTTCATGCAAAATTTTGCCAACATCAAATTAGTCTTAAAATGGGCAGATGTTTAATTATAGGACATACTGAAGTGGCCAAAGTGTTAGTCTGAATCAAACACACTATGTGACAATGAAGGTGTATATTTCACACTGTCAATTATTTAACTTTCTAGACATTTTTCAACATCACCTTTCTGTTAGCGGTGGTACATCTATGAGCAAATGAACTCTCAGTGCCTGTACCATAGTCCTATGAAGTGGTTAAATTTCTAATATTTGATCAGATGTCACAACAGAGTATGCAGTTTCTCTTCCCAATCCAAACACTTTATTCTTGTGTTATGATGTGGCATTGCAAAAATACAACAGCAACAACATTTTTCTTTACCTTTATAAAAACAGGAACGCTTCATCTCTCAGATTTTCAGCCTTCACAGGTCCTTTTAACTCCCCTTCCTTTTTTCTTATTTATTTAATTTACTTGTAAGTAACCATGTACAATATTATGGCCATTTCCTTTTTCTCTCTCTCTTTCCTCTGAAAACTGAAATTCTTTTCTTTTTTCAAACTCTCCCATCATTTCTCTCTGTCTCCCTCCTCCCCCAGCTGTGTCTCTCTCAGGTATAATCTAGTCAGTGTACAGGTCAAGGGTTTTGTAGTAGTGTGCTTGACGCTGTGGTAACAACCTACCCTTAAGCACTGTGGTAACAATCTGCTTTCAGTGCCAGAAACAGATGAACCCTATCAATTAGAAGTGTGTATTATGAGCTCCACTCTAACCACAAAGTGTGTGTGTGTGTGTGTGTGTGTGTGTGTGTGTGTGTGTGTGTGTGTGTGTGTGTGTGTGTGAGAAGTGGTTTCACTACATATTGTTTAAACGGCATTGTGAAGTAATATTCCATGACATTTTCATATATCTATATGTCTGTTTTGCTTCACATATTCATTCAAAACAGTAGTGACTCAGCCTATAGGCAGTGCATGACAGATTTTATTTGCACATTATAAGCATTGGTGTTCTGTTCGATGTCAGTAATGTCTGTAAAAATCATTTGTGTGTAATTGCCAGAGCCGATTTGTATCAACATGATATATATGTAAATATTTATAGATATGTATTTATACTGTGTTGCCAAATACACGTAAATCTCTTTTCTGTAATCAGGTCAGGGTGAGGGTTTGATAAGTCAAGCCCCGCCATGCATTTGTGCGAGTGCCTGTGTTAGTAGTGATGTCATACAGTGTGTGCGTCAGCATGACAAGCGATATAGCCCTCAGGAGACGCACACTCCTCACACAGTTCTTCCTATTATTTCTCTCTCTACCTTCATCTTTCCCTCTGTTGTGGCTCTTTTAAGGTGAAGCAGAGGCTTTAAGGTCAGAAGAGAGCACTTTTGGCAGGCAATGGGGATGGGGTTGTTGGTTAAAATCTCCTGGCAGACTGAGGAAATGCACACAGGGAAAGTGCACTTCTCTTCCTGGATAATCACCAGTGAAGGGCTTTTGAGAACTGCAGCAGCTGTTACTAATGAAAGCTTGATGCAGAGATGATGAGAAAATGAAAGAGCAGAAGCAGAGGAGCGTCTGTGTTTCAGACAGGTGGAGATAAGAGGACTCACAGCGCTGCTACAGTACATGGCCATGAGGCGACAGCAATGCACAAATTACTAAGCAGATTTTGTTCACAGATGATTCAAATCAGTTCCTAACCTTTTCTACCTAGAGTTCTTGAAGAGCATGGAAGGGTGTTTTTTTATAATTTATAAATCCATTATATTTAATACATACTGTTCAACTAATTTACTGTATTTTAAAAAAATATATAAAGACACCACACTTGGGATCCTAAAAAAGCAGCACTTAAAGCTGTTATGTATCTTATGTTATGAGCTCCTTTCCAACTGTCTATCCACCTGTCCTCTCTTCTCTTGTTTTGTCCCATATCTTTTGTTTCTTTGTTCTGCTCTTCCCGTGTTACCCTCTCCATCTCCTTATTATACATGTTCTGCTGTTATATAAGCAAATTACTTTCTTTTGTATGTGTGTCGGGTGTCTTTGTCTATGTTATGTTTATGTGGGTATGTATGTGTACTGGGGCCTCTAGAATCTAGATTGCAATGCTCCTGTCTGCCTATTTGTCTCCCTCATATGCCAATCTGTTTTCCTACATGTCTACTGTATTATTGTGGTGTCACTGCGAAAGTGTCGACCTGTCAATCAGCATGTAGACATTTTCCCTTAACTTTCTGCCGCTAAAGTTGGATTTTTCATTGCATCTCCTCAAACTTTGAAGCTGCTCTCTGAATCTGAAAGCAGTTTAAGAGTGGCCCCTTTAAAAGCATTCCAAATATTGGTCCAATCGTAGTGGCAACAATGCATCTTTCAATATGTTTGTATGTGTTCAGACAGGCGCATCGGCTCTTAAGGCCAGTTGTATCTAAGAGCATGTAGTTGATTCAGTGTCATTTTGGCACATCAATCCCAATGCAGACATACGATGCATTTATCACTTTATGCTCATATCACACTTAACATAAATATAATAGAAATCAAAGAAACCATACTGTAGATATATGGTTCAACTAATATAACAAGGTGATTATGGTAATAATAATCAACTTAAAGTAGGTTCATTAGTGGTTATAACATATGGTCTAAATACTTTTTCCAAAGGAGGAATGTTTGCATATTGTTGAGAATAGACAATTAGAAGCTTGAATGCCAGGTTCAGAATACATAATCTTTTTGTCTGTCAAGATGGCCACTGCGTCAGATTAGGCAGTTATACCATCATAAATTTTTGCCGTGACTTGGCCGAGAGACATAACAGACTACACGTTGGTCCCTGACAAATCATAACTCGCCATTGGTGTTATCAGGCAGAGGTACTAGGAATTGACTTCCAGGAACAAGAATATAAACAAACAAATGCTGTCCAAAGTTGTGTGCATGATACTGGCTGCCTTGAGTTTGGAAAAGCCTAAAAAGGAAAGAAACAAAGGCAGTGATCTTTCCTCTATTTCTCAGTTCCACCTCAAAGCCCCAAAAACATCATTCCTCTTTGCTTCACGTGTGTTTGTCAGGCCATCACGAGGCATCCCCGATGCAGTGTCAGTTGTTGTCCACTTTGATGAACTACATAGGATAAAACTATCTATTGTTCTGCCTAATGCCTATTTTTGTTTCTGATGCCCTATGCTAGTCGAGTCAGGCTATTTTGAGGCTGATAGTATGTTGTCTGAACCCAGCATAATGATGAAATATGTATATTAGCCCTGGAAATTCCATCACAGGTCAGTAAAAAACTAACAGACAGAAATATCTATGAACTTATATCATTGGATATAAGAGGTTTGTTTCTATCTGGCATTTGTTTTTCATCTTCTCTAAACTGATGTTGGATTGTTGACTGTTCCACAACCTGGTTTCTGCTGTTATTATGTCACCACAACAAACCACTACAACACCAGCACAGCATTTGTTTGCTGAAATTTGAATTCCTAAAGTCTGTGCACTAAAAACATGCTCTACTATCAGCTGCTGGGAAACCAGAACACCATGTCCTGTTCAGCAAGCAGGGACAAATAAGCCAGCGTTGTAAAGACAAATCCCTGGTTGTTGTATAGCCTAAAACACCACAGACCTGTTAACTGACTGCCCCCGACTTGTGCATGAAATAGCCTGCTTAAGAGACGGTTACCAACATCTGAGTACACATGTATTACTCCCTCTCAAAGAAAAACAGCTCTTCCCGATGTCACTAGCTGAGATGCATGAACAATCATTCCAGCTTTGTCAATTTTATAGTCTTAGTTAAAAAAAAACATGTTAAAGTTATCCTATAATCACTTCAGATGACAGTGGATTTGTCTAAGGAGTGTAAATATGCCCTGTGTGTTCTGATATTCACAAAAAACTAAAACTGCTGTGAAATATTTTTCTGTGATTGGCTCATTTAGTTAGTGTATAATTTTAAGAGAATCACATATTTACCGGCAATTTGTCTTATTGTACAACTCCACAGGTGGCACACAAAGCTCTTGTGTTTGCACTGGTAAGTCATTGATGAAGTCTATTTGTATTCACCATTTGCATATTTTTTGTGGTCCCTATCCTCAGTTTGCTTAGACAACTACAATAATTAAGCCAACATTAAGCAAGCTTTGTGTGTTACTGAATAAATTGATATAAAAAGGATACTCAGCCTGATTCAAGACCTCTGACTAGCTACTCACATCACAGATTTTGTCTGCAATTCCAAAATGTGCGGTGTTTTGGTGTCAAGACAGCAAAAGGTTGCTTCCAACATATCTGCACGCAAAAAAGGTGGTTAGTACAAAAGTGTCTGTTGAATGTAATCTTTCCATGGTTGGAGGAATAACCATGTCAATCAAAGCCTTTTTATGCTGGTTTCCTGACAACAACAAAATTTCAGTATCAGCCAAATTGTTATTTTAAACATCACTATCGGTATCAGCCCAGAACCATTAGCTCAATATATATTAGGAATCTGACCTTGAGATGGGGCAGATAGCATTTGTAATTGATGTGCAACTCACTGTGTTATCAGTGGCCGCAGTCCATTTTTGTGAATTTGCCCACATTGCACACTACCCAACCAGCGCAAAACGACAAAGCGCTTAAGTTACTGCAATATTTTTCTCTATGGTTCCTGTGACCAATTCAGGGCTAAAAAGTACTGGACTCAAATTCAGGTGATAAGAAACACGTCTCCTGTGGTATTACTATGTTGTTCTGTGGCTGCTGGATGTGTAAGTAGGCAACCGTTAGCTCTAAGACCATGATAAGCTGGTATAGTCTACATCTTTTTTACTGTGAGTTTGTTTTACAGCCAGCGTTTAAGGAAAATTCACCAACAGGGATCTCAATGGGAAATTTTCTTCATCATTTTGCTGGTCACAAATGGCTAAATGTCTGGCCTCGCTCAGCATATCTGTCTGAACAGCCATTTACCCTTTCTGTCTGGTTCCTTTCTTCCCTGACCCTCTCTGTCTTTCCATATCTCTTTACTCCCTCCCTCCTCGTGCCATTCCTTTCTCACTACCTCAGCCGTCAACCTGGCCCATATCTGTCCGCTTGTTGTCTTGTACCATCTTGTGTGTCTTGGCCTCTCGCTATTCCTCAGTCGCCCTCCTGCCAGTTGCTTTACCCCATATTCCATCCCTCCCTCCCTCTCTCCTTCTGTATGTTGTCAAAACCCTCTACATCAGTCTCAAATGCTTTCTCCTTGGAAGAATCTCCCCATACATCTATCTCTCTCTCCTCAGGAACTCTCTAACCTTTTGTCTTTTCTATTTCTCTACATTTGGTTTGACCTTTTCATTTAATCTTTCTCCTCCTGCATGGCCACCTTTTCTACTTATATTTCACTTTACTTATATTCCCTTTCTTATGTATATATTCTTACATTTCAGGGCATGTTATCACAGTGGTACCTGAGTAGTCCTTTACAGTCACCTAAAGCAGTGATATCACAAGTAATGCCTATATGAAAGGATCAGCAAGCAGGATTTAGTGGCATCTAGCAGTGAAGTTGCAGACTGCAACTAACTGAACACCACTCGCGTCTATATTTGACAACCTGGGATTGAGAGTGGTCTGTATAGGAGAAAATACAATGCCCATGAAACTCGCAAAAAATGAAGAAAGGCCTTATCTAGTGTTTGGTTTGTCTGTTCTGTGCAACTGTAGAAACATGGCGGTTCAACATGGCAGACTCCATCACAGCAAGTGAGTGGAGTGGAGCAGTGAGAATTCCCACCCCTCACTAACGGAGCTGTTTGTTCATGCCGCTTACCCGTTCGAAGCTTCTTGGGACCGCTCCGCTCAAAATCAATTCTTGCTCAACTCAGCTTTCACCCTGCTCCACTAAAATCGGTCACCGCTCGCTCCGAAAATTTTATCTTAAACCCTGTTAAAGCTGCATGATAAAGCTGTATGTGTCACACCGGGGGCACACAGATCAGACAGTCATACACAGAAAGAAATGAGCAGAGGATCAGAGATCACTTGTTGACCGGCAAAAAGAAATGCACTTCTGATATAAACAGCCAGGCTCACACGTGCAGAGGTGCAAATTAACAATGAATTGGAAGCGTGGGAATGATCCTGGTGACACACACAGTGGTACTGGAGATAGGCATACGCATAACAGAGCGAAACTGGAGCAAAAAAGGGGCAGGATGGAGCAGGAGATAAAGAGTTGCCCCAACTTTCTGAAAATGGCTCATTCTAATGTAACGAATGATGAATATCATATCAAATTTCTGCCAATAGATCCTCATAAATGTTACACACTGGACCTCTACTGGAAGAGATACAGATTCTTAATCTAAATCTTTTATTAACAAAAATCCATGCTGAAGCACTAGAACACTATTTTGACACTTCAACAGCTTAGCTGAGATTCAACAGTCGATTTCTAATATTACCCCACTGTTGTTAAGGTGTGGTTAGGTTTAGGCACAACCCATTTAGAATACCTTCAAGAATTATCACATATACTCTATATATATATATATACTATTCTACGTTTAGTCAAATAACTACATTTTATAAGCAAGAATTGCAAGTATTAAAGATGTGAAAATGTATGCTTGGATGTGTGTGGAATATTTCATCACAAATGACGAATGTCTTGTTATCCATAGTATACATGCCCACTATGAGTGGTTTGAGCATTAAAATCAAAACGTAACTCCAAATACTTGCACTGCAGTTCGAAATGTCTGACAAATTTCTGAGTTCTTAGTGGATTTTATGTGCTCCTATAACAAACAGGATTAACATTACATATAGAGTGAAATTTAATTACTTAATTAAATGTCAGATATTAACTAGTGTCATGCATTTACAGTATTTTTTCTACACATTAACACTACTACTACTCAAAAGATATTCTTATTTCAGTGTCTACTTTGTTTTTTTTGACAAAAAAGTAAGCAGAACAAGTTACATTTATGACTGTAAAACATGTAAGTTTCCGCCTTTGAGAAGCACATGCAGGTTTACAATTCCCCCACCATTAAACTGTATGGTGACTAGAGCTTTAAAAGTAGGTCATTGGAATCTGGATTTTGAAAACAGAACGACTACAAAATGTTGAACCAACATGCAACATTTCCAGAGTAAAAATATTCACTTTTGGGTGGGCTTTTACTTGCAAACCTAACTTTTAAATTGACAAACCACCGTGCAGTCAGTCAAACCAACAAATCACATCCCCCATTTGTTGTCCATTACCTTGTTGTCAGAAAGACCAGTGACTTGGTCGACGAACTCCTCCTGGATCATGAAGGCGGCCAGGTTGGCAGTGTAGGAGGCCAGGAAGATGACAGCGAAGAAGGCCCACACAGACACTATGAACTTACTGGTGGTTCCTTTCGGGTTTTGCACCGGCACAGAGTTGTTGAAAACCAGACCCCACAGCAGCCACACGGCCTTGCCCATGGTAAAAGAAGGGCCATGGGGGTCTGAAAGAGAGTACAGAGGAGAGAGGGACATGTGGTTTAGAAAAAGATGAGAACACTATTCAAACAAGGAATACCAGTATATCAAGATCCAGGGTTTATCAAAACTTGCTATCCAACTATGTTTCCTACTTAATGTGTGTATGTTTATGTGAATAATCACCTTTTCCCTGCGCCAGGTTTCTGTTGAAGCCAAGAGGACTGATGTACTCAAACATGAAGACAGCCATTGCAGTCACCAGTAGGAGCATCACAAACATCATCACCCACACTGATGCACTGAATGGCTCTGAGAGAGGGGAAAGAAAGAAATAAGAGGGCAAAGATTAAGTATTAACACACTTTGGATTAAATTTTCATATTTTCTTCACTTTTTTTTCTGATTCATGCTCCCTCACTTTCTGCCTTTCAATGAACTGAATGAATAAGTCAGTCATGTACACACACACACTCACACTCACACACACACCATAGATAACAAGCTGACTCCTGCATGTTCACAGAGCCCCTACATACATACCCACCCCGCAACACACACACACACACACACACACACACACACACACACACACACACACACACACACACACAAGCATATACACAGGCGCACCTCCTATTTGACAGTGTGAGGAGGCGTACAGTATAGGAAGCCCTGGTGTCAGCACTCCTGTCCTCCCTCTGAGCTCACAACACTACTGCAGAGATTAAACCCTGCTCTAATGTATGGGAGAGCACTGCTGGCATAGGGCCGTGCACTCTGTGTGTGCAAGTGTGTATGTGTGTGCTGGCAAGCAGCCATTATGGGGTTTTCCTGCTAAGCCCTTATAATTGCCACTTTCAGAGCAGTAACTGCATGCTGCATACATGTCAGAGTGTGTACCTGTGTGTCTTTGTGCCTTTGTGTGCTGGCATGTGTTTCCCTCTTCACTTTTATGCAATCTGGCTGACTGTTCGTGTTTGCGCCTGTGTGTGTAAGTGGCTTTGTGTGTGTGTGTGTGTGTGTGTGTGTGTGTGTACAGGAACTTGGATGATGATGCTGAAGCGCTACGCATCAGATGAACATGACTGAGCAGGCATAACAGGGATATCCATGGTCACTCAGGTTAAAATACTGTGGTAAAGCCCCTCTCAGGTAAGTGAGATTCATTGTGGCAGGAAGCAGGAGTTGAACTAAATCCCTCCGATGAAAGAGCAAGTATTGACAGCTCTGTAACAGAACTGAATTGTGTTGTCAGCTCTGTATCTCAGGGAACACCCAAAACAAATATCATTCTACACTCACACAAACTGGAAAGAGCAAACAGAACAAATCTTCCTCTCCTTCTCTCCTGAGTCCAACCACAAAGCAACAGTTATTCGGAGATAGTTACCGAGAAAGGCTGACGGGGAGACGGTTCCGTTGCTACGGGAGACCATGACGCTGATCCCGGTTTCCACGAACGGGACGGAGAAATCGATGACCTCAGAACGCTCCTCATTGATCGTCAGAGATCCGACGGCCATGACGGCTTTCTTATAGACCACCTTTTGTGGACAGAGGAGAGGGAGGGATGCAGGGTTAAATGGAGGGAGGACGGATGGGTGGATGAATGAGGAGGATGAGTGATAAGGGATGAAGGAAGGGAGAGAGAGTGAGGACAGGGAGAAAGGAAGATATAGATGTAAAGGAGGAGGAGAAAATACATAGAGGCACAGAGAAAGTGGCAAGATTTTAAGGTTGAGGAAGGTAAGACAGGTAGATGAAAGGGAAGAGAAAAAGAATGGGGAAAATGGAAAATGGTCCAGAGTGAGAAAGGGAGAAAAGAAGAAAAATTTACATTATATATTTAAATTATTTACACCTGAAAGGCAGTCAAATGCAAAAATCAGTCAATATAATCAATATACCTTTGACAGACACTATCTTCCTTTCTTGTTTTCAGATCCCTGTTCAGTCTTTAGTTACTTAATACACATTGCAGACAGACATACGCAGACTTCCGTCAGAAGAAACTGTTATTAATGAAAATAAAATTGAATATTTCCCATGTTTGGTTATTTATTTCTTAGTAACTACTAAGCTTCTGCAAATTAACATTATATTTCATTATAATATTCTAAAATAAAAAAATGAATAATAAATCCAAACACACGTCAGAGTAGGAATTTTATTGACTGCAAGTCAATAAAAGTTTGGCTGCATCTTAATCAATACAATCAATATGCAAGTGAACGTGCCAAATGAACTTCCGCTCAGTGAATAAAGTCTGCCATAAAAAAATATATACAGCAATAACGTTTACAGTCTTAAAATGAACTCTGGGACTTTACCTTCAAGTTGAAGCTGGTAATTAAAGATATGCAAAGGACTTTTCTGCAGGAGTAGCTAAGATTTTTTTACTTTCTGAGCATTTACTGTTGGTGCCAAAGCCTCATAGCTGATTTCTTTTTCTTTTCACTATGTAAAAGTTTTGCAAAGTCAACACTTTAAGCTCCTCTTGGAATATCCTGTCATATAAACATCTCTAATTTCCTCTCAGAATTGGCTTGGAGTACTCTTGGTGATTATTGAGTGAACTTGGTGATTATTGAGTGAACAAGAATTGGCCAAATCACACACACACACACACACACACACACACACACACACACACACACACACACACAAAAACACACACACACACAAAAACACACTTGTCTTACCTCTCCCACCATCCCATTCCAGACGTTGTTGATCTTCTTGCCATGCTTGCCATTGGTTACCAGGTACAGGTCATAGGTGAACTTCACATACTTTGCAATCTTCTTGAGAATATCAATGCAGAAGCCTTTGCAGCACTTCTTTATGTATGTCCCACCAGCCTCTGTTGTGTTGCTACAGAGACACAAACAAACCGCACAGTTCATAACATTGATTTTAAACAGCAGCTGCTTCAACCAATGATCAACTGTAGTTTAGTGCGTGTGACAGAAAATGTGAGAAATTGCACCAAATAGAAGATTTCATACAGTACGCACTTAAAACACAATAAATTGTAGACTGTTTGCATAATAAAAAGTGACCATGTTAATCGATTCGGATGTTTACTTATTGATTTTCACCTTTATAAACCTTGTATGTGTTCATAAGTAATATCTCTTCGGGTTAAAAACAAAACACAGTTTGTTTCTCTTTCCACTGTACATCACCCTGGAACTTTTTCACCTTTAAGTTTAAGATCATCGTAAGACTTGAAAAATATGCTCCTTCTCTCCTTCTACCTCTCTGTCTCTCTTTAGAAGGAGGTTTATGACGGCACTGCATCTGCAAGCCTCGTACCATCTGTGTGTATGAATTTGAGAGCAGGAGACGCTGTTCTCACACACACACACACACACACACACACACACACACACACACACACACACACACACACACACACACACACACACAAGTGCACATCAACTTTCAGCCACCTGGGACTCTCATTTAACTTTTAGATGTGTGCTAATTAGAAGAAGATAACCTCGTCCTTTAGTTTAACAACAACCTGGACACAAACTTGATGGAACAAGAGGGAAAAAAAGCCTCCAAATATCCGGCAGTGACTCTGCAGTTACTTTCAGAGCTGAAACGCTGTCACTTTGGAGGAATTCAGTGGCATCGGAAAACATTAGCGAATTCTTGCCCCAAGTCCAAACTCCTGTGTTACCCTCTCTACTTGCCATCGATCTGTCAAACAAATGTCACCCCAAGTGGAATTCTACCCTGTCTTCAACTTGGAAAAGGATTTACTTTTTATGGTCTAATGGGTTCACACAAGAGAGAAAAGGTTCATTTAAAAAAGCCAGGCGCTTTTCTGCAGTTGTGAAAGACTTTTTGTGAATCCCACAGTCACCCACAGTGATTTTCAACAGTCAGAACCAGATATTATCTACAGCAGCTGTTAGAGCTGATTTAAAAGGAAACAACGAAGCTAATTTACATCAAAATGCCTTTTCAAACATACCACGTGTCAACAAAATCCATTATCAGTTTTAAATAAATACTTTTGAAACAGCCTCGACACTCCTTCTATAAGCCAATTTTGTCTAACCCTTCTCGTCCGACATCTTTTTAAGCTGACCCATGGCTTCCAATTTAGCTCACAGATGCAATGGTGATGAGCACAAAAGTAATGGTAATATATCCAGTAAGACATAATGGGTGTGGGAGAGGAACAATGAGACAGTAAAAGAGATAGTGGCTTGTGGTTCTGCAAGCACGCTATATGTGCGACTTTAAAAGCATTTAGTTACTTCAATGAGTCCAAATTAAACCACAGGTTTTCTACACAGAACAAAGGGAAAGGAAATGTACCTAATTTGTACAATGCATTAGGTAAGTTCACACCAGGTAGGCCCAGTGAATCAGGAAAAAAAGTGTTTGATATGGAAATGTTAAGCCAGTACTGCAAACACGGTGTAAGTGTAATATATAGTGTACATTTCTTATGATGTTGAAATTATAGGTGGAGGGTAGGTCATACAGGGAATATGCTCTATGATAATGATAATAATAATAATAACAGAAACAAGGACAACTAAGTCATGTTTCTGGCAGATTCAGCTGGTGGGGGCAGTGACGGAGCAAGCATATAGGCCAGAACTGTAATTGCTGCATTCATGAACACAGTGTACCCATTTAGGCAGGCCATAGTACAGTTCAAGCAGTGAGAGCATGTGATGTTATGGGGGCTGTTTGTGAAGTGGCCAGGCCAACTTGATACAGAAACACTACAGGGCCTGAGGGGTCTCCAGAGAGGGCGGTGTGCGTTAGTGTGAGTATGGCTTGTTCTTAGGCCCAGCCTGGATGAGTGAGTTTGTGGTTGTGCATGCATGGATAGTCCTCCATCCCCTGTTCCAACCCCTCCATCATTCCTCTCTCTCTCTCTCCCTCTCTCCCCCTCTCTCTCTCTCTCTCTCTCTGCCTTCCCTCCATCTATCCCACTTTCTCCAAATGGACACTACGGATGCTTGAGTGGGAATTGCACTGTGGGAGGAATGAACGCACTTGAACGCATTGGCCTGTGAGTGAGTAGACATGTGGCAACAGAGAGTGTATATGAGTTTGTGTGTGTGTTTATGTTCCTCCTTGGAGATGCTTTATCCTCCGCCCTACTTCACAGTGATTCTGGATAAAAATCTCTGTTAGCCTCTTCCCTGGGACCCTTTTACTACTTAATCAGCTGTGTGGTGTGTGTGTGTGTGTGTGTGTGTGTGTGTGTGTGTGTGTGTGTGTTTGTGTAGTAGTCATAGACAGTAACTTTGTATGCATGCATGTACGCAGTGGTAAGAATGACACAGAGTGTGTAGTGAGCATGCCAATCTTATTGTAAGTGTGTCTGTGTGTTTGTTCCAGTAGAAAAAAATAATATTAAATTATCTGCAAACCAATTACATGCTTTGATTCAGCAGCACTCAAGCCAGTCGGTGACACACACATACTCTCTCACACGCACACACACACTGAGCCACTCTTAGTGTGTGTGTGTGTGTTCTTTAGGAACATAATATAGCAAGGGGCTAGCAGTATTTGGGTGTTAGAGAGAAAATTGGTAAGGAAGGAAGTAAATTGCTGAGTTCAGCAGTCGCCTCCATTTTCAGGGGGAGGAAAGAAGCTGCTGCATAGTTCGCACACTGCACCTCTTCCCATGCTCATGAGAGAGATAGAGCACAAAGGAACACAGCGACAGAGCCGAAGGAAATGGAAAATAGATTATGTCATTTTTACCACCTTCTGATTACCAAAAACACTGACATTAAAATGGAGCTTAATTTTCATTAGGGCTTGGTTCCATTTTTTCATAGATAGAAAGTCACCTGTCAATCAGTAAACTGCCTGACATGGAGACTGCAGTGAATAGTAGTCAGTCAGGCATTGTGTTGTACAGTAACGGTTACAGTCTTGAACCCTTAATACCACTGTGTATTAAGCTTTGTGGAGATTTTTCATGCCCATACTAAGGGAACAGTTAATTATTTCATTACATTGCACTAAATGTCTTGGAGCTCATAGCTTAGCATTGTAAATGAATAGTTATTGTTTAGCTAAGGTTAAGCTTTATGCTTACGGGTGGTGGGCCATATTGTAACTGATGATCCACTAGAGAAAGATAGATGTTTTCACCATTAACAGCACATGCTATAGTCCATTGACCTGAGCATCCTCTCTGACCTGATTCTTAAACACATTAAAACCTGTAAAATGTATAAAGGCCCCAAGTTTTTATTAGCATTTTTATTGGACCAAACAGAAATATCAGGTGATTTGCAATGGGAGTGCTGTGCTGGCCAGATAGTTAGATTAATAGATAGGTATCAGACTTACTCTTTGATGTGCTTCCTGCAGGGCACTGAGTTCCTCATGCAGGTACCGGTGAGCCTCTCTACGTCCTCCACGATAACAAAAGGTTTCTCCTCTAAAGTGACAATGGACAGGTGGTTGTCGTCCAGCTCAGCGTCACCGAAGGAGTTGAAGCGCGGCCACACTGGGTACTTAAGTGTCAGGCTGCGGTTGTCCAGTTTCCCCATCTGGAGGGAAGGAAATGAAGGATAAGAAAGACCAGATGACAAAATGAGTCAAGCTCTACAAGATTGTTAAGTCACTAAAAACTAGAACATATGAATTGACATTTTAGGCATTTACAGATAGTGTTGATCTCATCCAATACTTTACAATTAGTGAGCAAGTTAGGAGTCAGGATCTTCCCGTTACTTACTGTAACGGTAGCACTGGCTGTTGTTGGCTTTAGACCTCACATTGAAAACACAGTGTCTCTAACTACTCGGCAAGACTGTTGCCCTCATGGTTAAAAGCAGACAGGAAGTGGAAGTGGTGGGGGAAAAATATGTCCAGTGATCATAACATGGCAAGAAGACCATTTTGAGAAACGCAGTGTGTTACTTTTCTTTACCTGGTAATTTAACTGCAGTAATCTGTCGCCTATAACTCAAAGCAGAAAGGAAGTGAAGAGGATTACAAATGTAGACACATGTTAACATTTGCTTTTAATGTTATATATGTTGCTTTTTTTGGCACAAAAAACATACAATTCAGTATACATGTTCACAGACCATAATAAATGTGACTGTGGGTACAACATCAAAAGCATGGTGTGTGGGGATGCATGACAAAATGCGCACCAGGGGATATACAATATGGCTATGAATGCAAACATATATGAGAACGAGAGAAGGAGCGTGGCAGTATGGTAGCAAGGTGACTCTGTTAATAATTCAGAAAGTTTTCAAAGCTGTGATGTCACAGATTCCCCTATGGATGCTCTTTACCCGCCCACACCTGTCTGTGTGTGTGAGCGTGTGTGTGTGTGTGTGTCTTTACACATGTTTGTGTCAGAAAGGGGAGGCAGAGAGAAAAGGAGAGACAACAGCAGGCAGCAAGGCTTTGCTTGACTCTCAATTATTAATGTTACAGGAGGCAGAAAACTTCACTTTCACTCTTTCCCTCCATTTCAAAAGTTTCTTTCTTGTTGTATTCTCTCTCTCCTAACCTCATACCGCTGTTGTGTGGACTCAAATATCTAGGTTTTTTGTGTATTGCATAAACAAAGGGCATAAATGTGTGGATGTCTACGTCAGCGACAAATACGGACAGATAGTGACAACGATTGTTTTGTGTGTGAACAAACTAGAATCTTTAAAAAATATATTTAAGCACACACACTATGCACAATCACACATAACACAAATAATATAGCCAAGCTAATCTGTCACCGCTTTGGCTATGGAGTCATAAAGGACAGTGGTTATTACCCACACACATACGCACACACATGCATGTTGCTGCCTAGCCTGCATGCCTGGCTAAGTCATTAACAGGCGAGCAGAGAGGAGGAAGTGAAATTAGCATTTTAATTGTTTTGCTTTGAGTGGTTTTCTATCCTCTGACAGGGATTAGAGTCTTTTCTCTGCTCTTAGTCGGCACCACTGTCAACAGCTCACTCTGCTGTCGGCTACATCGGCTGAGTGTGTGTGTGTGTGTGTGTGTGTGTGAGTGTGTGTAGGTTTGTGTTGAGGATAGGGGGGCAGGACGGTACGCTGAGGTGGCATGTGTGCGGTTTCTTGTGTGTCACCTTCACTCTCCAGGGAACGGCCACATTTGTCTATCTGTCTTACCGCAGCTGTTTTGCATTTCACAAGTGAGTGAGCGCATGCATGTATCTACACAAACGAGTGTGTCTATCAAAGGGGTGGGGAGGTATAGAAGGAAATGGGATTGGTAATGTAAAAGTGAGGGGCATTTATGCACAGTAAGTGGGACTTGTATCACAGAAATGAAAGGAATCTGGGGAAAAGAAATAAAAAGCTAAGACGAGCCAGAGAGGAAAAGAAAAGAAAAGCATTTGGATTGTACCACACAAGCAGTTTGGACTCATTTTCTGGTTTTAGTAGGACCCCAAAGCAGCAGTTACCAGCTGTGCCTGATATACTGATACACAAATTCCACAGGTGTTTCAACTATGTAAAATGATGCCTTTTTGTTTCTTGTTGGAACTGAGAAAAATCAGTTTTTGCTCCATGTTTCTAAAAGAACGGCTATTTTTCTTCCTTTTTTACTATTTTATTTTTGTCTAGTAGGTCACAAATGTTGCAACGCACACTAGCTATACTGATTACTGATGCTACAATGATCTGATATGTTTGGTTTTACTACTTGTTGCATCTGTACGTATCAGTATACACAGCACAGTAATATACACATGATGAACCTGAAACAGACATACACAGCAACTCAAGTCTGCATGAACCATTCAGTCATTAATATAAGCTTTTGAGGATTGGCCCTGATTTGGTTTGGATGAATCAATAAACAAGAC
This sequence comes from Dicentrarchus labrax, assembly GCF_905237075.1. Taxonomy (NCBI): domain Eukaryota; kingdom Metazoa; phylum Chordata; class Actinopteri; family Moronidae; genus Dicentrarchus; species Dicentrarchus labrax. The sequence continues at coordinate 2,425,146 of NW_026136722.1, read as the reverse complement.
GGAGAAATAAATGTTCTACTCAGAAGATGGGTTGAAGAAAAGAGAAGAGGAGGAGGAAGAGGAGGAGGAGGAGGAGCCCCTCTGATTTCCTGTCCTCCTGCTCTCCTCTTCTCTCTTCCTCCTTGTCTCTCCTTCTCTCTAATTAAAGAAAGAGGGGTTATAAATTAATGCAGAGAGAGGAGAGCGGATTCTCTCTATCGACCGGTAAGGCAGCAGAATGCTGAATCTCCCTTTATGAAGCAGCAGATATCACACACACAATACATAGAAAGTAGTGTGTACGTGCGTGTTTGTGTGTGTGTGTGTGTGTGTGTAATGTGATAGCAAGGCCAATGGGGGGTTACAATGATAGGGCCCGTGGGATTACAGCATTATAACATCCCATGGTGGCAATCATATCACACCATCACCCCATGACGAATTTGGAGCAACTTGGAGATGAGATGACACTCTGCCCCAGAAAAACTGTTTCCCACAATCTTTTTTTTTCTTCTTTAGTTTCATCTATTATTCTTTCTTTTGTCACCTCAAACCTGCCCTCCTTTTTTTATGTTCCCTGTTTTCCTCTCCAGATTTTTTTATCTTTATTTTGAAAGGCCTTGCTCTTTGTACCTGCATGTCTTGCTCTCTATTTCATCTATTTCACAGTGTCTTACGTCCCTCTCTTTCTCTTATTCTGTGTGTGTGACCTACACCTACACCTACACACACACAGACACACACATACTATCAAGGGCTACAATCAACCAGAACCTGGCTGTACAAGTGAGATGATGATAAAAAAAATAAGGTAAAACAGGGGTCAGTGCTCTTACACTCAGCACCTTCTCTGTGCCAGCCTCACTGGGAGAGTTATCGCTGTGGCGCGTTGCATTATGGGAGAATGAGTTCCTAATAGCGTGGAGAAACCCATTCAGTCATAAAACAGTATCTGTCACTCCTGTCAGACAAAATTATGTTGAGAAAATGGATGCTCTCCCTCTCCTACACTTGCTCTGTTTATGTGTGTGGATGTGTCTGTGTGTGCATTTGTGAGGATGCACGCGCATGCCTCTGTGTGTGTGTGTGTGTGTGTGTGTAAGAGAGAGAGAGAAACAAGGGCAGAGAGAAAGAGGATGACAGAGTAAAGGAGCAGGAGAAAACTGCATCCACAGATTTAGACATCTTTCCTTAAAGTGGAGCACTTTTATTAAGATTCAGGGAATAGTGAGGCCTGGATCAAAAATGTGTGTGTTTACGTGTTGGTTTGGGAGTGTGCGTGTATGTGTGTGTATGCGCATGTGCTTTTGTGTGTCTGCTCTCCATATTGTGATTCTCCAAGCACAAATCCCATGCTGTCTGTAATAATTATTTTGTGAACTGGCTGCTAACACTGCAGCAGTTCCTGAAGCAATTTACACACTCCATCTACTCAGCAGGAATAAAACATAACATCCTGGTTCTGATCGGTAAATACACTTTTCTCATTCAGCCATTGAAGTTATACTGTAACTTGGAATACAGTCAGAAAATGTATCACAAGGTCTGTCATGTGATTGATTTGATTTTGTGTGTCACCACCATGGATTATATTTTTATGAATTTGTCTACTGTTGGATGGATTCTATTATTTTCAGGAAAGTTTTTCAGGAGAAGGTGCAGTCGAACCACCACTTCGGTCCTGAATGAAATATCGGAACAACTACAGGATGGATTACCATGACATTTTATACGGACATTCATGGCTCTCAGAGGATCACTTTTGCTGTAACGCTACCAGCAACTTCTTTCTTTTTTTGTGAACTGGCACCAAACCTTGTTCAGAAGTTTATGGTCACTGCACACTAAATCCTGATGACTTTGGGGATCCTCTGACTTTTCCCTTGGAACCAACACGAAGTTCAAATTTGTAGTTTTTGGCGAGAAATGTCCTCACAACTACTGGACAGATTTCCTTGAAATTTGGTGCACACAAAGATTAAAATGACTTTGGTGATCTCTTGACTTCATCTAGTGCCATGGTCAGTGCATTTTACTTTTATTTTAAACACTAGACCTGTATCATATATTTTGTTGAGTTGTGTACTTACACTATCCCAAATGTTTACAACAATGTTCAAACCCAGAGAAATCCTCTATTTTATTCAAGTAACGGTATGTTTCACTGGTTGAATGTCAAAGGCCTAATATCCTGTTTGCACATCTGTCAGCGTTGTCTGCCACAAGCTGTCATAAATGTTTCTTTTTATCCTGTTTTAGGCCATATTTTTGGGATACACTTTTTAGATCTTGAACAATTTTAACTATATATTTTAACCGGATGAAGGATTTTAGTCATTGGTCTAAAGTTATCAGAGAAACAAGCTGAGCTAATGTTAGCAGCAGCTCAGCTGGAGCTTTGGAGAAACACAGATTTTTAAGGTGAAACTGCTTTATTGAGTGTGTTTACTGGTTTTAATCATAGGGTCTGTTTGTTTCGGAGAAGAGGAGACATTTGTGGATAATTCGGCTCCCGGTAGAACCTTCCTGAAAGATGAACACTGAAGGAATCAGAAGCCGACTGCAATGATGGCAGTGGTGGTAAAAAAAACCTATGACCCCATGCTATTTCACGACAATATACTCAAAATTAATGTATTGTTATTGTTTTGCAAGTGGCAAATTACATATTCACATAATACAATGAATTTAATTGTATATTTTGCATATACAGTTTGTATTGTATTGTTGTGTGTAGCCTTTATCATTCAAGTAAAGCCAGCTCCTGTAAACTATTTAATACTGGATCAAAACTAGATTAATCTGTTACTTTCCCTAGACGCAGCATCATTAAAACATATTAGTGTTTTGTGATATGGAGATACACTATAGAATCACAGCATGAACCATTTTTTTCCCTACGCATTCATGCATGGCGAGTTATTTAAGTATACCACTCCTGGCAAGGCAGCATACATCTCGATTGTTATTCTTTCTTCCCACTATATCTGTTCAGTCGTTGCAACACATTTTTCACAGATAAAAGCCAAATTTTGCATAAATCCCCCACACACCACCCAGGATCGAGCCTTCTGATCCAGTCAAATATACCCGCATGATTTACTGCAAGCTGCGCTTCTTTTAAATAAAACAGTAATTCGCTGGCGATTACATAATCCTCAAAAAAAAAAAAAAAACATCCAACAGGTGAAGCTATTTTAAAAGCAGGTCTTCCCAAAACTCCAAAATATACCATCTAACCCACTCTGTGTGTGTGTGTGTGTGTGTGTGTGTGTGTGTGTGTGTGTGTGTGTGTGTGTGTGTGTGGTGTGCATGTGTGTATTTTGCAGAGAATAGCAGGTGTGGATGCTTTGAAAACCTGAGTGAGAAACACCTGTAGTGGGTGAAAAAAGAGAAAACATGCAAATGCTGGTGGTTCAGTTAATTCCACCTCTCTCTTCCTCTCTCAATCTCTTTGTGTCTCTTTTTCTTGTGCTCATTTGCTCTCACTATCTTGGCCCATCTGTCTCCATCGCTTGCTCGTCTCGGTATCGCTCCATATAGCTCTCCTCCTGTGCCTCAAGGGGACACATTTTATATTTTTAGTGCATATCCATATTTTAGTGCAGTTACTGAATTTTTATCTCTTGATCATCATGGAAGTCTGTGTGTGTGTGTGTGTGTGTGTGTATCGCTGATTTCTGGCGCATGGGTGGGACGGCTGCACCAGAGGGAAGGGGAGAGAGAGAGAGGGAGAGAGAGAGAGAGAGCGAGAGAGAGCGAGAGAGAGCGCTCCCCATTATGTTTCCACTTTGGGTCTACGTGTCTCTCTCGCCTTCAGTGTCTTTCTCTGCACCACAGTGAAGTGGTACTGATCAATTTCACAGGCTCTCTGTTTACAACAACACACTCTACCTCCCCTCAGCTCACCAACAAAGGGTCTTTTATGTGTGTGCATGTGTGCGAGGGTGTGTGTCAGTATGAAATATGAAAAAGCCAGTCTCAAAGATTGGGTGGAGACTGTGCGGATTGCGGCAAACTAAACCGAAATACTGTAACACTCACACACACCGATGTGACCTGAATAAAACCCAGACTACTTGAAGCTCAAGTATCTAAAAAAAAAAGTGTGGATGGGTAAACACACGCATACACGCACACACACACACACACACACACACACACACACACACACAAAAACAAGAGCAGTGACCCCTTGTCACCCCAATAACAGAGGTCTCAGGTTTTGATTAACTGTGGTTTGAGGTGCTATCAGAGACCACAACAGCAATCACAGCTAAAGACAGACAGAGTGAACAGATTATCTGGACAGGGAAGAAGGGACGAAGGGGAAAAAAATGGAAGAAAGGATAGAGGGATGGAAGCAGGAAGGAGAAATAAAGAGAGAAGCAAAGAAGGTTGAAGATGGAGCAGAGAGGAAGAAGAGAGATGTGAAACAGATAAGATGTTATGAAACAAGGAGACACAAAGTGGGGTAGATGGCAAGAGAGAGGGAAAGGAATGAAAAAACATAAAGACATAACCATCTATCTCCCTTTCTTCCTTATCCAAATCCTTCTTTTAGCCACACCTCTCTCTTTTTCCAGCCTTCTCTCAAACTCAAACTTTCAGCCTCACGCATCCTGAACTATGAGCTATTGACGGCATTAAATATGAGCTACAGTATTAAAGCCTGCACAAGGCAGCTAGATGTAGGTATAAAGATACATGGCTGCCATTTAAAGTCCATTACAACAGCGAGAATACCTAGCCATTCACAGTGGCCATTTGTTATGGACGCTTCCTCACATTACCCAGTTCAAGAAATCCATAAGCTTGTTAGTAAATGAGCTCATTGATCATCTAAGTGTTGTACGATGCGACATTGGGGTAGCATTTTCAATACCGTCTTAAGCACTTATTGCTGGTTTTGCTTGGCATTGCAATTATAAGAGGTCACTTGTCAATCAAATACCTGTATTTTTCCTTGGATTTGATTTAAAATTCTTTAAGTGGTGCACTTTCATCTATATCACTGCTAACTACCCAGATCCCTATCAGACCACAGCTTTTAGGTGTGCGTTGCATAAGCTAGCTTTTGGTTAATAAAATAATGTGTCAGTCAGTAGCAAATAAAAATATAAGGAAACATATTTGTATAAGAGTTTGACCAATACATAATAGGTCA